>NC_083410.1:111038012-111366401 GCF_020745735.1 Hemiscyllium ocellatum | reverse complement strand
TTGTGGGGGTGGGTGGGTGGTTGGGTGAGGGGGGTGTGGGTGTGGGTGGTTGGGTGGGTGAGGGGGTTGTGGGCGTGGGTGGGTGGGTGGGTGAGGGGGTTGTGGGGGTAGGTGGGTGGGTGAGTGGGGTGGGGGAATAGGCTGGCTGATAGTCATGCGGCATCCATTTGGGGAACTAGTCTGTTTGGTTTCTGATTGGTGCAGGAGAAATGTGTCATGAGAAGGGACATAAATTAGCAAGATAATGGCTGGGACATAGGGTGGGGCTACAGGAGAGGGGAGGAATCATAAATCATGAGATGAGGCTTCCAGCAGTCTATTTAATCAGGTCAGTAAAGATAAAGTCACCTTTGTCTTACGAGACCATGGGACTCTCTCCAATGAGAGAGACAGACAACTTTTAGGAACATGAGAACAGGAGTCGGGACCATTCAGTCCATCCAGACTGCCCTAACATTTAATATCATCGTGGCTAATTGAACACTTCATACTTTATACTCACTCCATCCATATAACTGCCACTGGTAATAAAAACATTCCCAAACTCAACCCAAAAACACAGAAAGACTGAACTTCCTGAGTTCTCTGTGGGCAAGAACTCCACAAGTTCACCACACTCTGAGTTAAACATTTGTTCCTCATCTCAGACCTAAATGGCATAACCCTGATTTTTTAACTTGTTGTGGATTTCTCAACCAGGGGAAGGATCCTAGCTGAAAATGTGTTGCTGGTTAAAGCACAGCAGGTTAGGCAGCATCTCAGGAATAGGGAATTCGACGTTTCGAGCATAAGCCCTTCATCAGGAAGGATCCTACCCTACATTTGCCCTTTCTTATCCTTTCAGTGTTCTGTAGGTTTCAATGACATCACCCTCACTCTTTGAAATTTTAGAGAATTTAAAAATAGTTTGTTCACTCTCTCTTCATCTCTCCCGACATCTCCATCTGTGACAACAAGATCTTTCCTGTGATATGGGAACCAAAACTGGACACAGTGCACCAGGATTGGTCTAACAAAGCTCCGATACAATTGAAACAAGAAAGCCATGTCTTTAGAGAAAGAGAATCCTCTTTCTCGTATTGTTACTGCATGAGCTGTGGTAGGAAAGATGTGCTTGTTCTATCTGGGGCATTTGATATCACCGATTTGCTGACTCACCAAGTGCATTCTCCTCTCTCTATGGCATGTTCTCTTGCTCCACAGCTCTGCCTTTCACTTGTAACAGAGTTCCCAAGAGGACTATCCTCTGTAAAGGGTGAACTCAGGGGAGGTCCTAGTATTTGGAGAGAAGAATTGCAAAGTGTGGTCCTGGAAAAGCACAGCAGGTCAGGCAGCATCGGAAATTCCTGATGAAGGGCTTATGCCGGAAACATCATCTCTCCTGCTCCTCAGACCTGCTGTACTTTTCCAGCGTTACACATTTTGACTGTGACTCTCCAGCATCTGCAGTCCTCACTTTCTCCTACTGGGGGCAGAGCAGGGTCCAATATTGGGTTGCCCCATCCTGAGAACAGGACCAGTTGTACACAGGGTCAGTGGCCACTTGTTGGCTGGTGACAGTTGGGAAGGTCATGGATGCTGGTTACAAAGTCATACGGCATGGAAACAAATCCTTCAGTTCAACCGGTCCACGCTGACCATATTGCTCGGGTCCCAATTCCGAGCTGTTTTTCCCACCCAGTGAGGCTGTGACTTTGGGCTCTGGACTCAGCGTCCGTGCCAGGACTGTGGGAAGAAAGTCCAAGTCAAGTCAAGGAACACAGCGAAAGATCTTTATGCTTGCATTCCAACAGTTCCTGAGGGAGTCAGGAACATATCCAACTCCAGCTACCCCTCCCCAGGGCACTCACTGTGCTTCTGTAACAGGCACTTAAACTGTTTGGAAATGAAGCACTATTGAGATCATCAAACCTCCCACCTCCCTCTCCCCGGCTCTCCTGTTGGGTTATAGGACGACACAATTACACACATTTTAACAGAGAAAAATGTCAGGCCAATTAATTAGCCTGATTGCCTACCAGAAATAAATATAGCATAGGCATTAAGCTTCACGTGTATAAGAGAGCAGGGTATTATTTTGCAAGACAGCTTGAATATAAACATCAGATTTCAGTCCTTCAGTATGCATCTCTGCAGTGTGGGTGCCCACTAATAGATTACACACAACCAGCTGCCAGGGCCATGTAGTTTGTGAGCTTCTGAGGGCAAGCCTATTGTACAATTAACATAATTAGAAAAGGCAATAAGGTGGAAAAAGAAAGAACTGAAATGAATCAATGTATTATCCCTATTGATTATCCTGTGCTTCGGAAAGAATTACAGAGGATCAAAGTGGTGCAGAGTAGGAAGGGAAAATATAGCTGTCCCAGAGAGTCAATTGCTTTCAAAACTATGAGGAATTGCTATGTTGAATTGGTGTTGATCTATACTGAGTAAAATCTTATCCTGTCAAAGTGAATTGTTATCACAGGGGAGGTGACTGCAGGCAGCTAGCTCCATTCACCAGACATGCAGAGGAAGAGCATATTGGTGTGGTTCAGTCAGCTCAAATACTCCAACATTTAGTTTCCAGCACAGACACAGGCTGTTCAGCCCATCCTAGTCCATACTGCTCCTATCAAGCATCCTCCCATGCTTGTTTCTCCTGAATTCCCTTTTGCGACTTGATTATCTTATACATAAGGCTCTGTGGTTCTAGTCTTGGATAGATTTGCATCTTCACTTCACTGACCCTATCAAACCTTCTGCAATTTGCAAGCCTCCATCAGTCTGCTCCCTTCTAAGGAAGGGATTCCCAGTCTGTTGACTCTCCAGAAAAATAGTTTTCTCTCAGTTCCACTTTTATTCTAGAGAATTATTTTTACCCTTTCTCCAGGAGCTCTGCATGTGATGAAACCTGGAGTTGTTCACAATACTGACTGCTAGTTTCTCGAATGCTCTGTATTGTTTCCTGTTCATCTCAGCGGGTCTGGCAGTATCTGTGGAAATACCTGCAGAATCTTCTGTTCCTGGAGGTGATGGGCTTGCAGTTTGGAGGGGCATTTAATTGGGCAGGCTGTGTTGTTCCCAAACCCTGCTGACCTCACCAGAACTTAAGTTCCAGGCAGAAAGGCCTAGAACAGGCACTTCCTACCCCACTGTCAATGGAGACACTAAAATGGCCAATGAATGACTACTGAGGGTCAGAGACATCTGCTGGTGGGGATAATCGACAGATGAGAATTCCAAATCCTCAATGAGACTTCAGTCAACCCTCTGGGTGAATGGTCTTTCAGTTGAACTGTGAAATATTTGCAATCCACCAAAGTGGAATCAGGTACAGGTACATGAGGGAAAGGTGGTGGAAGGGGACGGGAAAGAGCAAAAGGAATGTTTGGTGATAGCGTGAAGGAGACAGCAGGGATTAAACAACAAAGGGATGATGGGGGAAAGCAAAAGGAGATGGTGATGGGACAGATAAAGTAATAAAAGACGTTTTGAGAGGAGGTGTGAATGGCAACATCAGAATTATTTCCAACAATTGAAGAAACGCAAGCAGGGGATTCTGATCCGAAATTGTTGAATTTGATTTTGAGCTCAGAATGTTAAAATACACTCAAAAGATACTCAAACTTTCATTCAATTGCATTGGAGCAGGGCAGGAGGCTGAAGATAGAGAGGTCAGGGTGAGAATAAGATGGAGAGTTAATACTGCAGGCAGCTGGAATCTCTCTGATCACACTTACGCTGATGGTCTACTGCAAAATGGTCAACCAATCTGCATTCTCCATAAGACAGAGGAGAACATGATGAGTAGTGTTCTGAAAGGGGGGCTTTGTCATCTGGTTCTCTATGTCTTTGTGTGGACAGTCAAATTGTTGCCAACAAATTCATCTCTTTTTGAAAACAAAAGTGCTGGATATTACAACACGTCAGGAAGCATCCTTGGAGAGAAAGCAAGCTCTGTCTCACTGGAAACTGCCTTACCCGCTGTGATATCCAGCATTCTTTGGTTTTCAGTACAGATTCCAGCATCTGCAGTAGTTTGCTCCTAAATTCATCTCTTTATTCTGTCTTCCAATTCCATTACTGAAACATTGCTGTGATGTTGTAGGTCTATCCTTTCTAGAACATCATGTACTTAATATTTCAGGAACAAGCATTCATCAGTTTGGTTTTGAGTTAGCAACATTCCATGCATCGATATAGATAAAATTTTAAAATAATCTAGAAAGAAACACAATAATTTTGTCCTGATGTCCTTGCTGTAATTCTGACTGCACACAGACTCCCCAGTGAAGAACATGGTGAGCAGGAGACTATGAAGAATGGTCAAGCAAAGTAATGAACCATGTTAGTCTTCCTGGAGTTTCTCGACAGAATGAGAATGCCAGTGCCTCTGCCTAAAATAAAGTTACAAACATTATTGTCTGACACCAAAATATGACGTGTGAGTGGAATGTTCCTGGGATTCATTCTGAAAAGGCAAAGTAGCAGAAACACAACTGTGTTCGGGGCACCCAGAAGTTTATTGTGTGGTGAGAGAAGAGTGTGTGGGACAGCTTTTAACTATGAACCCTGCATTTATCCAGGTGATGAGATGTATAAGTTCTGGGGAATTGAACACAAATAATAGCAGGTCACTGTACAGAAAAAAGACCATAAACCTTTTGACATTTCAAGAGATTTTTGAACCTCAAACCGATAGGGTTGGGGGCATTGGGAAAACATAGAACATAGAACATAGAAAAATACAGCGCAGTACAGGCCCTTCGGCCCTCGATGTTGCGCCGACCGAAGCCTACCTAACCTACACTAGTCCAATAACCTCCATATGCCTATCCAATGCCTGTTTAAATGCCCATAAAGAGAGAGAGTCCACCACTGTTACTGGCAGGGCATTCCATGAACTCACAACCCGCTGAGTAAAGAATCTACCCCTAACATCTGTCCTATACCTACCACCCCTTAATTTAAAGCTGTGTCCCCTAGTAACGGCTGACTCCATATGTGGAAAAAGGTTCTCACTGTCAACCCTATCTAAACCCCTAATCATCTCGTACACCTCGATCAAATCTCCCCTAAACCTTCTTTTCTCCAATGAGAACAGCCTCAAGTGCCTCAGCCTTTCCTCATACGATCTTCCTACCATGCCAGGCAGCATCCTGGTAAACCTCCTCTGCACCCGTTCCAGTGCCTCCACATCCTTCCTATAGTATGGCGCCCAAAACTGCACACAATTCTCCAGATAAGGCTGCACCAGAGTCTTATACAACTGCAACATGACCTCAGGACTCCGGAACTCAATTCCTCTACCAATGAAGCCCAGTATGCCATATGCCTTCTTCATAGCACTATTTACCTGGGTGGCAACTTTCAGAGATCTGTGTACATGGACACCAAGATCCCTCTGCTCATCCACACTACCAAGTAGCCTACCAATAGCCCAGTAATCCATCTTCTTGTTACTCCTACCAAAGTGAATGACTTCACACTTAGCTACATTGAACTCCATTTGCCACCTTTCTGCCCAGCTCTGCAACTTATCTATATCCCGCTGTAACCTGCCACATCCTTCTTCGCTGTCCACCACTCCACCGACTTTCGTATCATCCGCAAACTTGCTCACCCAGCCTTCAAGCCCCTCCCCCAGGTCATTTATAAAAATGACAAACAGCAATGGCCCCAAAACAGATCTCTCAGTTAATTTAGAATGGTTGGAACACCCTGTGGAAACTTCCAATAGGTGTGGCTGAAGTACCAGATTTGGTCCAAATGATTCTTTTAACTCCACCAGCTCCTATTGCACCAGTGTGGCATTTCCATTAGTGGCACTACTTTTGTAGACTTACTTGAAGCAATTAATTCATTCCAAATGTAAAGGTTCTCCATCCTGGGTGGAATGAACAGCATTAAATTAATCCTTCTAAAGAGAAGCAGGAATTAAATTTTTTTTTGATTCACTGTGGGAGTTGGGTGTTGCTGGCTGACCAGCATTGATCGCCCATTCCTGTTTCCCCTGGAGAAGGTGGGGGTGGTGTACCTTCTTGAATCACTGCAGTCCAAATTTGCTGTAACATGATTGAAAAATTGGGGACACTGTTTCTAAAGTGTGAACTTTTAAAACACGTATTGGCTGTAACGCGATTACATCACCAACGCTTTAAGCACTGTTTCTAAAGCGCAATTTTTTCTATAACACGGGTGGCATTAGAACACAACCATCACGTGATAGAAAAACTGACTATTGGCTTTCACTACATAAGGGATTGGGAAATGGCTCAAAACATTTTCCAAAAAAGGAGAAACAACCTTCACAATTTTGTACCTTTCACAACTTCAATGTCCTAAAATTCTTTGAAGCCAGTCGAGTGTTTTTGCAGGATAGTCCTGCTGAACTGTTGTTGGTTGGCTCTGTTCGCTGGACACCAGCAGTGTGGGTTCAATTCCTGCGTTGTCTGAGGTTACTTTCCTTCTCAACCTCTCCTCTCACCCGAGGCACGGTGACCCTCAGGTGAGGCCACCATCAGTCATCTCTCTCCATCTAGTGAGAGAGCAGCCCTATGGTCTGTAGGACTGTGGTGACTTTATCTTTATTACTGTAGGAATGTGGCCAATTCACACAGCAAGCTCCCATAAACAGCAATGTGATAATTACAAGATAATTTGCATTTTAGCGGTGCTGCAAGAAGGATAAGTATTGACCAGGGCTGGGGATAATGTCCCTGCACCTTCTTTTGAAGTTGGAGCTATGGGATTATTCACATCTACCTGAGAGGGTGGACAGGGCTCTCCAAGGAAATAAAATCAGATCTAATAAAAGAAACCATGTAACTTAGGTTATACATAGACATGTTGTATCACTTTCTCGGAATTATTTCTATATCGTGCAACTTGCAAACTGGACAAATAAAAACTCACTAGTGGGCTATTGTTCCTTTTGTGCAAATATCAATCAAAAGCAGAATCTGCGATTTGAGTGATTTTTTAGTTTTGGACTTTCTGAACTTCACGCAAAACTAATTGCTGGCATATCACAACAGCAACTTCTGTGCTTCATCTGTGATGCAAGTGGAATCCAACAGCTTGATAAAATGCATTAATCTGCTGGGAATATTCCTTGCTGATATTCTTAGTTAGGTTAACAATTCATTAAGAAGGATTAGGGCAGCAGATACCCGGAATGCTACCACCTCAAAGTTCCCCTCTGAACCACTCACCACCATTCTTTCAATGTCACTAGGTCAAAATCCTGGAGTTCCCTCCCTAATTGCACTGTGGGCTTACCTACACCAAATTACACCAATAGGGCAGCTCAGCATCACCTTCTCCAGCGGCAATTAGGGCCAGGCAGTGAATGCCAACGGCACCCACATCTCAAGAGAGAATCACAGAAACATTACTGAGACCAATTTGATTATCTACTTATATCACAGCCCAGTTTTCCACAAAAGCATCATTTCTGTTTCACACATCTTGCAAGCTTAGACTCCAAAGCAATTATTTCTTTGATAATTACACGGTGTTCTGGAGCCATGTTAATGATGGTTTTCAGGGTGCGTTTTATTATTTGGGTAACCTTTAAAGCTGCAGATCTGATTCCAATGACCTACATTTTACAAATTCAGAACTATTTCAGAAATTTAAACAAAGCTTTCTAAGTTCTCAGACTCAAATCCAAAAAGAGTCACAAATTAATCACCTAAAAATATTTATGAGCAAAGAATGACAAAATCTTAAACCTGCGGCTGTTCGGGTACATGTAAAAATGAGTGTCATTTTACTCATTGGAGCTAAGTATTGTTTAAAATGTTGGATTTTGAGAACACAACTTTTGTAGGAGATAAGGATTGGATAATTAACAAGTCAGGAACAATATGACAGCAGTAAACCAAAGCACTGATCTGGCTTTATAGAACTAGGGGAAGTGCCGCCATAATGATAATATCACCAGATGACTAACCCAGAAGTCCAGGCTGGTGTCCTGCTGATATGGGTTTGAACACCGCCGAGCAAGATGGTGATATTTGAATTCAGGATGAAGTTGGCTTACTCACAACCATGTATCGCTGTTGAATGCTGTAAAAACCCATCTGATTCACTAATGTCCTTTATGGAAGGAAACCTGTTGTCCTTACCTGGTCGGACCTGGGCTACGGGGAGAACGCTGGTAAGTGGAGTTGAAATGCCCATCAGCCATGATTGAATGGCGGAGTGGACTCGATGGGCCGAATGGCCTTACTTCCACTCCTATGTCTTATGGTCTTATGGGCCTACATGTGACTCCAGACCCACAGCGATGTAGTCAGATGGAAAATCAATATTGACAAAGCCAGCAACACTCTTGAGACAATTGTACTCATCTGCTTGTGTGAAAAATCAACTTGACTACTCATCTACAGCTGTAAACTCTCGTATTAGACTTTTTTTTCAACTTCTAAAACTTCCTTGTGCCATGTACTTTACAAACATTTTGCTCCTTCTGTATTGAATGTGAATGTGTAAGTTCGGAGAAGGAGAACCAATTGGCCCCTCAAATCTGCTCCCCTATTCCCCAATCTGATGGTTCATCAAGTATAGCCTCAGCTCCACATTCCTGGCCACTGCCAATAACCTTGAACCCTATCATCAGTCAAGCATCCCCTGCCTTAAGAACAGTCACTACTCTCTGGGGAAGAAAATTCAAAGACTTGTCCTGGGGAAAGAAACAATTCTGTTGGCTCAGTGGTTAGTATTGTTGCCTCACAGCACCAAGGATCCAAGTTCAATTCCCGCCCTGGGTGATTGTCTTTATGGAGTTTGCAATTCTCCCCGTGTCTGCGTGGGTTTCCTCTGGGTGCTCTGATTTCCTCCCACAATCCAAGGATACATAGGCTAGGGTGGATTGGTCATGGGGAATTGTCCCACAGTGTCCAGAGATGTGCAGGTTAGGGTGGATTGGCCATGGGGAATTGTCCCACAGTGTCCAGAGATGTGCAGGTTAGGGTGGATTGGCCATGCTAAATTGTCCCACAGTGTCCAGAGATGTGCAGGTTAAGGTGGATTGGCCATGGGGAATTGTCCCACAGTGTCCAAAGATGTGCAGATTAGGGTGGATTGGTCATGGGGAATTGTCCCATAGTGTCCAGGGATGTGCAGGTTAGGGTGGATTGGCCATGGGGAATTGTCCCATAGTGTCCAGGGATGTGCAGGTTAGGGTGGATTGGCTGTGCTAAATTGTCGAGAGTGTGGTGCTAGAAAAGCACAGCCGGTCAGGCAGCATCTGAAGAGCAGGATGAAAGGCTTATGCCCAAAACATAGATTCTTCTGCTCCTGACCTGCTGTGCTTTTCCAGCACCACACTCTCGACTCTGATCTCCAGCATCTGCAGGCCTCACTTTTTCCTCGTTGATTTCAACCCTGCTATGAAGCCTTTTCCAAGGATGCCTACCTTGAAGAAGTTCTCCTCCCCTCTCTACATGGATCTCAGTGAGTCCCTCTCTCACTGTACTCCCCAAGTCCTCTCCTCTGCCCTGAAGTTCTTCCTCAAGCAGTCTTGCTACCACAGCCACATCACATTCCTGATGAAGGACTCCGGCCTGAAACACTGGTTCCCCTGCTCCTCGGATGCTGCCTGACCAGCTGCGCTTTTCCAGCATCATACTCTTTGATCTCCAGCATCTGCAGTCCTCACTTTCTCCATGGGAAATTATCCTGTAGTCTCCAGGATGTGCAGGTTAGGTAGATTAGTCATGGGAAATGTAGGGGGCTGGGTCTGGATGCTCTTCAGAGGCTCAGTGTAGACTTGATGGGTTGAATGGCCTGCTTCCACACTGTAGGTTCTATGATTTCTGTTTTAAATGGAAGACTCCTTATTTTTAATTTCCAAACATCCTCATAAGATGAAACAGCCTTTTAGCTTTCAGCATGGTTTAGTGACATGGTGTATATTTCCCAATAGGTCTTATCAGCTACTGAAATGAAGCGGCAGGATAATGGCGCTAAGTGATGTTGCTCATAATGAGAGTCAGTGCAGACACAATGGACTGAATGGCCTCCTTCTGTGCTGTGAGAATTCTGTGATTGTGTTTGTCGAAAACTTATGAAGATCCATTGCTGACCTATAGGTGTCAATAACACTCTGAGGTCATGAGAAGATCCAGTTTGCAAACATTAAACATTCAAGACTTTAATTTCGCTGGCTAAAAACAGCGTCACTAGCCCAGATGATCGTTTTACACATAGTTTTGACCAACGAGAGAAAGGGGTGAGAGAGCTTACTGAATGTGTTGCGAAGTTGTCGGTGACAGGACACCCAGGCCTGGTGCAAATCCAGAATGTTCCACAGGATACTCCATACGACACTATTCTGATTTTCGTCTGGCTATTTCCTTTCTTGTGTGAAGATTTTCCACGTTTAATTACGCCACTAGTGTGACAGATTGTGTCAGGTAAATCATTTCCTGGTGATCAATAGCACTAATGATATAGGAACAGAGGGAGGTTACAAAGAATTACCTGTCAATCCAGCTGGCCAGGCTCAAAATTATACCAGTAGTTCACTCACTCCCTTGCTGTCAATCTAATTCTCCTCTAGATTTCTTCATACCATCTATCTTGGCTACTCGCTGGGATGAAATGGTTGGTTTGTGATGCAGAGAGTGTGGGTTCAATCCCTGCACCAGCTGAGTTTACCATGAAGGGGTCTGCTTCTTAACCTTCCTCCATCTGAGACATGGTGACCCTCAGGTTAAACCAACACCAGTCCTCTCTCTCTCTCTCACTCTAATAAGAGGGCAGTCCTCGGTAGGACTGTAGGGACTTTACCTTTAAATAGACCGTACTTTCAAATATCATCAAGCTTTGAATCAAGCAGCCACAACTAAACTCCCTGTGCATCTCCCCTTGTGGTTTCAGAATTTTTGCAATATGTTTACTACATATTTTTGGAATCCAATTCATTTACTCCTTTCAACATTTGAATTGTACTTCCCATGCATTTGCTCTTCTCTATATGATACACTTCCAGCCTTTTGATGTCTTCCTGGAGTTAAGATGCCTTAGGCCATGTAGCGTTTTGGCTGTGTCTGTCTCTGTTGGCACCAATAGCTGGATACCTTTGAGCTAACTCAATGGTTGGAAGTGTACACAGCCCTCCTGGTACTATCTGCTGATTCACGATTCTATCCTTTAGATGTCCAGAACGAGCTTTGTTTGAAACAGTTAATCTCTTTCAAGAACTGGCATTTGCCAAGAGCTATTTAACTACCAGCTGAATATCTCCACAAAATCAAATAACAGATAAAAACGAAAAGCTGCAAATTCTAAGGATCTGAAATAAAAGCAGCAAGAAAGCTGGAAACATGTGGAAGATGAAAAAGGCAATGCCAGGTCTGGTCTTTCATCACCTTCAGGTACTGACGTCTTAAACATTTTTTTTTCTAATTAAGTGTTGCAAATTTTGGACGTTTTAATGGATCATTGATTGAAGCCATGCTTTTAATTCTAATTTCTGAATTTGGAAGTAAAGCACCCCACAATATGAGTAATTATCACTCACAATAGTTTATTCAATTCACAATTTCCCTTTTTGTAAATATTGCAAATTTGATTCAGGAATTTGCAGGAACTATTGAAGCCCATTTTTCGGTCTGTTACTGCAAAAAAGACTCAAAGGCTCATTTGAAATGTTAGCGTTGATTAGTTACACAATCCTACATTAACCTGTAAATTAAAATTCCTTGGTGCAATTTGATGGCTGATTTAATTTTGTCTTTCTTTGTTTGCCTCAGGCTAATTCCATTATGAATTCTCTATACAGTTTTTTTCCCTCAATGATTAGCAGCTTAGGCAGAAGTTCTGATTACTATTGTACACTTAGCACTACATAAAGCAGGGGATTAATATTCCCCAGAAGGATTGTTGCTATGGATTTGCTCTTTTACCTCTAAAAGATGTTTCTCCAGCTTCAATTGTCCATAAATTATGATCTCCTGTGAATCATCACCCTCCCTGACCTCAGTTTAACAAGCCTAAGAAAGTGCCCCAGCACTGACAGAGAAGCAAAGAGATAACTTCAATTATTAATCGCCAGGTTTTGATAATGCACATGCAATGATTTTCCATTCTGCTGCTTCCATTCCTACACAGAAAACAAGCAGGTGAAACAACAATGAACAGGATGCTCTCAGCGTCAGAATAACATCTACAGAAAGCAGCAGCTTTGCACTGAGTTGTCCAAGTCCAGCCAACCCCAATACATTTCTGTACGCTATGCTGTTGTGTGTATGTTAGGTAATCATTTTGGGAGCACACGTAGAATGTACCATAGAGAGAGAGTAAGTGTGCGAGAGTGAGAGTGAGACGGAGTAAGTGTGTGTATGTGTGAAAGAGGGAGAGAGAGAGACAGCACACCTCTTTACCCCACCCCTCCCCCATCGGATTACTTGTGGAAGACTCCACACAGACAGTGATCTGAGGTTAGAATCGAAACTGGGTCCCTGGTGCTGTGAGGTAGCAGTGCAAGATATGTCAGGGAAAGCAAGGGGCCATATACTGACCCCTGAGGAACCTCACTACAGACCTCCCCATGTCAAAGAAAAGCTATTGACCATTACCCTCTGTTTCCTGTCACTCAGCTAATTTCATATCCATATTGCTGTTGACCTGTTTATTCCATGCCTTCCCACCCAGTCTGTTACATGGCACTGTATTGAGACTGTATCATGATTGAGCAGAATATAAAAGAAAAACAGCAACAATGACTGGAAGATTCATAAGGGAGGAAAAATAGAATACAAGGGAAAGCGAGCTAGCAATATAAAAACAGATCACAGGAACTTACCTATTTAAAGAAGAAAGGAGTCAATTAAAAACAAACGTTTGCTTTCATGGAAAGTGAGTTTGAGGACTTAGCAATGGAAAATAAGGAGGTGGTGGGTGAGTTGAACAGGTATTTTCCTTCAGCCTTTACTATGGAGAATAGAAACAACATTTTAGAAAAACTGAAAAATTAGGAAGTGAAAGAGGCACTGGGCAACTTATTGTAGGCGGGGGTTGATAATCCTGAGGTCTTGATGGTCTTCACCCCAGGCTTCTAAAAGAAGTGACTGATGAGATAGTTGATGCATTGGTGTTGATTTTCTCAAACTTTCTAGATTCGGGGAAGATGTTGTTAGATTGGAAAGTAGAAATCTAGCTCCTCCATTTAAAGCAGGAGGGGTGACAGAAAGCAGAAAACTAAAGGCTTATTGGCTGAATGTCTATCATGAGGAAAATGTAAGGTGTTATTATTAAAAGCATTATCGACTTAGACACATTCAACTTAATCAGGCAGCGTCAAAATGGTTTTGTGAAAGGGAGATAATACTTTTACCGACTTGTTAGAATTCTTTGAAGAAGTAACATGGTGTGGAGAAAGGGGACCCAGTAGCTTCACTGTGGTTAGATGTCCAGCAGTTATTTCATATGGTGTCATAACAATAGTTATTGTATAGAATCCCTACAGTGTGGAAACAGGCATTTCAGCGCAATAAATCCATACTGACCCTCCGAAGAGTAACCCACCCAAGCCTGTTCCTCCTTATGTTACTTTTACCACTGACTAATACACCTAACCTACACATCCCTGAACACTATGGGGTAATTTAGCCTGGCCAATTCACCTAACCTGCACATCTTTGGATTGTGGAAGGAAACTGGAGCACCCGGAGGGAACCCACGCAGACACGGGGAGAATGTGCAAACTCTACACAGACAGTCGCCCGAGGCTGGAATCAAACCTGGGTCCCTGGTGCTGTGAGGCAGCAGTGCTAACCACTGAGCCACCGTGCCATCCCATGGAGAGTAAAAGCTCCAAGCGTAGGAGGTAGCAAATTGGGATGGATGGAAGATTAGTTGCCTAACGGGAAAGACAGAAAAGCCATAAATGCTCCTTTTTCCTGGTTAGTAAGATCTAATGAATGCTGTGTCATTGGGACCCCAGTTGTTTACAATTTATGCAAATGGCTTAGATGGAAGACAGATCACTATATTTGCTGATGACACAAAGACAAGTTGGAAAGTAATTGTGCAGTGGATTTAGGAAGCTACAAAGGGATATAGAAAGATCAAGTGAGTGGGTAAAGATTTGGCAAACAGATATAAGGTGGGAAAGTATGACGTTGTTAATTTTGTCAGGAAGAATTAAGAAGAAGGATATTACCTAAATAGTGAGAGATTGCAGAGCTTGGAGCTGCAGAGGTCTGGATGTCTTAGTGCATGAATCGGAGATGGTTGGAATGCAAGTACAATGAATAATAAGGAAAGCTAATCAAATGTTATTGTTTATTGCAAGTCGAATTGAATGTAAAACAAAGTTATGCCTCAGTTGTGCGGGGCATTGGTGAAACCCACATCTGAAGTACTGTGTGCAATTTTAGTCGTCTTGTTTAGAGAAGATGTAAATGCATGGGAGGTAGTTCAGAGAAGGTTTACTGGATTATTACCTGGGGTGGGAGAGTTGTCATATGAGGAATTGTTGGACAGACTGGGCTTGCATCTGCTGGGCTTGGAGGTTACCTGACTGAAACATATGAGATCCTGAGGGGTCTTGCCAGGTGGACGTGTGAGAATCTAGAACAAGGCAGTCATGGTTAAAAATTCTCATTGAAAAGAGAGATGAGGCAAAGTGTCTTCCTAGGGATTGTGGGTCTTTGGAACTCTCTTTGTGAAAAGATGGTGGAAGCTTTTGAATGATTTTAAGGCAGAGCTTGTTAGAATTTTGATAAGTGGGGGGGAGGGGGAGGGGGAGCACAGTGATGTGAAGGGTTATCAGGAGAAGGTGGGACTGTGGAGGGGTCATATCAGCCAGGATGTTATAGAACAGTGGGGCAGCCTCACAGGCTGAAGTAGACACCTGGAAAACTATGTTCCTCCACAAATGACCTTCCACATCTTCCCACCAACAAAATCAATGGGGATGATCCAGAGAAATGTGGACTATTTACATATTAGGGAGCCTTGTCTTGGTGAATGGATGATAAAACTAGTCGATTCCAGTGTCCCAGCTCGGCCTTTGGTCAACAAAAGGATGTTGGAGGACCCGAGATCTCTCACCTGAGACCAAGGTCATAGTTTACCGGGCAGCAACAAGGACTTGGATAATCTACAGTGGGCAGTTTAAGGCACAGTTAAACACACTCTCAACTCCTTTCCCAAACCAACTCATTAAAATATAAATGTGGGGCAGGAGCTGTTAGGACGCGTCATCCAGCCTCTTTCTGTGTTTTCAATCCTTCAATCTTCCCTGCTTTTAACATAGCTTAGAAACTGTAGGGATGTGAAGAAAGTACAGGCAATGGAAAACATTCCTATCTGATCTCTGATAGCAACTGTACTGAGTTGTGCTGTTACTGAGCAACCAGCAACATTCAAATAACGTTAGATACAATTTCCCGCTTCCAATTCCAATTTTGAATTTGTTGAAAGAACTCCCAGTGACAACTGCGATTACTATAGGATGGGTTAATGTATGGTTCAGTGGAGAATTGTGCATTAGAAAGAGGGAAGTGATAAAATTATTCACACTAAGTTGCAGCCAAACAGTTATGGAAAGTAACTAGATCCTATCTGATAATGCAGCCCCTCAACGCATTTCGATACTCTATCACTGACACGATTAACTTTGAGAGAAATATCAAATGCCTGTGGAAGACATTGCTTGAAGGTCGGATTGAATTTCTCTAGCTTTATTCGATGCTGTCAGGAAGGGAATTCCAGCATTTCCCCCTCAGCAATGGTAAAGGAAGAGCAAGATAGTTCCACATGAGAATGATGTGTACCTCAGGAGTAATTTGCCAGTAGTGGTCTCCGTGTGTCTCCTGCCCTTGCTCTTGTAGGTGAAAGATGTCATGGTTTTGGGAAATGTTAATGTCACCATAATGGACTCTCCTTCTCAACCTTTCCCTCACCTTAGGCATGGTGACCCTCAGCTTAAACCACCACCCTTTCTAATGAGAGATAAGCTCTGTTGTTCACTGGGACTACAGTGACATTATCTTAAATGTTGAATCATCCTGACTTTTCCAACTTCTCTTTGTAGTTCAGGTGTGATGAGAAGCTGGAATAATTTTCTCCTTGGGACTGGGAGGGTTAAAAACTGATGTGACTGAGGTTTTCAAGATGATGTGAAGTTGTGCTGGAGTTTGCAGGGAGAAAAATAGAAGTATTCCTGGTGATGAGCTGTTCAAGATTGAAAACCATTGGGAAAAGATCTAGAGGAGCTATGGAGAGGTAGGGTGGCATGGTGGTTCACAGTGCCAAGGACCCAGGTTTGATTCTAACCTCGGGCGACTGTCTGTGTGGAGTTTACACATTCTCCCTGTGTCTGCGTGGGTTTGCTCCTGTTTCCTCCCACTGTCTAAAGATGTGCAGGTCAGGTGAATTGGCCACGCCAAATTGCCCAGTGTCCAGGGCTATGCAGATTAGGTGTGTTAGTTATGGAAAATGCAGGGTTATACATTAAGGGGAGGTGGAGTCTGGGTGGGATGTTCTTCAGAGGGTTGGTGTGGACTTGATGGGCTGAAGGGCCTTCTTCCACACTGGAGGGATTCTGTGATGTCTCACTTAGGGAGTTGTCAGGATCTGGAATGCATGACCTGAAATTAAGCTGATTTTTGCTTAATTTGGAAAGAGAGTTGGAGGGGAACTAACAGAGTTTACAAAGCAGGGCCTGTGGACTGAGCACAGGACTAAGACTGCTGTCAGGAACGCCTTAACGTTTTTAAAATCATATTGTCTATTGCTGGTTTTTGTTTTTGTCTATAGTTCTCAATCTATAGGTTCTGACCTTGAGTGCATCGAGGTCAGAAAAATAACTGTGCATATTCTTAATCCTTGACATTTGATTTCCCGAGCTCATGGGGTTTGAGATACAAGGATCAGTTTTATTTAATCCTTCATGTAATTTGAGTTAAAAGGGTGAATCAGCTTTTCAAAAAAGTGCATCTGCTCAAAACAATGAAAACTAATCATGTTTCAGAAGCTATACTATGTCCATGAAATAACTGAACACAGGGTGATTATTATCACCCTTTATTTACCAGTGCACAGTACACTGGCTTTCGCCAACCAGCTCAGAGTCACCCCCCTCCATTGAGGAGCTTCTAATCACCTGATTGTAGATTTGTTTTCTTTTTTCTCCTTCCTAAAGTACTGCCGTACAGCAGTAGCGCTTATATTCCCCAGCACGTGTGTGTGTAGGTGCAAGACACCGTGAAAACACAAGTGAAAACAAGTTTATCAATATTCCCCCACGTGGCAAGGAACCAGTAACAAGCAAAGCCCAGAACACGTACTGCCGACATGAAAAAAGTGAAGGGGAGGGCAGGGACTCCCCTGATTATATTTAGTTTTCCTTTACCAACACCAGCAGGAACACTGACTGTGTCCCAGCCAGCACAGAGTCAGTCACCTGAACTGGAGATTTTAAATCTCCTCGTTGTTTTCTTTTACCCCCACACTACTCCTAACTGCAGTAGTGCTTATATTTTCCCCAGCACCAGGGGGTGTGGGAGTGGGGGAATGGGGGATGGGGGATATGGGGATGGGGGATTGGGGGATGGGGGAATGGGGGATGAGACACAGTGAAAGACAACAGTTGTACAAATCTTTATTCAATTTCCCCTGATTATATATTTTTTTCTTTTCTCTTTTTTTTCATGTGATGTGTAGGCACAGCTAGGATTTGAACCCCAAATTTCACTGTTTAGCGAGCTAGTACTTTAACCAACTAAGTCAAAAGTGAGGTCTGCAAATGCTGGAGATCAGAGCTGAAAATGTGTTGCTGGAAAAGTGCAGCAGGTCAGGCAGCATCCAAGGAACAGGAAATTCGACGTTTCGGGCCAGAGCTTGATGATTCCAGACGAAGGGTTCTGGCCCGAAACGTCGAATTTCCTGTTCCTTGGATGCTGCCTGACCTGCTGTGCTTTAACCAGCAACACATTTTCAGCTTTAACCAACTAAGCCAATCTCCTGGTTATATATTTTTTTCTTCTTATAAACCCTCACACTTCCGCCTAACTGCGGTAGTGCTTAATTTTTCCCCAGCACCCGGGGGTGTGGGGGTGGAGGGTGGGGTGGAGGGTGGGGGTGGGGGTGGGGGTTTGGACGGTGGGGGGATGGGGGGTGGGGGTGGAGGGTTGGGGATTGTAGAGATGGGGGAATGGGGGAATGGGGGATGAGACACAGTGAAAGACAACAGTTGTACAAATCTTTATTCAATTTCCCCTGATTATATTGGTCAGCCTGGCCTTCCCTGATTGGCCCGGGTTAACAACCTCAGTCAAGCACCTCGTCGTCATTGAGGTCAACAAGGTTCCAATCACCGTATCAGTTCACAATGTTGCTGTAGTTAATCTGCAATTGGTCCAAAGACAGGGTGTTTGATTGAACCACTTTAGTTTCTAAGTTTTTAAACTTAACTGTCCTGCCTGGCACTGAGGGGTCAGTGTGACCCTCAAGTGCAGGAGATTGTTCTGAGAGAATCTTTAATAGAATCCTGAAATGAAGCAACAATTTGCATTCACGTAGTGTCTTTAATATAGTAAAATATCCCAAGGTGCTTCATATACAACATACGGTGCAGCACAGAGAGGATCATTTGGCCGATTATCTTTATGCTGTGTGTATTTCAGAATTGTTGCACTTCCAGATACTCCATTAACAATGACCATACATTGACAAAACAATGTTTATTGGTTTTAAATTCACAGGTTTCAAGTTTTTGTTTGGGTGACAGACAGGTGTATTTGATAGATTACATCTTAGTATATTTGTTTGCTTTTGGGGGCAAATTCACCAGACTCTGGAAAAAGCCTGGAATTATGATTCTAATGATGACCACGAAACCATTATCGAAGGTTGGGAAAGAACCATCTGGTTCACCAATGTTCTTTCGAAAAGAAAATCTGCCATCCTTAACTGGTCTGGCCTAAATGTGACTCCAGAGCCACAGTCATGTGGCTGACCCTGAACTAATCCCTAGGAAAAAGTGAAGACTTGGGGATGGACAACTAGTTCTGGCCTGGCCAGCAGCATCCACATCCTGTGAATGAAATAAAAATGTTTCTCTAAAACTATTAATAGATGCAACTACTTAAAGCATTTGTGTGTTGGTTGGAGTTGGTTAGTTACATGTAATATAATCAGAGGGTTACATTGGGTGGGCAGTGACAGCCTTTTTCCTCAGATGGTGATGTCTAGCTTGAGGGGACATAGCTTTATATGTGGGGTGATAGATTTAGGACAGATGGCAGAGGTAGTTTCTTTACTCAGAGTAGGAGGGGCATGGAACGCGCTGCCTGCAACAGTAGCAGACTCCCCACCTTTACGGGCATTTAAATGGTCATTGGATAGGCACATGGACGAGAAGGGAATAGTGTACAATAGATGGGTTTCAGATTGGTTCCACAGGGCAGTGCAACATCGAGGGCCGAAGGGCCTGTACTGCATTGTAATGTTCTATGTCCTACGTTCTATGAGTATTGAGATCTAATGTTCTTTTGCCTATATTCACCATTATTTATTCATTCATTCATTAGCGTGTATTCTGCCTGAGGTCAAGTTCTTGTTTCTTTGCCCGCTGACATTTCAGCTTTGGCAGTGATTTGCTATTATACACGTGAAAACATTTCTTAACCATAAACACATTGAAATAAGTGCGTTGGAGTGTTTGAGAAGGTATTGAAGCTGGTTATCCTCCTCCAGCCATACTAACATTATCAACTGGGCGGAAAGCATTGTAAGTTCAGGACAAAGCATGTTCAAAACTGTTGAACTATTCAATGATCCATCACCTAACTCCATTTACCCATTGATGCTCCATATCCCAAAATAACTGTGGTTAAAAAGGCTGTCAATTTCTGTTTAAAATTAACAACTGATTGAGTGTGAATTTATTTGTGGGACAGAGTTCCAAAGTTCTTTCTGTGAAGAAATGTTTCCTAATTTCCCTTTCGAAAGGTGCTGTTCTTATTTTTTAGGCTGATCCCCCTGTTCCTGAACTACCTAACAAGTGGAAATAGCTTCTCTCTATCCATCCAAACAGTTCTCCATTATACCTTCAAAATTTTCATCAAACCATTGCTCATCCATATAAATTGAATAGTTGGTTAAACTGTTGTGGGGTTACATGCAAGAACTGAACTATACTGTCAGCTACAGATGAGAAGTCAGGGGAACAGTTTGGTCCTTGAGCTAAATAAAGCATAAAGTCTTCCCTCAATGGTTCAGTCACTATCTGAATGATCTGGTGTGAGATTGAGTCCTGTGGAATTGAATGATTGCACTGAGTCTGTGGAAGCAGTAGACCTGAATGGGGGCAATTAGGTGAAATTTGGACTAAAAGTGCCAGGGTATGGAGCAGTGAAGCGTTAGAAAATTCAGCAGATGCTCCTGACGATTATCCTGCTGCGTATATGAGTCAGGGCATGTATTTGAAACCAGTTAGATTGCCCTGAAGAAGCAGCCTAATCCAGGTTTCACACAAAGCAAACACCAGAGAGTTGACGGCAGGTATGGAATTGAATGAATTGCTGCTTTCAGAAGGACAGAGAAAATTAAAGGGGGGAACATAATTATGAATTAGAAGATGACAATTTTTTTTAATATTTTCAATTATGTTCAACTGCTTATCGATTCCCTAGGAGATGGGTAGCCCAGGATGTGCTTAATAAGCAAGTTTTTTCCTTAAAGTAATAAAAAAGGCTCATTTAGTGTCCAAACTATATATGTTTCTGATTGATAATACAATTAATATGCCTCATTTATGCTTCCAGACTACGTGAAAAACCTGAAGGCAGACATCTCCTGAAAAAAGGTATTGTACATGTTTGTGCCAATATATTCAGAGGGTCACTTAACACCTGTCTCAGGATAATGCAGCTGATATTTTTAAATTTGGCATTTATAGCTGCTTTAAACAGAAAAATGTGCTTCATCTGGACACTTACAGAAAGAGTGGAAATAGTGAAAGGACTTAACTCACCCTCTTCTGCTAATGCAGTGTGTCTAAGGTTATTACATTTCCCCAAAACACCATTAGAACATATATTCTGAAGCTTTGTATTGGAGATGATCCTGAGCTTATTACAACTCACAGCGTTAAGAGGAGAATTGTACATAATGGACTAGTAGTAGCCTGTAGTATAATTGCATGTCATTGCAAGAATGAAAATAATTGTTATTTTTCACTCCTTGCCTGGGAGAAACTTAGAATGTAGCTACTCTGGAGAATAATATATAGATTAAAAAATGATTCACTGTTACAGATACAACATGGAAAATGCTTGTTCAGGTGCAACAGCTCTCTTCACAAAGATTTACAAAAACTTCCTCATTCAGCAATAATGTACCAGGGAGAAACAGCTATAATTCATGTAAAATGTAGAAATTATTCAGGTCTCGAGAAAACCGCTTTACTACTTTAATACAAATGCTCTCATTCTTCTGCAGGTATTCAACAGGATGAGGGGTTTTGATAAAGTGAGCAAAAGGAGACACTGTCTTCTTTGGCAACTAGTGTGTTAATCAGGAGGTAACATTTTAAAAATAAATGACAAAAGAGTTGAAGGAAAAATAAGGAAGAATTTGTTGCTGATTTCTGGAACACATTACTCAATAGGCTTGTAGAACCAGATTCCCCAGAAACTTTCCAAAAGGTAGCTGGCCATGTCTTTGCAGAGGATGAATTTACAGAGTTACCACATGGGCGTGGGGTACCACACTGAATGGGATCTTCAAAGAATTGACAGAGGCCTAGTGGTTTGAAGGAAAGGCCTTCATTTATATCATCATTCCCACAAACACTTCACAGCCAACCAAATACTTTCTGAAGTGTGGTGTTTACATGGCGGCAACCAATATGTACACAGCACGATCCCACAAACAGAACAGTGATAATGCCCAGAGGGGTCTATTCTGCTGATTCAGGGACAAACATTGGCTAGGAATCCAGAGTAATCCCTTGCTTGGAATGGAGGGTTTGAGTTATAACGAGAAGCTGGACAGGCTGGGACTTTTTTCACTGGAGTGTAGGAGGTTAAGGGGTGACCTTATAGAAGTTTATAAAACATGAGGGACATTGATAAGGTGAATTGCTGGTGTCTTTTCCCTAGGGTGGGGGATTTCAAGACTAGGTAGTATGTTTTTAAGGTGAGAGGAGAAAGACTTAAAAAAGACATAAGGGGCAATTTCCTTACACAGTGTGTGGTTAATGTGTGTAATGAAATTCTTGAGGAAATGGTGGGTTTGGGTAAAATTACAATGTTTAAAAGACATTTAGATAAGTTCTAGGAAAGGTATAGCGGGATATGGGGCAAGTGCAGGCAGGTGGGGCTAGTTTAGTTTGGGATTATGGTCAGCATAGACTGGTTGGACCGAAGGGTCTGATTCTGTGCTGGATGACGTTATCTGTCTTCTCCAAAATACTGGTGTGGGGTCTTTTGCATCCACCTGAGTGGGCAGCTAGGACCTCACCTGAAAGATTGCACCTCCTACTGCACAGTGCTCCCTCAGCACTGCCCTGAGTGCCAGCCTTGAATAGTGTAGAGTGTGTGACCTGAAACCAGAATGTTGTGACTCAGAGTGAGCCTGTTACCTTAATGAAGTCATGACCAATACTTAGACACCTCTGCAGTGCACGTACGATTTCCTGATTCTGTGATAAGGTTTTGATGTGGAAGTACAGAATACTTCAGAGAGTCTAGTTGGCATATGAGCAATCACATAACTCATATGCTAAAGAGTTCTGTGACACATTTGGAGTTTTACCTCTGAGCTAGAAAACCCAGCTGCTCCAGAGGTGTGTGATAACATCTGAGAGCAGTCGATTAGAAAATGTCTATAAATCACATGCTGTGGTAGATTCCAAATTCATGTTTTCCAAGCTTTGTATCTTGCTATTCCTGGCCTCAGGTTTATCTGAAGCATCTTTGTTGTTTTCAAACCTGTGATACATTTCCCTCTGTCCGGTGGGAAATCTGAGATCTAGATGATTGTACGAGGAGTCCATTTGTTTTTAGCTGGCTGCCCTCTAGGTGCATAGAGTTAAAATCATGACTTGCATGTGTCACGATAGGCAGTGAGTGAAAATGAAATGCATATATTGCAAGAAAAGTCCTGCTTAAAAAGTATCAACCCTGCCATTTGGGTCAACGAAACAAAATGCACCGGGGTATGTATTAATTCAAAGTTTAATTGTGGCACTGACAACATTCAGAAACCATGTTCACCTGCAGGTTGTAACAAGTGGTCCCACACTGTCCAAGAGGTTTCCGGGTTTTTTGAGTCTGTAGTTCACAAAGTTCAACTGCACAAAACAAAGAACTGCAGATGCTGTAGATCTGAAACAAGAGTTTTGAATAAGGATCATTGGACTCAAAATGTCAACTCTGTTTCTCTCTCCACAGGTACTGCCAGACCTGCTGAGTTTCTCGAGTGCTGGCTGTTTCTGTTTGTTGCACAGAACAAAAACTGAATGGAAAACTAAAATGTTCTGGTGTTGGACACCAAATTAATGCAAAGTCACCCTCTGATGAACTGGGTTGAAACAATTGGATTGCCTTCCATTTGGAATGCTCTCAGTTGACCATTCAGAATGATACAAACCTCCTACCTGCTTTTAAACCAGTATGTATTGTTCATATCTTAATAAGGGACCATATCCTGTTCACCTTTTCACACATTGAAATTTTGCATTAGACTTTTGAGTGGGAAGGCCTGGATGACTGGGAAATAATGGAGGGGGAGATGTTGACAACACTATCAACTATTGATTACTTCTCTCAGGAACAGAGCTGACTTTATCATTTCCTTTCAGTGTTGGAATGCCCTCCTTTCCATAAATCAGCTCATTCCCCCTTCATTCCCTTTATTCCCACTAGCATCTCCTGTCGGGATGCTTTAAACCATCACAGTGTTGTTCCTAATCATGGTGGATGCCCCATCATCAACAGATAAGAATTAAAGTGTGTGGGCAAGTGTTCCTCACTCCATTCAAGAATCTAACAGGAAACTGAACAATTATTGTCAACATCCAGAACTCCAAATGAAAGCTGGGATACCGATCATGTTTTGGCTCAAAGCATATTCATTATTCACATCCTTACTTACTCTTAGCTGTCCTTCAAATAATTCATTATAATTCAGTACAATTTTGTTTTAATACTTTATTCATTAAATTATTTACCAATTAATTCTTGTTAAACTAAATCAAGAAGTGCCTGTTTTCTGAGAGAAATTTTAATATGCATTCAGATTAGCTCTATGGGAAGGAACAATGCCTAAATGGTTAAATGTTCAGGAAAATAATAGCCCTTTGTCCCAGACTCATACCTAGTCATTGACAATAAAAATTACAAAAAAAACAGTGTGCTGCATCTATCTTGTACACAAAAGATTTGCGTGAGTGGCAGTAACCCACAAAATGCTCCAATTCCTGGAGGTGTTCACTATATTGTTCACTCTAGTTTCCCAAACAGGTAATCACCATTTACTTCAATTTGCTTCTAGTAAGATGGCAGTGGAGTAAGGCTTCAGAGCACGGGGATCTTTTAATTTCTTTGGTTCCTTTTGTCTCTTCTCTTGATTATCTTTACTTTCAACTTCACGCCACTTACCTCTTGGGGAGGAACTCAGTGGCGACAGCATCGGTGTCAGGGAGTGGACCCAGCAGCACAGACTGGAGTGGGGCCCAGCAGCACAGACTGGAGTGGACCCAGCAGCACAGACTGGAGTGGGCCCAGCAGCACGGACTGGAGTGGACCCAGCAGCACGGACTGGTGTGGGGCCCAGCAGCACGGACTGGAATGGACCCAGCAGCACGGACTGGAGTGGGCCCAGCAGCACAGACTGGAGTGGGGCCCAGCAGCACAGACTGGAGTGGGCCCAGCAGCACAGACTGGAGTGGGCCCAGCAGCACAGACTGGAGGGTGCCCAGCAGCACAGACTGGAGTGGGCCCAGCAGCACAGACTGGAGTGGGCCCAGCAGCACAGACTGGAGTGGACCCAGCAGCACAGACTGGTGTGGGGCCCAGCAGCACGGACTGGAGTGGACCCAGCAGCACGGACTGGAGTGGGCCCAGCAGCACAGACTGGAGTGGGCCCAGCAGCACAGACTGGAGTGGGGCCCAGCAGCACAGACTGGAGTGGGGCCCAGCAGCACAGACTGGAGGGTGCCCAGCAGCATGGACTGGAGTGGGGCCCAGCAGCACAGACTGGAGTGGGGCCCAGCAGCACAGACTGGAGTGGGGCCCAGCAGCACAGACTGGAGTGGGCCCAGCAGCACAGACTGGAGTGGGCCCAGCAGCATGTACTGGAGTGGACCCAGCAGCACAGACTGGAGTGGGACCCAGCAGCACAGACTGGAGTGGACCCAGCAGCACGGACTGGAGTGGGGCCCAGCAGCACAGACTGGAGTGGACCCAGCAGCACAGACTGGAGTGGGGCCCAGCAGCACAGACTGGAGTGGGGCCCAGCAGCACGGACTGGAGTGGGGCCCAGCAGCAAAGACTGGAGTGGGGCCCAGCAGCACGGACTGGAGTGGGCCCAGCAGCATGGACTGGAGTGGGGCCCAGCAGCACAGACTGGAGTGGACCCAGCAGCGTGGACTGGAGTGGGGCCCAGCAGCACAGACTGGAGTGGACCCAGCAGCACAGACTGGAGCGGGCCCAGCAGCACAGACTGGAGCGGGCCCAGCAGCACAGACTGGAGTGGGGCCCAGCAGCACAGACTGGAGTGGGACCCAGCAGCACGGACTGGAGTGGGACCCAGCAGCACAGACTGGAGTGGACCCAGCAGCACGGACTGGAGTGGACCCAGCAGCACGGACTGGAGTGGACCCAGCAGCACAGACTGGAGTGGGACCCAGCAGCACGGACTGGAGCGGGACCCAGCAGCACAGACTGGAGCGGGACCCAGCAGCACGGACTGGAGCGGGACCCAGCAGCACGGACTGGAGTGGACCCAGCAGCACGGACTGGAGTGGGCCCAGCAGCACGGACTGGAGTGGGCCCAGCAGCACGGACTGGAGTGGACCCAGCAGCACGGACTGGAGTGGGACCCAGCAGCACGGACTGGAGTGGGACCCAGCAGCACGGACTGGAGTGGACCCAGCAGCACGGACTGGAGTGGGACCCAGCAGCACGGACTGGAGTGGACCCAGCAGCACGGACTGGAGTGGACCCAGCAGCACGGACTGGAGTGGGGCCCAGCAGCACAGACTGGAGCGGGGCCCAGCAGCACAGACTGGAGTGGACCCAGCAGCACGGACTGGAGTGGGCCCAGCAACACGGACTGGAGTGGACCCAGCAGCACGGACTGGAGTGGACCCAGCAGCACGGACTGGAGTGGGCCCAGCAGCACAGACTGGAGTGGTCCCAGCAGCACAGACTGGAGTGGGCCCAGCAGCACAGACTGGAGTGGGGCCCAGCAGCACGGACTGGAGTGGACCCAGCAGCACAGACTGGAGCGGACCCAGCAGCACGGACTGGAGTGGACCCAGCAGCACGGATTGGAGTGGGGCCCAGCAGCACGGACTGGAGCGGACCCAGCAGCACGGATTGGAGTGGGACCCAGCAGCACGGACTGGAGTGGGCCCAGCAGCACGGACTGGAGTGGGACCCAGCAGCACGGACTGGAGCGGACCCAGCAGCACGGACTGGAGTGGGCCCAGCAGCACGGACTGGAGTGGATCCAGCAGCACGGACTGGAGTGGGGCCCAGCAGCACAGACTGGAGTGGACCCAGCAGCACGGACTGGAGTGGGACCCAGCAGCACGGACTGGAGTGGGGTCCACAGCACGGACTGGAGTGGGGTCCACAGCACGGACTGGAGTGGGGCCCAGCAGTGTGGCTTGTGGTGTCAGTGTTGTAGGTGCGTCTGTGAGCCGCGGTTGTATCGGTGAGGTCAGCCCGAGGTAGACCCGTGGAACCGGAGGAGTCGGGTTTTGGCCTCTGCGGTGCCTGGTAACACCAGGCAAGTCAGTGAGATGCAGGCATCGGTGGAGGTGAGATGGCACTGATGAGTGAGCGCGGCAGAGTGACGAAGGGGACTTGCAGCTGGCCACCCAGACTCATAGCCCATGGTGGAGTACTTAACAAGAGGGACAATCACCTGGTGAAGGAACAACGCTCCGAAAGCTACTGCTTCCAAATAAACTTGTTGTACTATAGCTGAAAATGTGTTGCTGGTCAAAGCACAGCAGGCCAGGCAGCATCTCAGGAATAGAGAATTCGACGTTTCGAGCATAAGCCCTTCATCAGGAATAAGAGAGAGTAGCCAAGCAGGCTAAGATAAAAGGTAGGGAGGAGGGACTTGGGGGAGGGGCGATGGAGGTGGGATAGGTGGAAGGAGGTCAAGGTGAGGGTGATAGGCCGGAGTGGGGTGGGGGCGGAGAGGTCAGGAAGAGGATTGCAGGTTAGGAAGGCGGTGCTGAGTTGAGGGAACCGACTGAGACAAGGTGGGGGGAGGGGAAATGAGGAAGCTGGAGAAATCTGAATTCATACCTTGTGGTTGGAGGGTTCCCAGGCGGAAGATGAGGCGCTCCTCCTCCAGCCGTCGTGTAGTTGTGTTCTGCCGGTGGAGGAGTCCAAGGACCTGCATGTCCTCGGTGGAGTGGGAGCACTTTAACTCTCCCTCCCACTCCACCGAGGACATGCAGGTCCTTGGACTCCTCCACTGGCAGAACACAACAACACGAACGGCTGGAGGAGGAGCGCCTCATCTTCCACCTGGGAACCCTCCAACCACAAGGTATGAATTCAGATTTCTCCAGTTTCCTCATTTCCCCTCCCCCCACCTTGTCTCAGTCGGTTCCCTCAACTCAGCACCGCCCTCCTAACCTGCAATCCTCTTCCTGACCTCTCCGCCCCCACCCCACTCCGGCCTATCACCCTCACCTTGACCTCCTTCCACCTATCCCACCTCCATCGCCCCTCCCCCTAGTCCCTCCTCCCTACCTTTTATCTTAGCCTGCTTGGCTACTCTCTCTTATTCCTGATGAAGGGCTTATGCTCGAAACGTCGAATTCTCTATTCCTGAGATGCTGCCTGGCCTGCTGTGCTTTGACCAGCAACACATTTGCAGCTGTGATCTCCAGCATCTGCAGACCTCATTTTTTACTGTTGTACTATAACCTAGTGTTGTACGATTTTTAACTTTGTCCACCCTAGTTCAACACCGGCTCCTCCACATCATGGCTGTGAAGCTGGACTCTTTCTTTAGTTCTTCATTTGTCTACCTTTACAGTCTATGTTTTGGTTTATTCTCCTGTGTTTTAAGATGGCACTGGAGAGTGGTGACACTATACAACACTTTTCACTGTATTTTGAAACCAGGCACACGTGTCAAGAAATAAATCAAATGTTTTTCAGTAATTATTGCTGGGAGTGGTACAGTGAAGACATTAAGAATTCGAGAAGTGTTAACATGCCTTTCATTGGGCAAAGTTTTATGAGCTGACCGGGAAGCAGTAAAATAATGATGGGTTTTGAAATGTTGGAATTTCTAATCGTAATGAGCGTTTGTGATCACATTCCCCTCAGATCCATATCTGGAAGGTGTGAAAATGCAAATGAAATGTTTATCCGAGGCAAAACGTGATGATTATAAAATATTATTCCCCAGAAACTGTGCTTCAAAATTGGTGTGGGCTATTGGTTGGGTCTCCTGTGCCGTGCTTCAGTGGAGGTGCTAAAGCGCACCATGATGTTCAATTATATTTCTATTGGATCAGCTCCCAAACTGCCTGGGAATTAGGGCTTACTATCTCCTGCCTTTCCTCGTTAATATTGTAACTGAATGAACAACATCCTTCCATTGTCATAACCTTTTGTAGCCATCAGTACAGTGCAGATATTTTCCATTTCCATAGCCAACAGTGGTTCATTCTCCTCATAACTGTGCGGCGGGGTTGGGGGGAGGGGAAGGTATGGTGGGAGGGGGGAATGGGGTGGCTTGCTCTCGGGAACCTCTGGAAATGTTGCTTGGTTTTGGCTGATCTCGGACTGGATTTGTATCCTGCCTCATGGGCGGCACGGTGGCACAGTGGTTAGCACTGCTGCCTCACAGCGCCTGAGACCCGGGTTCAATTCCCACCTCAGGCGACTGAGTGTGTGGAGTTTGCACGTTCTTCCCGTGTCTGCGTGAGTTTCCTCCGGGTGCTCCAGTTTCCCACAGTCACAAAGATGTGTGGGTCAGGTGAATTGGCCATGCTAAATTGCCCGTAGTGTTAGGTAAGGGGAAAATGTAGGGGTATGGGTGGGTTGCGCTTCGGCGGGTTGGTGTGGGCTTGTTGGGCTGAAGGGCCTGTTTCCACACTGTAAGTAATCTAATCTAATCTAATCTACTCTAATCTAATCATTCCGACTGAGCTCTGCGTGTTCTGCTGCTCGTTCACAATTAATTCCCACTTCCTCTCACCAACATGTCTTTGTTATAAAACAGAAGGCATTGGTAAGATGTGTGTGTCGCTGGTTGGGCCAGCATTTACTGCCCCAGCCCTTGAGCTGAGACGCGTGCGTGGGTTACTTCACTGGGCAGTTAAGAGTGAACCACATTGCTGTGGGTCTGGAGTCACATGTAGGCCAGACCAGGTAAGGATGGCAGAATTCCTTCCATGAAGTGAATCAGATGGGTATTTAACACAACTAGCAATGATTACAGTGCTGCCATTAGACCAGCTCTTTTCTTCACGAGGACGACTCCAGCTCCCTCATTCCCTGCCGCAGCCTCTAATTCTCTCCTTTCTAGGAACAATTGATTCCGTTCCCACCTCTCTGCTAGGCACTGCCTTCCAGACCCTAATCATCCGATGTATACAAAAGATTTTCCTCATGTCTCTGTTGCTTTTTTGGCCATTTCTCTGCAATCTCAGTCCTTCCACCAATGGGAACACCTCCTCCATATCCACTCACAGAGCCATTCAGATGTACAGCATGGAAACTGACCCTTTGATCCAACTCAGCCATATCGACCAGGTATTCTAACCCAATCTAGTCCCACCTGCCAGCACCCGGCCCATATCCCTCTAAACCCTTCCTATTCATATATCCATCCAGATGCCTCTTAAATGTTGCAATTGTACCAGCCTCCACCACATCCTCTGGCAGCTCATTCCATACACGTACCACCCTCTGGTGAAAAAGTTGCCCCTTAGGTCTCTTTTATATCTTTTCCCTCTCAGCCTAAATTTATGCCCTCTAGGTCTGGACCCCCGACCCCAGGGAAAAGACCTTGTCTATTTACCTGTCCCTGTCTCTCATGGTTTTATAAACCTCTATAAGGTCACCCCTCAGCCTCCGACACTCCAGGGAAAACAGCCCCAGCCTGTTCAGCCTCTCCCTATAGCTCAAACCCTCCAACCCTGGCAACATCCTTGTAAATCTTTTACAACATGCTTCCAATAGGGGGGTGACCAGAATTTCACGCAATATTCCAACAGTGGCCTAACCAATGTCCTGTACAGCCACAACATGACCTCCCAACTCCTGTACTCAATACTTTAACCAATAAAGGAAAGCATACCAAATGCCTTCTTCACTAACCTATCTACCTGCGACTCTACTTTCAAGGAGCTATGAACCTGCACTCCAAGGTCTCTTTGTTCAGCAACACTCCCTAGGACCTTACCACCTAAGTGTATAAGTCCTGCTTCGATTCTCAGTCCAGATCTCTCATCATTTTGCAAACCTGGATCAAATTTCCTCTGGCTCTCCCCCTCTGCCAAGGGGTGGGGCGGTACTGCCTCAGGTACTCAGATCCATCCCAAGTAAGAAGTGAGGTCTGCAAATGATGGAGATCAGAGCTGAAAATGTGTTGCTGGAAAAGCGCAGCAGATCAGGCAGCATCCAAGGAACAGGAAATTCGACGTTTCGGGCCAGAGCCCTTCATCAGGAATGAGGAGAGGGTGCCAGGCAGGCTAAGATAAAAGGTAGGGAGGAGGGACTTGGGGGAGGGGCGATGGAGATTTGATAGGTGGAAGGAGGTCAAGGTGAGGGTGATAGGCTGGAGTGGGGTGGGGGCGGAGAGGTCAGGAAGAAGATTGCAGGTTAGGAGGGCAGTGCTGAATTCAAGGGAATCGACTGAGAAAAGGTGGGGGGAGGGGAAATGAGGAAACTGGAGAAATCTGAGTTCATCTATATTGGGGAGACGGGCCGCCTACTTGCGGAACGCTTCAGGGAACACCTCTGGGACGCCCGGACCAACCAACCCAACCACCCTGTGGCTCAACACTTTAACTCTCCCTCCCACTCCACCGAGGACATGCAGGTCCTTGGACTCCTCCATCGGCAGAACATAACAACACGACAGTTGGAGGAAGAGCGCCTCATCTTCTGCCTGGGAATCCTCCAACCACAAGGGATGAACTTAGATTTCTCCAGTTTCCTCATTTCCCCTCCCCCCACCTTGTCTCAGTCGATTCCCTCGAACTCAGCACCGCCCTCCTAACCTGCAATCTTCTTCCTGACCTCTCCGCCCCCACCCCACTCCGGCCTATCACCCTCACCTTGACCTCCTTCCACCTATCACATCTCCATCGCCCCTCCCCAAGTCCCTCCTCCCTACCTTTTATCTTAGCCTGCTTGGCACACTCTCCTCATTCCTGATGAAGGGCTCTGGCCCGAAACGTCAAATTTCCTGTTCCTTGGATGCTGCCTGACCTGCTGTGCTTTAACCAGCAACACATTTTCAGCTCCATCCCAAGTAACCCAAAGTCTCCCATTCCTGGCACCCCTTCCACAGACCCTCCCTCATTCCCTGTGATTGTAAAGACTGATTTGGAAAGGTCCAAGTCTGCCTGTTATAAACAGAGACAAGGATTTCATACAAGTTTAAATGTTTCTCCAATATCGTCCCATAGCATTCTTCTGAAGTGCCCACGTTGGCAGCACGGTGAACTTGATTATTTCACTTCAGTCATTTTAACAGGCTTAAAGTGAGCAGGTGACTGAATGTTTCAATGCAAGGGAGGTTTATTGGTGGCAATGTAATGGAGATGAATTAGTTATAAAGTGTATATTAATTTAAGATGAGCAGTAATTGGGACAGAGTGAGTATATCTCTCAGTATGATTCAGGACAATCTGGTATCCAGTTTAGCTGATGCTACAGGTATTTGAGTGGCTCGTGCAAGGTTTCTTCAGGTAAGTAAGGGATTCTCATCACTCGGGATACACTGTAATAAAGTAAAATACTGTGGATTCTGGAGATCTGAAGCGAACACTGGAAATTCCTGGAGACACCCAGCATGTCTGGCAGTGTCTGTAGAGAGAGAAATAGATTCAAAGTTTTGAGTACAATCTGACTTTTCTTCAGAGTTTCTCTGGCATTCTCTGTGGTTATAATGAAGCTACATGTCTTCCCGAGATCCTCCTGTTGCAGATTGGAGAGGTTAAGATATCCTATGCTGGGGAAAGTGATGCAGAATACCCTTATTTGGTCACAATGCCCTTAGTTGGAGTATTGTGTGCAGTTCTGAGTCCCATATCTCAGGAAGGATGTACGTTACTGCCCTGGAGCGTGTTCTGAGAAACTTCATGAGAATGGTTCCAGGAATGAAAAGCTTAACATGTGAGGGACGTTCGAGGACCCTGGGTCTATACTCGATCGAGTTTGGAAGAATGAAGGGGGATTTAATTAAAACTTACAGAATAGTGAATGGCCTGGACAGAGTAGATGTTGGGAAGGTGTTTCCATCGGGAGGAGAGACTAGGGCCCGAGGGCACAGCCTCAGAGTAAAGGGAAGACCTTTTAGAACAGAGATAAGGAGAGACTTCTTCATCCAGAGAGTGGGGAATCTGTGGTATTTACTGCCACAGAAGGCCATGGAGGCCAGGCCACTGAGTATATTTAAGTCTGAGATGGATGGGTTCTTGAATATCAAGGGGATCAAGGGTTACAGGGAAAAAGTGGGAGAATGGGGTTGAGAAACTTATCAGCCATGATGGAATGGTGGGAGCAGACTCAATGGGCTGAATGGCCTAATTTCTGCTCCTGTGTTGTATGATCTAATTAACTCGACCTCCTTCCCCACCTGAGCCAGTCGCCTCAGCTCCCCCTTTAGAAGGGGCTAACCATTTGCCAAAAATATTTGCAGCTTTCAGGAGCTCAGACATTAAGTCAACCCTGATCCTGTTCAGTGAGTCTCTTTGCACTGGGATGGTGCCCATTTCACCTGCTTTCAGAATCTGAGACTCATGATCCACAGAAATCCAAGCATGGGAACTGGCAGTGTCAGGAGTCACACAACACCAGGTTATAGTCCAACAGGTTTATTTGAAATCACAAGCTTGCAGAGCGCTGCTCCTTTGTCAGGTGAAGTCCGGGAGAGTTGATGTTTGGACCATTAAGTAAATCAAAGTCTACTGTCGGAAATGGTGACGATGAAGTGTTGGGTTGTTGCAAAAGCCTATCTGGTTCAATCATCCCCTATGCCCCACGCAGGCCTGTACGTGACTGCAGACCCAGAACAACGTGGGAGATACCTTGCTGGCAACGAAACCACTCAGTAAAGGAAGTGACCCATCATCACCATCACCCAGGCAATTAGCGACAGACAACAAATGCTGGACCAGCAATCAATGCCCACATTCGATCAATCAGTTGAAAAGGTAGATAAAGATTTTGACCGAGTTAGAGTCAGTATGAACCACAGCCATACTGCCCAGAATGGTAGCCCCTCTGTCAATCACCACCCCCGCCCCCCACCCTGACTGCTGCATTTATGAGAGGATTGCACCAGAGTGAATGTAGACTTTAGCTTCCAGCTTTAGAAGACAAAATTAAAAGCTCTGATAAATAGCACCCTTGCAAACTCCATTCAGTAACAGTTAATGGATAGAAGTGATTAATAAGCTTCTGCTACAATTTTTAATAAAATTCAGTGAGCTGAGATTTAAAATTCCACACTTAGGCCTGTCAGCAAAGCATCAAATTCTTTCACACCATGATCGCTTATTTCCTGTCGTTTACATTTATTTCATTGTGAAATGTGACGCATCTATTGAAAATCCTAATTTTATTTTCACTGATTGAATCCAAAGCCAGAACAAAGTTCACTTCAAGCTGAAGGAGATTGAGAGTAGTTTGTTCTTTCACTAAAACACTGTTGCTTTATTAAGAATCTTCCAATTCTGCTGATAGAGTAAGGAGACCAGACAGCAAGGACATTTACTGGGCAGAGTTGATATGGCCCTAAATTTGACCTTGACTTAGAATTAAGTGAATTGTAAACTTTTATATAATAATAATAATCAGAAAGGGCTAATACAATGTTGACCTTTGTCTCAGGAGGTTACGATATGCTTTAAGCTAGCACAGCTACTTGCACATGGAGAAACTAATCTGGAGTATCTCATGGTACCTGCTCATACCCAGTCCTTGAGGCAACTTGCTCCTCATCACTAGATTGGGCTCTTTAACTCCGTATATACTGTAACACTCCTGCATTTACATCAGCACATAGTACATTGTCCACGACAGCTCTCTAGTGCAGCGCTCTCTGCACATGCTCATTCTGCACTGGTATCTCCTCTCTTGCTGATGCTATGAGTTGTGAGATCAGTTGTAGCACCCTGATTGAGACTGAATTTCAATCTCCTACAATGCAGACAGTGGGAAGTTGTGTTTCTGTCAATTAGAGCCTTGGCCAGACCTGTATTTGGAGAACCCAGGCTCTGTCCTGGACACTGCACCTCCTCAGATTACATTAGGTTACACGGCAAGGGGACAGCAAACCAAACAGAATGAGATCAAGACCTAGAGGATTATACCGATAGGACATGTCGAATGAATTGGTGTCAAGAGATGAAAAGCTAATTGGATTGTGAATCATCGGAATGATGCAAAGATGATTAAATAGAGTTTAGTGTAAATGATGATTTTATCGAACAGTAGAATAGGCTGAGGCTAGGGTGAATGGCCTACCTGTGTTCCTATATTGCTACAGTCATTGAAACACCAGTCACAGTTCCATATGAATAGTTTAGTGCCATTTTATGGATTTCTGCTTACGTTAGGCCATGTGACATGTACCATAGCAACATATAAGGTTCTATAGGTTATTTACAATACTTACTATTTACATGGCTACAATATCACAGGCTTACACACATGGTCTGGGCTCTGTGCTTACACACACGGTCTGGGGTCTGTGCTTACACACACGGTGTGGGCTCTGTGCTTACACACATAGTCTGGGCTCTGTGCTTACACACACGGTCTGGGACCTGTGCTTACACACAGGGTCTGGGCTCTGTGCTTACACACACGGTCTGGGCTCTGTGCTTATACACAGGGTCTGGGCTCTGTGCTTACACACATAGTCTGGGCTCTGTGCTTACACACACGGTCTGGGACCTGTGCTTACACACAGGGTCTGGGCTCTGTGCTTACACACACGGTCTGGGCTCTGTGCTTATACACAGGGTCTGGGCTCTGTGCTTACACACATAGTCTGGGACCTGTGCTTACACACACGGTCTGGGCTCTGTGCTTACACACACGGTCTGGGGTCTGTGCTTACACACACAGTCTGGGACCTGTGCTTACACACACGGTCTGGGCTCTGTGCTTACACACATGGTCTGGGACCTGTGGTTACACGCACGGTCTGGGCTCTGTGCTTACACACACGGTGTGGGCTCTGTGCTTACACAGAGAGTGTGGGCTCTGTGCTTACACACATGGTCTGGGCTCTGTGCTTACACACACGGTCTGGGACCTGTGCTTACACACATGGTCTGGGACTTGTGGTTACACACACGGTCTGAGCTCTGTGCTTACACACACGGTCTGGGCTCTGTGCTTATACACACGTTCTGGGACCTGTGCTTACACACACGGTCTGGGCTCTGTGCTTACACACATGGCCTGGGACCTGTGCTTACGCACAGGGTCTGGGCTCTGTGCTTACACACACGGTCTGGGCTCTGTGCTTACACACACGGTCTGGGACCTGTGGTTACACACACGGTCTGGGCTCTGTGCTTACACACGTGGTCTGGGACCTGTGCTTACACACATGGTCTGGGCCCTGTGCTTACACACACGGTCTGGGCTCTGTGCTTACACACACAGTCTGAGCTCTGTGCTTACACACACGGTCTCAGCTCTGTGCTTATACACACGGTCTGGGCTCTGTGCTTACACAGGGTCTGGGCTCTGTGCTTACACACACGGTCTGGGCTCTGTGCTTACACACACAGTCTGAGCTCTGTGCTTACACACACGGTCTGGGCCCTGTGCTTACACACACGGTCTGGGCTCTGTGCTTACACACACGATCTGGGACCTGTGCTTACACACACAGTCTGGGCTCTGTGCTTACACACACGGTCTCAGCTCTGTGCTTACACACACGGTCTGGGCCCTGTGCTTACACACACGTTCTGGGACCTGTGCTTACACACACGGTCTGGGCTCTGTGCTTACACACACGGTCTCAGCTCTGTGCTTACACACACGGTCTGGGCTCTGTGCTTATACACACGTTCTGGGACCTGTGCTTACACACAGGGTCTGGGCTCTGTGCTTATACACAGGGTCTGGGCTCTGTGCTTACACACATAGTCTGGGACCTGTGCTTACACACACAGTCTGGGCCCTGTGCTTACACACACGGTCTGAGCTCTGTGCTTACACACATAGTCTGGGCTCTGTGCTTACACACACGGTCTGAGCTCTGTGCTTACACACACAGTCTGAGCTCTGTGCTTACTGAAGATATGACACATCTGATTGATTCATGACACTGACTCCGTCACACAGATGGAATGGTAGGAGGTGAAGTAGGTCTCTTGATATCAGAACGTCATGTGTCAGAATGTCATGTAACTGCCTTGAAGGTAGAGTGCCTGTCTCACCTGGAATCTGCACCATAATAAACATAGTTTTATTCATAATTTGCTGTTAATTCTCTAGGAATTCCTTCCCAATTGTTCTCTCTGAGCAGTGCTGGAAGGTTACAAAGCTATCCCTGACGTCTGAGGTATACCTCTGCCCAGATGAGTGACAGACAGACAGACAGACTGAGTGAGTGAGTGAGTGTGTGTGTATATACATGAGACTGTGTGCGTGTGTGAGAGACGGTGTGCATGCATATCTCTGTGTCTGTGAGACTGTATGCATGTGTGTGTGTGTGTGTGAGAAAGACAGAGACTATGTGCGTGTGCGTCTATGGGAGAGACTGTGCATGTGTGTGTGCATGTGTATGTGTGTGTCTGTGAGAGTGTATGGGTATGAGAGACTGTGTGCATGTGTGTGTGTGCGCACGTATCTGTGTGCGTGTGTGTGCGAGACTGTGCATGTGTGTGTGCATTTGTCTGTTTGTGTGTGTGCATGTGTGAGAGATTGAGACTGTGTGTATGTGTGTAGTGTTTCTATTTCTTAGTGAAAAAATAAAAATTGCAAAGCACATACAAAATAAATAAATTGCCTCACAGGCCATGGTGTAATCTGGTATCATCTTGTATTTATTCCTGTTTTAATCATTTGAGCTTTTCAGTAAGTGCGCCTCATTCAAGTGAAAGAAAATGTGTGGGATATCATCGCACTCCATTACCTCAGTGTGTGTCAGGAGACCATCTGATCAGAAGGACATCCCAGGCAGCAATCTATCATTAGTGATCCTGGTCAGAACTGCAGGCAGCCAGTCTCCTGACAGGTCATTATTTGTCATAGACGGTTCATTTACCTTCAAAGAATGAAACTTCTTTATCATCTGCTGTCAGGGCACATGATGGATTCATTGGCAGATCACTTCTTATTTTGTGCTTCATCAGGCTTATTGACGAATACTATTTGATGTTAAGAAATTGGGTGGCTTGGCTTTTTGACGAATATAGATTTCTCAGCTGTTCAGCACCACATTATGAGCGATGCAGTTTGTTTAAGGAGCTCTGTCTAAAGGATCTCCTTGCCTGTTTCATAGACTCTCTCGTCTTTCTTTGGAAGACTTTCAATGTCAAACAAGATTAAGGCAGCATCACGTATTTTATTTCCTGAAGAGTCCTTCCAGAGGTTTTGTTGAGTTCTTGAAATGGATGTTGTGCGCAGTTTTATCACCTGACATTAAGGGTTCGTGTGGCACAGTGGTAGCATTCCTACCTCAGAGCCAGGAGACCTGGGATCAAGACCCACCCGCTTTGAGTGTGAGTTATAATGCAATGATTGCTAGTATGGAGGCTAAACAGGTTGGGAATCTACTCATTGGTGTTGAGAAAAATGAGAGGTGGTCTCATTGAAACATATTGGATACTGAAGGGGCTTGACAGGGTCAATGCTGAGAGGATGGTTCCCCTCATGGGAGGGTGTAGGCCCAGAACAAAGGGGCACCAATTTCAGACTGAAATGAGCAGAAATTTCGCCTCTCAGAGGGTTGTTAGTCCTTGGAGCTGGTCGTTGTGTATGTTTAAGGCTGAGATCGATAGATTCTTGATCACAACAGGGAATCAATGGAAAGGGAGGAAATTGGATGTGAGGAATGTTGGATTAGCCATGGTCCTCTTGAATGGTGGGGCTGGCTTGAGGGGCCAAATTTCTGTTCCTATTTCACTTGGTCTTATGGTCTAACATGTTGATTAAAAATATCCAGAGTTCAGGTCCTTGGGCTCTTGTGGCATAGTGGTAGTGTCCCATCTCTGGGGCAGAAACCCCAATTCAAGTCCCAGCTGCTCCAGAGGTGTGTAATAACATCACTGAACTGCTTGGTTAGGAAGTGTCTGTGACTGGGTTTCACGGTGTCACTTGCTACATCTGCAATTGGCCAGTTTGGTCAATGAGCCAGTATCACAAGACAATAAGGGATAATCTCCCAGGTTCCACAGCAGATGGGAGACTGGTTTTATTGCATCAACTCTGCTTGATCTTCAATAGAATAAGGTGACTGGGTGTGGTGCTTAATGAGCAGCTGTTCAAACTGTTGTGTCCTCTTGTGATTTTATGTTACCTCATAATAAATGGTTTCTATGCAACCACATTGACAGAAACTAAGAAGATAGACTTAGTTCAGTTTGTAATTCCCAGGTTTATTGGAGCACAATTAATGTGGAATTGCATGGAATAAACAGCACAGTAACAGGCCATTCAGCCCAACTAATCCATGCTGGTGTTTATGCTCAGAATGGAGTAAACACCAGGTTGGCCTGAATAGCCTGTGTCTATCCTAATCTCATATTCTAATTAACTGGGACCTTCCTCATAATGTAGGACCATAGATGCAGGAGCAGAGTGAGGCCATTCAGTCCATCAAGTCTAATCCGCCATTCAAAGGCTGATCTGAGCATCCTCAACTCCACTTTCCTGGCTTTTTCCTATAAGCCTTGATTCCATTCCTGATCAAAACTTTCTCTATCTCAACCTTGAATATACAACCTTGAATGACCCAATGAAAGGTTGCAATGATGTTGAATAGGAGATAAATATTGACTGATAAATAAAGAATTCCACAGAGTCACTATCCTCTGAGAGAAGAAATGCCTGCTCATCTCTGTCTGAAATGGACAACCCCTTGATCTAAAATAATACCCTCTGCTCCTGGACTCTCCAACAAGGGGAAACAACCTCTCCACATCTCCCCTTGTCAAGTCTCTTAAGAATCTTGCACCTTTCAATAAGGTTGCTTCTCATTCCTCCGAAACTCCAATGAACACAGGCCCAACCTATTCAACCTCTCCTGATAAGACCGTCCCTCCAGACCTCAGATCAGCTGAGTGAATCTTCTCTGGACCGTTCATCTACAAAGATGGATATCTTGCTCCTTTTGCACCTTTGACATTGAGCAGAAGGTGTTTTCCCATGTCCTGGTGAAAATGGACTGCTACACTAATAAAGAAAGTGAAAGTGATTGAACATCAAAAACAATCAGTTAGTCATAGGCTGCTGAGTGGTATTTTGAAAGTGTTTATATTACAAACATATACATGAGAGTTCTTTGTCTCAGGTGTAATGTAAATGAAGATTGACATTGTTGGAACATAATTAATCTATATTCCACCATGACACCATTCACCCACCTTTGCTCCACATCCCTTACCCAACATAGAAACATAGAAACCTAGAAACCAAGAGCAGGAAGAGGCCATTCGGCCCTTTGAATCTGACTGCTATCCAGGGCAATCATGGCTGATCATCCAACTCAATATCCTGGCTCCAATTTCTCCTCATGCAACTTGGTCCCTTTAGCCCTAAGAACTATATCTAAATCCTTCTTGAAAACATTCAATGTTTTGAAGAAAAATATTCAATGTTCAAGCATAAAACTATCAATCGCATTCCTGAATATATCATTGTAATGATGAAGTTAAACTGTGCTAAGTCTGAAGAGATCATAATCTAGTTTCAAAACATTCGCAATCATGGATCACATGAGCAAGAGCAAGTTAAAGCAGGTGCCACCCGGAATGTTTTAATCCGTGCAGAAAACGTTTAACCGTCTCAAGCTCTCTGCAGATTGCAGATGCTATCCCTCCAGTCACAGCTGTGGGACAGTGGTGCTGAAGCTATGGAGCTGGTTAAAGCATTGCAAGATCTTCAGTAGCCAGAAGGTTAGTAATCCTCTGTGCTGTCCAATAGCATTCATTCATTATATAGATTTATCACAAGGCCATAAGAAATAGGAACAGCAGCAATAGGTTCATGGCTGATCTGACAATCCTCATGTCCACTTTCCTGCCCTTTCCCTTTAACCCCTTGATTCCCAGAACTGATCAAGAATCTATCAGTTTTAAATATACACAAGGATTCTGCCCCCACAGCTCTCTGTGACAAAGATTTCTAAGGACTCACAATTGTCAATAGGGTCCCATTCGGAGACCACTGTCACCAATAATATTTTAGGCCAGGGATAGGAAGCTGTGAAATGGACCTTACTTCAACTGTCTTTCCAGATTACACACATTTTGTTTTCTTATTATCTCAAAGTCTAGGGATGGCCATGACCTGTTTAATGGGGAAGCAGGAGGATCGGGCCAAATGGCCTCCTCTTGCTCCTATCATCGTCTTTCCCTAATGTCATTCTGGGATGGAGGTATCATTCAGGAATGTGACTGATTACCTGCAGTGGAACAGCTAGCAAGTATCCAACAAAGTGAAACAGTCACTGATAATAAAGAAGATATTCCTCAATTTAATTACTGGGTAAATTTGAAATATCTAGAGTATTTAACAAGAGAATGAACTAGTGATGAATTTTTAAATTATTCAGAATTGATGTTCTTCTAGTTGATTTATGCGATATTTGATAGTGTGTTTTGCAATCTCATATTGATTTTCTCGATGCGTTATTGGCATCACCAAATTATGTTCAGATGAATAAACTTATCTTTTAATGACCATTCAAGTTGTTCCGTGGGTGCATTCATCTCCGTGCTGTCAGGCTTTGTAATGTTAGTCAGCCTGGTGGTGAATAACTCAGCTGGTTGGATTATTGTCTCAATCACTGCTCTCTTTATTATCCTTCTCTCATAAAAACAAAATACTCAGTGGTTCGATCTGACGATGCAATAGGCCTGATCCAGACACTTTCACCATGCCCACTGGGACCCCATTCCATGAGAAACACTTGCAGAATCTCACCTTTGATATCACAAAGGTAACGTTGCCATAGTCCTACCATAACACCATAGGGCTGCTCTCTCATTACAGAGAGAGAGAGAGAGAGAGATGGAGAGATGACTGAAGGTGGTTTAATATGAGGATCACCATGCCTCAGGCAATGGGAGAAGTTGAGAAGGAAATCAACCAATACAGTAATGGGAGGTCGGTTAGCTCAGTTGGTTGGATGGCACGTTTGCGATGCAGAATGGAGCCAAACATTGATATATGTAACTGCTGGAGAACCCTCAAAGCCATCATGTGTGTCCTTGAACAGTTCCACAAGGGGATTTAGTGCCTTTTGAGGCATCTTGGCTAGGGTTATAGGACTCCCTCATCGCTGAGTTTGGAAATGCGACTATGCATATACGGATGAGGCCAATGTTGGCTCACTACTAAATTGGTTCCCATTTGATAAGGAAACCCGGCTGACTCCTTCCAATCCCAATCTGGAAATGTTCAGCTGCGGCTGGAAACAAAGTAGGGTTCAGACCCTGAGGGTGAAGAGGATAACAGCATTGTGAGTGAGAATGGTCTGCTTGAGGAATTCAGAGACGTTGTAAGGTGCCAAAGGGAAAGTGCAGGTGTAGTGGTAATGCCACTGGTCTAGTAATCCAGAGAGGCTTTGGTTAGTACCCTGGGAACCTGGTGCAAATCTAACCATTACAACTAGTGGAATTCCAATACAGTGAGCTATCAAATCTAGAATCGACAGTTTGTCTCAGTTATGGTATTCTGGCAGCTTTCAGGTGCTGTCAGAGCCCAGCTGGTTCCTTCAGGAAATAAGGAAATTCTAACCTGGTCTGGCCACAGGTGACTCCTGCCCTTAGCCACCTTCTGAAATGTTTGGGGGAAGCCACCGTGTTGACTATCTTCAGGCTTGAGATACTTTCTGTTACAGCTCCTTCTCCTCCAGAGGCCCCTCCTACTAGAGGGAGGTGGAAGCGAAAAGCTTGTGAGGTTTATATACCCTCTAGGAGAAAGTGAGGACTGCAGATGCTGGAGATCAGAGGTGAAAATGTGTTGCTGGAAAAGCGCAGCAGGTCAGGCAGCATCCAAGGAACAGGAGAATCGACATTTTGGGCATGAGCCCTTCTTCAGGAAACGTCGATTCTCCTGTTCCTTAGATGCTGCCTGACCTGCTGCGCTTTTCCAGCAACACATTTTCACCTCTTTATTTACCTTCTGCCAACCCTCCAAGGGAAAAAAAATGTGCAGGGAAACTTAAGTTGAAATAAATAAAGTCCCACGCTTGTGTGCCTGATTTAAATTTTTTTTGTAATTGGTCACGAACAATAACAATTACAATATGACTTCTAGCCCTTTACTTATTTTAAAAACGTTCATTTAAAAGTTATTTTCTTTGGAGCCAATTCATTAAATGATGGGCGTGGAGATAAATCCAGCAGAAACAATTGAAGCGATGTTGATGAATTGTTTTTTGGGAGGGTGGGGGGTGTAAACAAACAGAATCTCCACCACCTTCTCACGTTAATTAAATCCTACTCTGCGCTATCTCTGATTCATCATCTTATTTGTGAGTGTGTGAAATCGGGGGCCAGAGATTTTCAAAAGTTGCCAGGCCTTGGTCTCCGGTGTCTGCTAAACTCGAGAACAGTATGATTGCATTTTTATGGCTTTCAGATATTTAATAGCCTCTTCCTGTCATTTTCTGAATGAGTGAGTATGGCTCAGTCCCCAGGGAACACCAACAGCATCACAAGATGAGGAAGATGGCTGGTACCTCTGTACTTGAGTAATCGTCTTGGTCTTAATTGTTCTCTTAATTAGCTGCGGTAGTGGCAGCATCTGGGGAGAGATCACTTTATTGGTAAACAGCTCCACCTTGGAGATTGGTTTACTGTTTCGGATACACGAAAATCCGTTTCTAGCACAGTTGCAGATTTCCTTAGAGACGCAGGGCTGTGAAAGCTCTCATCTCCCCCAGGAGCTGCTACACTTACCACATCTTCCTGCAATGCAAAGGCCTCCAACTGTTTTTTGTTAAATTAAGTTTTAATATGCCAAGACCGGCTTTATTAGGAAGATGTATGGAAAATGAAAACAAACGGGGATTCTATAAAGCTGTAAACGCCTTGCAAGGTGAAAGTTAACAGCTCATCTTGGATTGACATGGAGTATTTAAATAGTGCCATTGGACTTTGATAGGGGTTAATTGTCAGATAACACAGTGTACAGAGTTAATTCAGATTACTCTTATTTAAGGCATGAAAAGAGATTAGCAATGAAGGTTTGTTTAAAATCTAGGGGCCTAATGAGTGTTGAGGTTACATTTCCAATATATTGAACTGCATTTTTATAATATCTTTTTTAAGAAATGTAATTAATCATTAACCTGTGGATTGCAGAAAAAAAAGTCTTGCATTTGCAAAGAGGTTATTAATTCTAAAATTTTCAAATAGGTCCAGTTCAATATGTAACAGAACGGTGATGATTATAAGGCTTCTGAAGGTTTGCAGACGAAATATTTGCTCATATTTAACATTTGAGGAACTGTTTTCGTTGCTTGCATGATTGAAGTGAATTCTGCATTTTTGACAACATTCGCAGCTTACAGTGGGCGAAGTTTGTGATCACATTTCAATACCAACCCGGCTAGAGTCTGAGCCCGTTTGTAACGTCAGTGTACTACAGACCCTGAGCTCTGTTTGCCTTTTATTCCCTCAGAGGATCTGGCTATCACTGGTTTGGGAGCAGTTGTTGCTGTCCCTAATTGTCCTGAACTGAGGCACTTGCTCAGCCATTTCACAGGGGCAGTGGAGCCAATCACATTGCTGGAGTCATGAGTAGGCCAGGCAGGCAAGACAGGTTATTTTTCACTAAGACATTACGCACCAACAAAAAGCAGTAAGTTGATGGCAGGTGTGAAGAATGAAGGACAAAGAACAATGCATCACAGGAACAGGCCCTTCGGTCCTCCAAGCCCATGCTGACACATTTTGCCCTTCCATACTGAAACTGTCTTCCCTTACAGGATCAGTATCCTTCTTTTCCCTTCCTATTCCTATATTCATCCAGATGCTTCTTGAATGCTGCTATTGTGTCTGCTTTCACCCCCTCCTCAGGCAGCGTGTTCCAGACACTCCCCACCCTCTGTGTAAAGAAACCTGCCTCACACGTCCCTTTGAGTAAAAAGTGAGGTCTGCAGATGCTGGAGATCAGAGCTGAAAATGTGTTGCTGATTAAAGCACAGCAGGTCAGGCAGCATCCAAGGAACAGGAAATTCGACGTTTCGGGCAAAAGCCCTTCATCAGGAACCTGAAGGGCTTTTGCCCAAAACGTCGATTCTCTTGTTCCTTGGATGCTGCCTGACCTGCTGCGCTTTAACCAGCAACACATTTTCAGCTCACACGTCTCTTTTAAATTTTTCCCTGCCTCACACATTGAACCTGTGTCCCCCTAGTAATTGACCCCTCCCCCACCCTGCGAAAAAGCCTCATACTTCCCACTCTATCCATGCCATTCACATTCTTGTAATCGTTTTTCAAGTTGACCCTCAACCTCCTGCATTTCTGTGAAGACAAACCTAGTCTATCCAACCTTCCTTCAGAGCTAAAATCCCCCGGAGCAGCTCACATCCCGGGAGAGTGAGATTGCAGATTGGTGAGGAGTCCGGGTGAAGGACAATGCATGGCCCTTCCTCTGTAGGACCTGGGTTCCCTGAAGCCCCACAAAACCAATAACAGTGTGAGTTTCAAACGCACAGAGCTGGTACAGCAGTGTGTGTGTGGGAGCATTGGAGGTTCCTTACAATCATGTGGAAAGGTGTTTTTGGTGCTAAGGTTGGCAGGAGGATACAAGTCTTTGAAACTACTACCACACCAGGGTCAACAAAGGTGTTGGAATGTCAACCAGGAGCAAGTGTTTGACAAAAACATGCAACTCCCAATCTCATTAGAAATCCTAGCGCACCCGGATCCACTTCTACCAACTATATATTTACCAGAGAGAAAATGCCAAGGAATCTGTTAAGCACAAAGGTGTGGCAAAGGCTATCTCCTTGTAAAGAAACAGTGCCTGAAGTGGGCCAGACTACAGAGTAATTAATGTCACAGCATGTCAACATGTTGAGCAACATGGACAACCCACTCCCATTGAAGATTTGCCAATGAAAGATGAGTGATATCAAGAACATTTAGACCCTAAAGTCTTCAGAGAATCCATGAGGAGCATTACAAAGTGTCATGTGGTGTTCAGGGATTTCAAACCCAAGTCAAGAAATGATCAGCAATTACAGTGAGTGTATGGAGAACATCCAAAAGGCAAAAGCGCCACCATCGTTTTCACCGTGGGAATGGACTTATTCAACGTCAAAGGCAAATTCATTATTTTTGCAGATAATTACTTGAGATAGATGGAGGTAAATATCTACACAGAATTACAGCAGAAACAGTGACAGAGTCAATACAATGCAGTATACAATATAATACAACAATATAATAATAAAATAGAATATATAATAGAATAATACAATACAATACAATACAGTACCGTGCAGGAACAGGCCCCTCGGCCTAACAAGCCTGTGCCAATTCCTACTTCTAATTTAGACCCATCACTTTCTGCCCATGTGCAGTATTTATCCCTCTGTTTGCCCCCTGGTCATGTGTCTATCAAGATATGCCTTAAATGTTGCTAATGTGCCTGCTTCCATAACCTTCATTGGAAGTGCATTCCAGACACCCACCACCCTCTGGGTGAAAAACCTTCCCCACACTTCCCCCCCCACCCCCTGAACCTGTGCCCACTTGTAGTTGACCTTTGCACCCTGAGGAAAACGCCTCTGTCTATCCACCTCTAATTATTTTGTAGACCTCTATCAGGTTGTTCCTCAGCCTCCATTTTTCCATTGAAAACAATCCAAGTTTATCCAACCTCTCCTCACAACTAAAACCTCCCCAGACCAGGAAGCATCCTGGTAAACCTTCTCTCCACCCACTCCAAAGTATCGATGTCCTTCTGGTAGTGTGGACACCAGAATTACAAACAATATTCCAAGTGTGGCCTAAAAGTTTATACAGCTGTAACATAACTTGCCAGCTTTTATATTCAATGCCCCAGCCAATGAAGGCAAGCATATTATATGCCTTCATGACCACCTAATCCACCTGTGCTGCCACTTACAGGGATCTGTGGATCTGTATGCCCAGATCCCTCTCGATGTCAATGCTCCTAAGAGTTCTGCTATTAATTTGATCTTCCAAAATGCATCACCTCACATTTGTCAGGATTTCTCTGTCCAAGTCTGCAACCTATGTATATCCTGCTATATCATTTGACAATCCTCCTCATTATTTGCTACTCGTCAATTTTAGTGTCATCCACAAACTTACTAATCAGACCACCGACGTATTCCTCCAGGTCATTACATATTACAAACAACAAAGGTCCAACTGATCCCTGCAGAACTCGAAGAAGGTCTTGTCAGCATAAAATTCTAGATATTATAACCTCAGACTATAGTCCAGAGTTTGTAAATGATCAGGTCAGGAGATTTGCATGTGAGCACTACTTTATTCATGTCACAATTTCACCTCATTATCCTCAAATGAATGGAAAAACAGTGAGAAATTTGTACAATAAAGACAAGGTTGAAAAATAATGAAGAATTAAATGTCATACAGCATGGAAACAGATCCTTCCAGGTCCAACCAGTCCATTCTGAACATAATCCCAAACTAAACTAGTCCCAGCTGCCTGCTCCTGGCCCATATCCAGTCAAACCTTTTCTATTCATGTATCCACCCAAATGTCTTTGAACAGTGATGAAGATTTATATGGTGAAGTTATACAATGAGACACCAGTTGAATGTAAACTGATGTAGTGATGGCGTGAGTCTTGCACCATTATGTAGGATGATCTGGAGGAGTGGTAGAAACTATACCAGACTCTAGGAGACCATGTTTTTTGACTATGTTGTAAATGAAATGTAAAATTAGATTAGACTTACAGTGTGGAAACAGGCCCTTCGGCCCAACAAGTCCACACCAACCCGCCGATGCGAAACCCACCCATACCCCTACATTTACCCCTTACCTAACACTACGGGCAATTTAGCATGGCCAATTCACCTGACCCGCACATCTTTGGACTGTGGGAGGAAACCGGAGTACCCGGAGGAAACCCACGCAGACACGGGGAGAACGTGCAAACTCCACACAGTCAGTCACCTGAGTCGGGAATTGAACCCGGGTCTCAGGTGCTGTGAGGCAGCAGTGCTAACTACTGTGCCACCGTGCCGCCCACACTGTGCCATCGTGCCGCCCACACTGTGCCACCGTGCCGCCCGTAAATGTTTTACGGAAAGCGCTTTGAACTCAAGAGGCAGTACTTGGGGAGAAAAGAAACAGAGCTATACGACACATACCTAAAGATGTCTTTAATCAGCCTGTTCAAACCCTGGCTACAGATGGGATTGGAACCTAGACTTTTCAGCATACACTTCAGAAACACTAACCCTGTGCCACAAGAGTCCTCAACCAGGTAGGTATATATCCTTAAATCCAAGTGAGGAATTCTGCGAAAAAACCAGAAATTGCTGGAAAAGCTCAGTGGGTCTGGCAGCATCTGTGGAGACAAATCAGAGTTAATATTTCAGGTTGAGTGACCCTTCTTCCGAACTGAATTCTGCCATAGTTACAACCCAAAATTAGGGGAATCTCTTGGAAATTCCTCCCATTTTGCTTTTAAAAAATAAATTGTTGGTTTTGTTTTAATTGTTGCCAGAATTTTATGAGCTGAGATCGCAATAATACGTACTACTGCCATTTAAAACCCCCTTTCTGTAATTAAACTAAACTGGGAGCTGTTCCAGTCAACCACGTGTTGATAGGCCACCGTGAATTCCAATAAAGGGAATGTCACAGAGAAGTGCAAAAGTTTTTGTAACAAACAGATCAGCTCAGAATTAGCTTTATTATCAACCAAGACACCCAAATTGAATAATTATTGTAGTTTTCGATTAGTTATAGTAACACTTCTGCTTAAAAAAAAACATGCCCAGATAATTGGCCAACCACCATGTTGGCTTTTGGTGTTGCAAATTCAAGTCATTAGCAAGCCGTATTATCATCATTTACTTCATGCGCACAGTCAAAATCCTGGAAGGCAACATCATTTCCCCATTAGAAAATGACTCCAAACAGCAGGAAAATTGCCAAAGAAGAGAACAATCACGGCAACAATTTAGCAAATGAGCAATTACGGCTCATAGGTTAATCTCAACTCATTGCACCCCTGCTGCAACATTATGAAAATTGCTAGCAGTGAGCTTCAGCAAGACACACAGCTGTATCGAAGCTATGAGCTGTGAGATGGGGAGGATGTGGAGAAAGCAGCAACTAAAGCAAGAGCTACATTCAGCAGCAGGAGGGGAACCAGACAGTGATGCAGCAACTATCATCACGGCATTCCAGCCTCATTCCTCCTCCGAATATGGCTGGTGTTGTCTCCAGAAGGCGTCAGTATAAATAGCTCATGTTTATGCTGTCGAATGCCAACATTAATAGTGCCTCCAGTGTCAGTGTATAAACATGGGGCTTTCAGTAAGAAGCTGACTATAAGAAGCGCTGGATGTCAGTGCTTTGTAGGAGCAACACAGCCTGCAGGAATGCAATGACAAACAGCAATTAGACAGCAATAAAACATTTAAAGCAATGAACAAAACAAAAGAAGGTTGTGACAGAGAGAGAGAGAGAGGGAGAGGAGAAAACCAGCCAGTAGGAAGTGGTGGAAAATGCCAGTAGGAGGCAGTGAAGAGCAGAAATTAATCAAAATATTGACCAGCATTAATGAGGAGACAAGAGGAGAGGAGTGAGACAGTTGTAAATATCATTGAGCAGCCTGGATGGCTGTCTTCAGTTATAAAGATGAGATTACTTACAGTGTGGAAATAGACCCTTCGGCCCAACAAGTCACACCTACCCCCCGAAGAGCAACCCACCCAGACCCAAAGATGTTCCCTTTGCTCATCCCAGTTAATTTCAACAATATATTGCAATGAAACAAACTTAGCTTGTACATTGGGCGGCACGGTGGCACAGTGGTTAGCACTGCTGCCTCACAGCGCCAGGGATCTGGGTTCAATTCCCGCCTCAGGTGACTGACTGTGTGGAGTTTGCACGTTCTCCCCGTGTTTGCGTGGGTTTCCTCCAGGTACTCTGGTTTCCTCCCACAGTCCAAAGATGTGCGGGTCAGGTGAATTGGCCATGCTAAATTGCCCATAGTGTTAGGTAAGGGTTATATGTAGGGGTATGGGTGGGTTGCGCTTCGGCGGGTCGGTGTGGACTGGTTGGGCCGAAGGGCCTGTTTCCACACTGTAAGTAATCTAATTGTGAACAGTTTCCTCTGTCATATACGCTGTGAATTACTGCCACAGTGTATATGACAGAGGTAAGCATGCACTTGTTTCAGCTGGACTCGCTCCTGCACACAGATGGGCAATGCTGGTCATTCTGGCCTCAGAGGGAGGCAGGCTCCAGTTAGTGAGGCCTCTGTGTATTGGAGTTCCATATCCAATCAGAGCTGGGGGTTAGCCATGTTGCAAACCGATAAGTTAATGACTGTCTTGGTAATCTGGTGTAACCAGTTGACATGGTCAATCAACATTAAATATGACCCTCAATTCTAAAGATCCCCCACTGGATTTTGATAAGGTCAATTCCAGGACAAAATACCAAACAAGGTCTGGCATTGTGCTGGGCTCAACAACATGGAGATGACAGAAATATCAACACCCTCCAGAAAATTCACCTCCTAGGGGTAGGCCACATCTTTGCTTTTGTCCATTTGTGATGTGCAGGCATTACCGGGGGATCCAGCATTTATTACACAATCCGAATCGCCCCCCTAGAGAAGGTGGTGCTGAGTCGTCAAGTCGACCTCTTGAACTACTGCAGTCCATGGGGTGTAGGGGGAAGTCGCTATGTTTCTGGAGGACAGTTTTAAAACTTTGACCCAGTGACATTGAAGCAACAGTCAGGATGCTGAGTGGCTCGGAGGGGAACTTGCGTTGTGTGGTGTTCCCATGTATCTGCTGCCCTTGTCCTTCTCGATGGGTTTGGTAGGAGCTGAATGAGAATTTTTGGTGAATTTCTGCAGTGCATCCTGTAGATAGTACACACTGCTGCTGCTGAATATTAGTGGTGGAGGGAGTGGATGCTTGTGGATGTAGTCGCCCCAGGATTGTAAGGAAGAGAAAACTATGAAGGCAACAGATCCAGCTAACTTTTATCTCTGATTCTGTCAATGCTGAGTGCGTGTGACCACATTGTTAAAGCACACAAATCCTAACCACAAACCTTGTTGCATTCTGACAGTCTTACTCCCCCCTGTACCAAATCCTTACTCACCCCTGTACCAAATCCTTACTCACCCCTGTACCAAATCCTTACTCACCCCTGTACCAAATCCTTGTTCCCTTTGAACTGTGGCACATATTTACTTACTTACCGTATAAGTAGTTTGTAACATGTCCAGAGTTTTAACAGAAAACCCTCATTATTGTGTATAGACTACTGATTATATCTTCATTGACTTTGGAACATCATAAAATAAACATTTCACTAGACCACAGTTTGGGCGATAAATGACAAAACAAATTTATTAGCAGTGAATGAATAACTGAAGAAAATAATGGTACATTGTTGACTTCCTTACTTCTCCTTATAATGCAGAAAGTTAACGTGGACTTTTTCCCAGGGAATTGTTTTCCGATGCACAGTACTAACTGCTAATTTAAATATTATTAGATTGAGCAGAAAGATATCAGAAGAATTTAGCCTCAGCTTCTATTTCCTACGAGATACCCATGGGGGATATATCTGCAGCTCATATTATCCCCTATGTGGAGGAGCCAGTGTTGGACTGGTGATCGGGGCTGCCGCATTATCAGCAGCAACAAGATGAACAATCACACAACACCCGGTTATAGTCCAACTGGTTTATTTGGGAGCACTAACGGTGCTCCGAAAACTAGTGCTTCCAAATAAACCTGTTGGATTCTAACCTGGTGCTGCGTGATTTTCTCCTGGTTTAATTTCTATGACACACACTGTGTCTGGAAACAAATACGCCTTTGGAAACGCTACAATCATCTTGGAAGGCCAAACCTAAGACAGAAGACACAGGAGTAGGTATTGCCATTCGGCCCCTCAAGCCCTACTCTGTTAATCCATAAAACCACAATTGATTTTCAATCTCATCTCAACTTCCTGTCATTATCTCCAAATTCCTTGCTTCTTGTATTACCCAGAAATACATTGACCATATCCCAGAACATAAGAAAAGACGAGTGGTTAACTAAAGGATTGGGAATGTTTTAGAAGTCAACACAACATGACCAAAAAGTAATAAATACCGGGAAAATAAACCATGAGGCAAACTAGCAACTAATATAAAAATGGACAGGAAGAGCTCCTTTGAATATCTATAAAAGGGAGATGCCAAAAGGCGAGGCTCTTAGAGAATGAGTTAGAATTCGGTTTCATTGTCACAGGTACTCAAAAGTACAATGAAAAGTATACAGAGTCACTATTCTCTGGCACCATCTTGGTTCCAAAAGCAGAATTTTAAAAAAAACAGAATTATTCTTTTAAGGAAGAGCCAGAATATAAGAAAAAGTCCAGATCATAAAATTCAAAGTAACAGTGTTTGGAATGCTCAGTCACTGGGGCAGGCTCCTGGCCTAGCCAAGGCCTAGCGTCTAGGTCAGCCTGCGGGGCTAAACTTAATCACCAAGAAGAGCCACCATCTTGTTGCTACTGATGATGCTGATGCCCTGATCACCGGGAGGAGCTATGTGGTTACTCCGATCACCGGGAGGATTGTGCCTTTAACCCGATCACCGGGAGGAGCTGTGTCCTTACCCCGATCACCGGGAGGATTGTGCCTTTAACCCGATCACCGGGAAGAGCTGTGTCCTTACCCCGATCACCGGGAGGAGCTGTGTCCTTACCCCGATCACCGGGAGGATTGTGTCCTTACCCCGATCACCGGGAGGAGCTGCGTCCTTACACCGATCACCGGGAGGATTGTGTCCTTACCCCGATCACCGGGAGGAGCTGCGTCCTTACCCCGATCACCGGGAGGATTGTGTCCTTACTCCGATCACCGGGAGGAGCTGCGTCCTTACCCCGATCACCAGGAGGATTGTGTCCTTACCCCGATCACCGGGAGGAGCTGCGTCCTTACACCGATCACCGGGAGGATTGTGTCCTTACCCCGATCACCGGGAGGATTGTGTCCTTACTCCGATCACCGGGAGGAGCTGTGTCCTTACCCCGATCACCGGGAGGATTGTGTCCTTACCCCGATCACCGGGAGGAGCTGTGTCCTTACCCCGATCACCGGGAGGATTGTGTCCTTACCCCATTGTGCCTTTAACCCGATCACCGGGAGGAGCTGTGTCCTTACCCCGATCACCGGGAGGATTGTGCCTTTACCCGATCACCGGGAGGATTGTGCCTTTACCCGATCACTGTGAGGAGCTGTGTCCTTACCCCGATCACCGGGAGGAGCTGTGTCCTTACCCCGATCACCGGGAGGATTGTGCCTTTAACCCGATCACCGGGAGGATTGTGTCCTTACCTCGATCACCGGGAGGATTGTGTCCTTACCCCAATCACCGGGAGGAGCTGTGTTGTTGCAGCCTCTAATGCTCCTGTCTCCAATCACAGACACGGCCTGGTGGCTGCGGGCATTACACAGAAGGCCTGCTCTCGTTGCCGGGCCGATGCCTCTGAATCACCTCAAAAGGCTTCAAAGAAAACGAAACAAAGAAAAAAGAATTAAACAATAAGAAGAGCAAAAGTAAAAAGAAGAAAAACAAAGAAGGAAAGCAGGCTGGAGTGGAGGAGCCCAGAGTCGGCCCTGCTCCTGTGAGTGTCCTCCACTCCCTCCATCAGTTTCTAATAGGAATCGGGTCATAATAATAACAGGGGATCCAGGAAATGGTGACGGACTGGAATAAGTACTGCTTGTCAGTCTTCATGGTACAGGGTGCTAACAACATCCCAAAAATACTAAATAATAACGGGGCTTAAATGTGGAAGGAAACAAATACATCATAATTATCACCAGAGCAAATGTATTAGTAAGACTCTTGGGATAAAAGACCAACATCCTCCTGGGCCGAATGGGATCCATCCTGAGAAATGAAAAGAAGTCACTATGGAGATAAGACTGTAAAACGTTGGAGCAGCAAGAGGTCATTCAACCCATTGAGTCTGCTCCACTATTCGATGTGATCTTGGCTTCCATGGTCATCCGCAACTTCAACCTCTTGCCTTTTCCCCTCGATTCCCTTCCTGAGTAAAGTCTATCTCTGTCTTGTATTGAATCTACTGAATGATCCAGCCTCAATCAAGATCAAGGCAAAGCTGCTACCTTCCTACTGCTGCTGTCCCATTAGAGAGAGATGAGGGGGATGTTTTAACCTGAGGGTCACCATACCTCAGGAGATGGGGGAGAAGCTTGAGAAGGAGAGTCCTTCTTGGTAACCTCAGGCAGTGTGGGAATTAAACCTGTTCCCACTTTCTCCCCATTCCACTGATCCCTTTAACTCGAGGAACTCTAACTCCTTGAAAACATTCAATATTTTGGCCTCAACTACTTTCTAATGCAGAGAATTCCCCAGGCTCCCCACTGACAGGGTGAAGACATTTCTCCTGCTCTCAGTTCTCAATGGCCCACCCTGTGTCAATGTGGACTGACAGCCTTAAGAGTCCATTAACTGTACAATCAAGGGCCTCATTGGCTTTTGTAGACACTTGACACATTTCCCATGTAATGAAAAACAGGTCCTGGCTGAAGATGGGGGCTTTACTCACCCAGCACACTTTCCCTTCCTGCCCCCCCCTCCTCACTGACAATATGTCAGGTGGAGACTATTGATGGTGGAGAAAGAATAGAGCTGTTAACTCCATGGCCAGAGATCTCTCTGGCTTGGCAATTTGGGACGACCGATAAGGTAATGCTGGACCTGTTTGATCTGGTCATGAACTTCTTTGGATAAGAAGCCCTTTTGGCACTCTAACTCAGAACTCCAGCCTCAGAGGCAGGGACACGGCATAGTATTCCCAAATGTAACTCTGCAAGATATAAACACATCAGAGTGAGGTTGAAGAGAGCCCTTATAACTGCATTACAGATCACAAAACCGGTTAATCAGACTGTGTGGCTCAAACTATAAACCACAAGTTTGCTAAAAATAACAGGAGCATGTTAACACGTTAAATTTAATTTGATTGCACTACTTTTTACTTCATCTTTTCAGTTACAAAAATAATTTTAAAACAAAAAGTTGCTTTGAAACACATAAGTACAGTTGCTTCCACCTTCAGCACTGTTTGCTTTCAGGATGAGGGAATCGGTCTGTGTTGTGCGGCTTCTGCTCACTTTGCAATCAATTTAGCTTGCACCCGAGTAATGCCTTTGAAGTGGCACATTGTGTGGCAGACAGTGCGATTTATCTGTCATATGCAAATCCATCCAGCGACACAGACAGGGATGGAAGGATATTCTCACAGCAAGGAACGACCGTTTTCGAGTGGCCAGCCAGATCACACGAGGGGTTGTTAGAATGGAGGAGAGTTTTAAAATATGAATTGTGACAAAATCCTATTCATCATCATACATTGATCAGAGCTTGAGCCAGTCACACTCTGAGTCCAGTGGCACCTCAGGAGGGGTCCATCACTGGCATTAGTGCAGTAATGCGTGCGTTGCTAATCCCATTGCAGGCAACTACGGGCAGCATGGTATCAGCAGAGGCATCCTCAGCTTCCCCTGCAATGATTGATCTCCTCAGCCAGATACAGCTTGGCTAATGCATGAGACAAACTCAAAGTGCTGGAGAAACTCAGCAGGTCTGACAGTGTCGAAAGGGAGAGAAACGGAGTTAACATTTCCGCTCGGAGACCTTCCTTCAAAACTGGGTAAAGTATAAGGAACATAACAGGTTGTGAAGAAGGGAATTTGGAAGCTTGGGAAGAAAACAGACAGAAGGATAGTGTGGTACTGGCCCTCCGACAGTGCGGCGCTCCCTCAGCACTGACCCTCCGACAGTGCGGCACTTCCTCAGCACTGACCCACCGACAGTGCGGCACTCCCTCAGCGCTGACCCTCTGACAGTGCATCACTCCCTCAGCACTGACCCACCGACAGTGCGGCACTCCCTCAGCGCTGACCCTCTGACAGTGCATCACTCCCTCAGCACTGACCCTCCGACAGTGTGGTGCTCCCTCAGCACTGACTCACTGACAGTGCCACACTCCCTCAGCACTGACCCTCCAACAGTCCGGCACTCCTTCAGTACTCGCCCTCCAAAAGTGCAGTGCTCCCTCAGCCCTCACCCTTCGATAGTGCGGCGCTCCCTTAGCACTGACCCTCCGACAGTGTGGCACTCCCTCAGCACTGAAACTCCAACAGTGCGGCACTCCCTCAGCACCGACCCTCTGACAGTGAGTCAGTCCCTCAGCACTGACTGTCTGACAGTGCGGCACTCCCTCAGCACTGACCCTCCAACAGCGCCCACTCCCTCAGCACTGACCCTCCGACAGTGCGACACTCCCTCAGCACTGACTGTCTGACAGTGCGGCACTCCCTTGGCACTGACCCTCCGACAGCGCCCACTCCCTCAGCACTGACCCTCCAACAGCGTGGCACTCCCTCATCACTGACCCTCCGACAGTGTGACACTCCCACAGCACTGACCCTTGGACAGTGCAGCACTCCTCAGTACTAACCTTCCGACAGTGCAGCACTCCCTCAGTGCTGACCCTCAAACAGTGCAGCACTCCCTCATCACTGACCCTCTGACAGTGCGGCACTCCCCATAGCACTGACTCTCCGACAGTGCAGCATTCCCTGAGCACTGACCGTCTGACAGTTTGGCACTCCCTCAGCACTGACCCTCCGACAGTGCGGCCCTCCCTCAGCACTGACCCTCCGACAGTGTGGCCCTCCCTCAGCACTGACCCTCTGAAAGTGGAGCACTCCCTCAGTGCTGAGGTTTAATGAGGATCACATCCAGTGAACCTATGGAAGAAATCCTTTCAAATTATATTCAAGTTCTTGCGGGTAATAAGAAAAATGGGTTAGTTAAAAATTAATAAAACATCTTATATTCTTATGTGAGTTCCAGAAGCTTTGTTCAGTTTTTGTGTCAGGTTTTGTGTAATGGTGCAGTTCCTCTAACTGATCACGTATGAGGGGATTGTGAGCAGTTTGTGGATGCCTGGATACAGAGCGCTGTGCTGCTCCTGCCTCTGGGCTGCCTCCGGGTATCTTTGATCCTGAAGACTTGACGAATAACATTCTTTAAACAGGACCAGCCACAGGGCAGACTCTCAGCCTCTTTCAGGTCCTAATTTCTTCGCCTTCGGGCAATGTGAGTCCCAGCAGGAAGTGTCCTTGGAGTCTTCGAGCAGAAACATGAAGTTAATGTTCAGACTGCTGCACAAACGGTGCTGGATTGGTAATCAATAGCCTGTCATTTCCTCACAATTAGGATTTAATCAAGTCTCTCCTCACACTTTCCCTCTGCTGATGGAGGATAGATTCTCTCTAACCTTCTCCCCATGTGGAACTGTTAATTCCACTTTAGTGCTGACAGTGACAGTGTTAACTGAGTAGTTATGTATCTGCTGTATTCAATCCTCCTCATCGATGTATCATTACCTCAACCCTTCAACAGAAAGTGTCAAAGAATCATAGAGTCATCGGCATAGAAACAGACCCTTTGGTCCAACCAGTCTATGCTGATCATAATCCCAACCTAAAAGAGTCCCACCTGCTTGAGCTTGGCCCATATCCCTCCAAACCTTTCCTTTCACGTACTTATCCGAATGTCTTTTAAACATTTTAATTATACCCACATCTGCCACTTCCTCTGATCGTTCCCCGACACACGAACAATCCTCTGTGTAAAATAGCCCTCATGCCTTTCTTAAATCTCTCACATCGCACCATAAAAAATGTGCCTCCTGGTCTTGGAACCCCCCCCATCCTTTGGAAAAGACAGCCACCACTCACTCGATCTATACCTCTCATTATTTTATAAACTTCTATCAGTTTCAGTGAACGAAGTTCCAGCCTATCCAGTCTTTCTTTATTACTCTAATCTTCCTTTCCTGGCAACAATCTCTTCTGAACCCCCTCCAGCTTGATAATATCCTTCCTGTAACAGGGCGACCAGACAGTATTGCAGAACAGGCCTCACCAATGTCCCGTACAACCTCAACATAACGTCCCAGCCCCTACACTCAAAGGACTGAGCAATGAAGGCAAGTGTGCCAAACACCTTGTTAACTGTCCCCTCTCTCTGTGACACAAACACCAAAGAATTATGTCCCTGTGTTCCTAGGTCCCTCTGTTCGACAACACACCCAAGGCCCTCCCGTTAACTGTATAAACCCTACCCTTGTTTGTTGTACCAAAGATTGAACTCTACTGGCGATGTTTTAGCGCTGTTGACCCATTTGATTAAGATCCCTTTGTAATCCATGGTCCCTGTGAATGTGAATTTAAAAGATTTGCTGAGTATGTATATGTTGGAAGTATATCAGATTATGAGGGACATAAATAGAGTCAAAAGGGAGATACTTCTGTTAGTGAATGGAACAATAATCAGGGAACATCGACTTCAGGGAAGAGGTGAAGAGCTAAGAGGAGAGTCGAGGAGAAGTTTTCTTACCCAGAAGCTGCCTGAGACAGTGGTCAACTCTGAAACTCTCAGCACATTGAGACATTCACTGGTATTCCTACTGCTTCCTGAGGGAGTCAAACTAGACTCTCTCTCCACACATCCTACAGACCTGCTCAATTTCTCCAGCAAATATTTGTTGATTTCCTGCCTGTTGAAAGTACTTACTCTTCTGTAGGTCACCAGTCTGCCAGTGCCTTCAGTTTAAAATTCTCACCCTTATGCTTCAAAACTCTTCGGCTGGCCTCGCTCCTCTCTATCTTTGTAGCTTTCTGCAACCCTTGTTGTCTTCTGTCCCTCGACTCGAGGCTGAGAGTCCTGGGTTCTGCTGAGAGAAGGGAGGAGTGTGATTCTCCACCCACAGACCTTTGGGTCCCTGGGGAAGGATGGTCCGTGTGGTAGTGGGACCCGGGTACAGGATCTGCTGCTGTCTCTGTCACTCCCTGTCCCAGCGCTGCCTCATCAGTCAGATGTTTGGACTCCGAGCTCAATGAACAAGTTGTTTCCAGGAATAATGATTGTAATGTGCAACTAATATAGAAATTGCTGGAGAAACTCAGTTGGTCTGGCAGCATCTGTGGAGAGAGAAAGCAGAGTTAATGTTTTGGGTCCGGTGACCCTTCCTCAGAACTGGACCTGAAGCATTAATACTGCTTTCTCTCCACAGACACTGCCAGACCTGCTGAGCTTTTCCAGCAATTTCAGTTTTTGTTTCTGATTTCCAGCATCTGCAGCTCTTTTGGGTTTTTTTTGTTTAGTGATTGACAGTCAGCTCCTGTCAGTCACTAATGTCAATGCTGCTGCTGTGTTCAGGGAGGGCTACAGACCAGGTTTATACCCACTGCTGTAACAGAGGAAGCACAGCAGCCAACTCACTGGCAGCAAGTTCAAGGAAACCAGCTGCTGGTTTTAATGATGTTCACCGAGGGAGAAAGATTGTCCTCCCTTTCACCTTCTCAACACAGGGCTGAGAGACCTTTTACATTTACCTGGGGAGGGAAGAGGGTACAGATTAGAACTCTACAACATGAATAGAGGCCATTCAGCCCATTGAGTCCACGCCACCCCTCCAAACAGCAACCCACCCAGATCCACTCCATCTCTGTAACCCTGCATTTCCCATGGCTAAACCACCTAACCTACACATCCCTGAACACTATAGCCAATTCACTCTACCTGCACAACTTTGGAATTATGGGAGGAAACCCAGAGGGAAACCCATGCAGACACAGGGAGAATGCGCAAACTCCACACAGACCATCGCACCCGGGTCCCTGGCGCTGTGAGACAGCAGTGCTAACCACCGAGCCACTGTGATAGTCTTCCAGGTTCATTTTAATTCAATTTGAATTCCGCCACCTGCAATTCTAGGATTCAAACCGATTCCCAGAACAGTAACTGAGTGTCTGGAATGATAGTCCAGTGACAATACCACCAGGTTATTTTTAGAGATTAACCTTCCGTGTAGAGTATGGCACCTTGGATGGTAGTAGTGGTGGATCAAACAACGAGACAGTGTACAGGAAGGAGACAGGCGGCTTAGCGTAATGGTGTAAAGACAACAATCTCTCCCTCAGTGCCAGCAAAACAAAGGAGCTGGTCATAGACATCAGGAAGCAGAGTGGGGGACACGCTCCGATCTGTGTCAACGGTGCTGAGGTGGAGCTGGCTCAGAGCTTCAAGTTCCTCAGAACAACTATCACCAACAATCCGTCCTGTTCCATCCATGTCAATGCTACTGTCAGGAAACCAGACCAACATCTCTATTTCCTCAGGAGGCGAAGGAAATTTGGCATGTCCACAATGACTCATCAATTTTTTATCGATGCACCGTGGAAAGCATCCTATCCCGGTGCATCACAGCGCGGTATGGCAACTGTTCTGTCCAAGGCTGGAGGAAATGAGGTGTGAACACAAGCCAGTCTATCAGTCAAACCAACCTTCCATTCATTGATTCCGTCTCCACTTCCCACTGCCTCAGGAAAGCAGCCAGCACCAAAGACCTCTCCCACCCCGGCTATACACCACTGCACCCTTTTCCAACCGGCAGAAGATATAAAAGTTTGAAAACACATACTAACAAATTTAAGAATGACTTCTTCCCCGCTGTTATCAGACTTATGAATGGACCTCTCATATATTAGGGTTGACCTTTCTCTGCACCTTCTCTGTAGCTATGACACTATATTCTGCATTCTGATCTCTTACCCTGATGTACAGCGGAAGGTGAGATTTGACTGGTTAGCATGAAAAACAATACACGTTACTGTATCTCAGTGCATGTGACAATAATAAACCAAATCAAATCCATGCTGCACTCCCACAATACAGAATTGTCAGCATGGATCATATGCCGAGTCACCCAAATGGGACCTGAATAGATGACCTTCCACCCCCTAGGCCTGGCTGACTCTGCCCAGAGATACTCATACACTGACTGCTCCCACATTAACAATGGATTTGTTGATGGTGGGTTTGCCTCCACTTCCTGTAACCCAAAAACACAACTCAGTGTGAAATTCATTGAAACAACGACTCTTAATGACTTTCAGCTAATGTGGTTTGCTTTGACTTACTCCTCGCCGTTTCGATAAAGGGAAACAACTTGAAGATGAAAAATATTCTTAATTTGTTTGAACAACAGGAAATTTAACGTGGAGGATACCAGCTGGCTGCGAGGAGTGTGTTCCAGCCTTGAACACATTCCCAGGCATTTCTCAAGTTCTCGGCTATAAAAGTAGTCAGCTCTGGGTTTTATTTCAGAGTCTTGTTGGAATTTGGCTGGTCAATTCTCACAATTTTGAACAATTGGTCTGAAGTTTCTCACCTTCCTTAGTGTCAATGCTGTTTGCTCCCAGGAAAGTTTTAACAAGGGTCTAACATTTTCAGATCTAGAACCTTTTGAGATGTCAGTACAATCCAATTTTCTCACCATACACATCTTGGATTTTGGCCAACTCACCATTGGCTGGGCTTCCAGCTGGTGAGGCTCTAAGCTCTTGAACATCTTGCCTCAATCTCTCCATCTCTCTGCCTCTCTCTTCTCCTTTGCACCATTCTTTAAGTTGCAGCAACTTGACTGTGCTTTAAACCACCCATTCTATTATCACCTTCCATGCCCCAGTGTCAAACCCATTTCATAACATTCCTGCAAAGCAGCTTGGGATGTTTCAGGTCGCTCTATAAATTCAGTTTGTTGTTGAAGAGGCTTTTGGAGGTGAATTGTGTCATTTTTTTTCTATGAAAGGAGGTTGAGACAGAAGTGATGAGCAGTCTGTTCAAAGCCAATAAACAGCTTGTGAGGCCCAGGGGTTTTATTTAAGGTTAGAACAGTAGAAGCAGCCTGTATGGGTGGGATCAAGCTCCTACAAAACCAAGATTTTAGTTCTGACAACAAGAAGATAGAAAGACCAATTGGATATTTTTCCAGAAAATTGAATAATCATCAACAGAAATATTCGACAATTGAGGAGACTTTGAGCTTGGTGTTGGCGTTGTAACATTTCAACATTTATATTGCCAGTAACATATCTGAGACAATTGTGTATACTGATCATAACCCATCAAAGGTTTTGGAAATATTTAAGGATAAAAATTCCAGACTGTTCAGATGGTGCTTATTACTGCAGCCATTCAATTTGAAAATTTTACACATGGCAGGATGAGAAAACATAATTGCTTGTGGGGCCTTGGGTTTCTATTAAAGTTGGAATAATAGAAGCAGCCTGAATGGGTGGGGTGAAGCTCCCACAGAACCAGGATTTTAGTTTTAGCTTTTAGTGGCCGGTGGGATGGAGAAAGGTGCTACATCTCTTTCTCTCTCTCTGTCTCTCTGTTACAGCTAAAAGCTGGGGTTCTCGTCATGCTGCTAGAATCGCATGTGAGACAATCTATCTTACTGAATTCACCTTTTCCAAAGGTGTGTTTATGGGATGTTACTACATTGGAACAGTTGTTGTTTTGTAGTTAATTGATTTATTATTCCATTAAGCTTTTCTGTCAGAGTTGTTATCCCAATTTTTTTTGTTTGTATTGTAACTATAATGTGTGAATAGAGTATGTTTTGCTTCTAACCTGGTAGTCTGACCAGTCTAACAATACACACCCTTTCCCATCTAACCCTTACACCAGTTCCTTTGAATCAATGCTCTATTCTTAGTTATTGACCCTCTGCTCATAGGAACATACTTTCCTTTTTTAAAATGATATACTTTGATACTTAATGAAATCTAATTGCATCTGCATTGCCATCCCTTACACTTACTTTTAAAATAAGTAAAGAAGTGGGGTCTAGGCTATCTCCTTGATATGTTTTGAGGGAGCTTGGTCTGGTCCACAACGCAGTATAAATGCAGGTAGGTTGTCGTTGCGGGGGTACTCCTGCAGCAGGATTATGATGGGGCTGTTTAAATCATAACAGAAGAGGCTGAGGGGAGGTTGGATTGTGATACATGAGGTTATAAGAGACCAAGGGAGAGAGAATAAGGAGATGCAGAGAAAGGGTTTTAGTGAAAATATTGATGAACCCTCTGGGATATATCTGTGACCTGATGGGACTCTGCCAGAAGGTTGGAACCTGTACAACTCAGAGCAGCTTCACCATCAGGGGACATCTATTCATAAGTGTTCTTTAAAACAAACTCAAAATCTGACACTTCATTAGGTATCAAAGTATATCGTTTAAAAAATGGAAAGTATGTTCCTATTAGCAGAGAGGTCAAGAAATAAGAATGGAACATTGATTCAAAGGAATTGGTGTAAGGATCGCTGGGGAAAGGGTGTATATTATTTTCAGAGGCTAATGGAGTTCCAGAACTAATGTCTGAAAGAGTGGTGAAGATAGAATCCTTTTTTACAGGTATTGCGACCTGCAGGGTTATGGTGCAAACCCTGAGTGGTAGGATTATGCTGGATACCAGCTAAGCCAGGAAAGATGGGCTCAATGGCCTCCCTCAGTACCAATGATCACTCCCATGTTTCTAAACAGTGGTCTTTTGTGATGCAATGTCAATGATACTAAAAGAATTTGTATTAATGACATCTCCACCACTGTTTGGGTGAGAGAGGAGGGCAAGCTGAAATGAGAGGCTGCTGGCTGGCTGAGCAATTATATCATTAAATGTGAAATGGGAGAAAGTCTCATTTTTTTTTCCAGAATTAAAATCCTGCCAATGTTCTTGGTGAGGATATATTTCAAAGCTGCTCATTTCCCTGATTTCGGGAGTTGGTCACTAATTGCAGGTAAAAAGCAGCAAACCCTTCATTACTGCTCAAAGAGCTTCTCCCCCTGTTAATCAGCATAATGGCTGTGCAGGGAAATCCAGAAATTAATGCTTTTGTTGCTCAGGGAATAGTTTTGGTGGTTTCCACAAAGCAGGACTTACAGAGATAAAGAAAGATTTGCATTTCTGTGGAACCTCTCTTGATCACAAGTCATCTCCAAGTGTCTTACAACCAATTATAGACTTCTGAAGTATGGTTACTGTGGCAATGTAGGAAAGATGGCAGTCAGTTTGCGTACAGCAAGATCCCATAAACAGAAATGTGAAAATGACCCGATAACCTGGTGGATTGGCCATGCTAAGTTGCCCCATAGTGTCTGGGGATATGCAGGTTAGGTGGGCTAGCCATGAGAAATGCAGGGTTACAGGTTCAGGGTAGGAGGTGTGTGGGATGCTGTGTGGAGGGTCAGTGCGAACTCGATGGGCCAAATCGCCTGTTACCACACTGTAGGGATTCTGTGATTCTAACCGATTTTATTAGTGGTCTTGGCTGAAGGAGAAATATTGAGCAGGAGAGTGGGAAGATCTCGTCTCTTCATCTTTGAATTAGTTCCATGGAACCTTTGGGGCCCGGCTTGCAGACCCTCAGTGATGAGGAAAGATTGGATGAGCCAGGGAGATTTTCTTTGTAAGAGCAGAGGCTGAGGGGAGGATGAATTGAGAGGTATAGGATTATGAGGGGCCCAGAGCAGACTGGATAAGAAGGGTCTATTCCCATCTGAAAGGTGATGAGTAACCAGGGTGGGGACGGGAGACAAAGATTTAAAATTGGTTCAAAAATTCATCCATAAGACAGCTCTTCACTGTAGCCCTCCCTTTGTACTGCTGAGAATTAACCTGCAATTGGGTTCAGGTTAACCCCATCACAGGAATTTCTCCTCATGTCCAGGAGTCAGACTTGAATCCACAACTTTCTGAGAACTTAAAAGTACCATTCAAGGTAATGGTCCAAGGACTGGAAAATGGGGTGAGAATAGATGGGTGGTTGATGACTGGCAGGACACGATGGGCTGAAGGGCCTCTTTCTGTGCGATAAAACTCCCTGACTGGAAGAGAGCACCACCAACGGAGATAGACTGAAACCCATTGGGGTTTAGAATTCTGCAATTCAAAGATACAACCACTGAATATGTGAGCCTTCTCCAGAGCTGGGTAACTTACCTATTTCAAGTTGTTCAATGTAAATTGAGATCATCAGTTGTATACACTGTTGTATTAGTGCTTTAAGAGCTATGTTCTTTTCAGAAGTGAATGTGAGAATGAGCCAAGGATTAAACATAGAATAATAAAACAAAACAGGAGTGGGCCATTCGGCCCTTCGAGCCTGCCCTGCCATTCATTATGATCCTGGCTGATCATCCAACTCAGTACCTGTTCCTGCTTTATCCCCGTTTCACTTGATCCCTTTAGCCCCACGTGCTGTATCTAATTCCTTCTTGCAATCATACTATGTTTTGGTCTCCTCTGTGGTAGCAGATTCCACAGGCTCACCACACTCTGGGTGAAGACATTTCTCCTATTCTCAGTCTGAAATACCCAGTATCCTTTGACTGTGACGCCCTGGTTGTGGACTCCCTGGTCATCAGGACCATCCTTCCTGCGTTTATCCCTGTCTCATCCCATTAGAATATAATAGGTTTCGATGAGAATCTCCTCCTCCCCTCCAACAAGTTCAATCCTAACTGACTCAACCCCTCCTCCTACCATCCCAGGAGCCAATTGGTAAACCTTTGCTACACTCCCTCTATACCATGAATATCCATCTTCAGATAAGGAGACCAAAACTGCACACAATACACTGGGTGTTGTCTTATCTGTCCAGTTGCAGTAAGACAGCCCTGCTGCTGCCTTTGAACCCTCTCACTACAAAGGGCCAACACACCTTCCATCTTCACCTGAATACCCCATAAACAACAATGTGAACCTGACCAGGTTGTCTGTTTTGAGATAACTCTTAATTTTTCGTGAATTCACATTTCATGACCTTCCATGGTGAGATTTGACCCCATGTTCCCCGAGTGTTAACCCACATCACTAGATGACCAGCCCAGTGACCCCACCACATTGTACCTCCCCTTTATACAAGATGTTGGTGAACTATCTCCCTGAATCACTGCAGTCCCTGATGTGTAAGGAGGGAGCTCCAGGATTCTGACCTGGTCTAAGCCAAGGAATGATGAGATAGTTTGAAGTCAGGATGGTGAGTGGCTTGAAAAGTACCCTGTGGTATTCCCCTGTATCTGCTGATCTACACAGACAAATTATCCAGCATTACTCAACAATTTAAGTCCTTTTTGTTTCCACTGATAGTTTAAAGAACTTTTAATAATTTAAATAGAAGTTGTCAAAAATATACAGCTTGCTTTTCTATGGTCAGTTATTTTCTTGCAAATTCCACCTCCCCAATTCAGCCTCAGTTCCACCATCAAGATAGCTCATGGCTGATGCTATATATCAAATCCATCAACTCACTGTGTTTCATTAATCTTTAAAACCTTATAGTCAATAGCAATCTGTCAATTGTAGGTTTCCAATCCAGCCTCAAAACTTTAGGAGAAGGGAGCTTGAGATTTCTATAACTTTTGGTGTTTTTTGACATACTCCTGGATGGCTATGCCTAACTTTCTGGTTTGGTCTTTTTTCAGATTAACTTTACCGGCAAAACTGTCTTCTGTCTCTCCCCAGGGAGCAGACAATGACCACCTGAGCCCAGGGTGAAGGCTGTTCCCATCAATTTGTCTTTACATGCTTCCCACAGTATGGGATCAATCAGTGAGGGACTGCGAGAGAGAGAGCGTGTGACAATGTGCGAGAAAATTTGTGAAAGAGTGTAAGAGAGGGTATGCAGGAGAGAGTGTGTAACAGAGAGTGTGTATGAGAAAGTGTGAGAGAGTCTGTGCAGAAGAGAGTATGTGAGTGTGTGTGAGAAAGAGAGGACAGGAGAGGCAGTGTGTGAATGTGAGAGAGAGTGTGAGTGAGAGAGATTGTGAGAATGTGTGAAGGAGAGAGTGCCTGTGTGAAAGGGATTGCGTGAGAGAGAAAGTGCGGAGGAGTGAAAATAGTGGGGAGAATGAGTCTGAAAAAGTGCAAGCATGAGGGAGAGAGTGTGAGGGAGAGAGTAAAGAGTCCGTGTAAGTGGGAATGTGGATGAGCACACATGAGGAGTATGTTTCAGTGAGTGTGTACATGGGTAAGTGTGCTCTCTGAAATGGCATTCACACAATCTCAGTTCGAATTTACCGTTTGTTGATATATTAGATGGTTTGTGAAGATCTGTTGCACAGACTTGCTGAAATATAAACATCGATCTCATTGATAAACAGCAGCAGAGACTGAGAGTCACAGGATAGTCACACCGCAGACGATGAAAACATATCCCATTGACAGTTTCCCTTATACAATACCTGCTAGTGTTCTCCCTTGGAATATTTATTTGCCCAAGTAATGCCTTTATTCTGCCATCTATCAACTTCCTACAGATCGTTTTTGTAGATTAATTTTCATGTGTGCAATGAAGGCTTAATAAAACAAGCAAAATATTCAGATTTCGGTTCTGTATATTCTGTCGAGCTGGTCTGAGTTTGCCTGGGCATATCACTGTGTCAGACAGTGGTTACACATCTGGAAAATTATTTGAAGTATAATTGCACCTCCGTTTCCCAGACATCATTTTAATGGCTAGAATTCTGCAGGGAGCGATCATGATCACTCGACAATATAAAGGTTTATTTCTTGGGCGTGACTGGCCTGTTCACTATCCCCAGGATTATTTTACACGTTTGAATATTCAAAGCCACAAGTTACACACGTGAAATGACAATTACATTTTGTTTTTGGGTTGCTGTACACATTGTTCAGGACATGATTTACAGAGAGTCTGTACGATGCAGAGAGTTAGCATAATGTTTACTCAAATCAGGAATCCTTCAATTCAGGATGGGCATTTGAATATTTTATGCCAAGATATTGCAAATGCTGGTTCTCAGTGTAAAACAGAAGCCCGTGACAATTGCATTAAATTAAGAGTAAGACTCAACAAAAGTCATGAAATTATCTCCAAAGAGCTTTTGGAGTCACATTGGACTCAAAACGATAGCTCTGTTTCTTTGTCTCTCTCTCTCTCTCTCTCTTTCTCTCTCTACCTTTCTCTCTCTCTCCATGGATGTTACTGGGCATGCTGAGTTTCTCCAGCAACTTCTGTGTTTATTTCAGATCACCAATATCTGCAAGAGTTTGCTTTTGTAGCTGATATGAAAATAGCTTCTGTGAGCTGTTGACAATCCAATATAAGATTCTGGATTGGTGGTGCTGGAAAAGCACAGCAGTTCAGGCAGCATCTGAACTGCTGTGCTTTTCCAGCACCACTGATCCAGAATCTGTTTTCCAGCATCTGCAGTCATTGTTTTTACCCAATCCAATATAAGAGGGTCAGAAGCAGGATACACTGATGGGACACAGTGAAACAAACTTTACTGCTCCTCTGATTGTATTGCAGCAGCAATGGGAGTGTTTAAGGTCAACCTGTACCATGATGGGCTAACACACCTTTGGGTGGCACGGTGGCTCAATGGTTAACACTGCTGTCTCATAGCGCCAGGGACCTGGGTTCAATTCCAGCCTCAAGTGACTGTGTGGTGTTTACACATTCTCCTTGTGTCTGTGTGGGTTTCCTCCCAAAGTCCAAAGATGCGCGGGTTAGGAGAATCGGCCATTTTAAATTGTCCATAGTGTCCAGGGATGTGTGGGTTAGCCATGGGAAATGTAGAGATCGGTTGGAATGCTCTTTAGAAGATTTGTATGCGCTGCTTCCACACTGTTGGGATTCTATGAGCAGATGGGATTGGAATCCAGGCCTCCCACCTCAGAGATAGGACCACCAGCACTCAACCACAAGAGGCCTTACTGAGAGTGTTTATTTCTTTTCTTCTTCGGCCCTCGATGTTTAGATTAGATTACTTACAGTGTGGAAACAGGCCCTTCGGCCCAACAAGTCCACACCGACCCGCCGAAGCGCAACCCACCCATACCCCTACATATACCCCTTACCTAACACTACGGGCAATTTAGCATGGCCAATTCGTTGTGCTGGTCTTTTATCCTACTCTAAGATCAGACTAAACTACATACCCTTTGTTGTACTATCGTCCATGTGCCTATCCAAGAGTCACTTAACTGTGTTATGGACGAGGCCAGGCCACTCAAAACATTCTTAATCAGGCAGCCTCAGACCATAACTTTGCAATTTGTTTTGGTAAGTGTGCAGTGAAAATTACACAGATTAAGATAGCTACGTTGACGACTAGATTTTAAAACAGACAAAAATTTATTCACACAATTACACAATGAAACACAAAGAACAGAATAAAGAAGCCCTACAGAACTCAACCCATCTAAACTAGACTTAATTATGCTGTTCCGAATATATACAACAATCCCAATAAACAAACTCCCTTTAAAACCCAGTATAAATGGAACACATGCTTACAGGTTGATGTTGAATGGGGGAGAGAGAGAGAGAGAGAGAGAGAGAGAGAGAGAATTTCCATACAGCTCACTGTTGAACTCCTCACCAGTTCAAGACTGAACTACCACTCCCCTTCCATTATACAGGTGACTTCTAAAACATGACCACTTTGGCCTGAAGTCTCATCTGTTTTCATGTAAACAAAAGGCCTCTCAAAATCCTTTTCATCTCTGTACCAAACCAGACTGATTAGAGCCCGGCCTGGTTTATTACCCCTCTGATAAAAGTCAAGGACAGAGGCTCCTTGAGCCATGGAACAGCTTTTCAGGAAAAAGGGACTAGCTTTGTGACACCTCCCCCCTTAAACTAAAACCATCAATACCAAAAGATGGCTTCATTTTTAACCCTTCAAAACCTGGTTAGTATTCTAAACACATATATACACTATAGTAACTACACACATGCAAACATGCACAACCACATGCCAATTCAGGCCATGGTACACCCACTACCGAATGCTGCTGTATCACATTCAAGTCTTGACAATGCATCGGCAATCAGGTTTTCGCAACCTGCCTCCTGCACAATTGTCAAGTTGAACGGCTGCAACAACAAGCTCCATCTAAACAGGCTAGAATTTTCCACAAATGTCAATGGGCTGTGATCAGTGTATATGATTGTCTCAGATGCATTGCTGGTAATATAAACACTGAAACGTTGGTATGCCAACACCAAGCTTGAAGTTTCCCTCTCCACCGTTGAATATTTCTGTTGATGAATGCTCAACTTGCTGGAAAAATACCCGATGGGTCTTTCTATCCCCTCGTCATCCTCCTGCAGGAGCACTGCACCGACACCCACATCATTGACATCGATAGCCACCTTGTAATCAGGTGTGCCTAATAATGGGCCAGTGGTTAACACAGTGTTTAGGCTGTCAAATGCCTTTTGACAGTCTGATGTCCACTGAAACATCTTGCCCTTTTTTAACAATTCAGTGAGTGGAGCAGCCACATTGCTAAAGTTCAGCACTAACGTTCGGGTAAAATCAACTCAATCCCAGGAGCCGTAGTAATGCTTTTATTGTTGACGGTGTGGGAAATTCTCCAATTACTTATGTTTTTGCATCCCGTGGAGTCATTTGTCCTTGTTCACTAACATGACCCAGGAAGGTGACTTGGGCTTTGGCAAATTCACTTTTAGCCAGGTTTCCCACCAAGCCTGCCTTCCGAAGTCGATCGAACAAGTCTGATAAATACTGTAAATGTTCCTTCCACGAGTGACTGAAAATCACCAGGTCATCAATATATATACCACACAGTTGGGTAATCCCGCAATGACCTTATTAGTCAGTCTCTGAAATATGGCTGGAGCATTTCTCATTCAAATGGCATGACTTTAAACTGATACAGTCCATTTGACGTTACAAAAGTCAAAATTGCCTTTGCTCTTTCTGACAACGGTACTTGCCAGTTGCCTCTGAGCAAGTCCAACTTAGAAATGTAAGTTGCTTGTCCCACTTTTTCAACACAGTCCTCCAACTGTGGAATTGGATATGCATCAGTCTTTGTTACAGCGTTGAGTTTGCAAATGACCACTGGGTACCACCTGGCTTTGGCACCATGACTATGGGTGAGCTCCAGTCACTGTAACTCACTTTGATTATGCCATCTTGAAGGATGCATTCTATCTCCTTCTGAACCCGTGCCAACTTTAGAGGGTTATGCCTATAGGAATGTTGCTTAACTGGAACAGCATCTCCTAAATCTACATCATGCACAATAAGGGTAGTATTTCCCAGTTTATTTCCACATATCTCCACATGTGATAGTAAGAACTCTTTCAGGTCATTTTGATTTGTTTTGTGGAAGGTAACTCAATAATTTATCCTAATTTTTGACAACTTCCTCATTGTCCAATTTGATTGAGGAATGTCCAATTCAGAATCCTCTGAACCTGGCTCTTCCTTCTGCGCTGTAATCACTAACACCTTCTCCTCTTGCTTTCCTTCCCGATCAAAACACCTTTTGAGCAGATTCACATGACATGCTCTGTGAGATTTCTTCCTGTCTGGAGTCCTTATCAAGTTGTTCACCTCACTCAATTTCCTCTCGATTTGATACCATCCACTAAACCTTGCTTTTAAAGGCTCCCCTGTTACTGGGAGTAACACCAATACCTTCTCCCCAATTGCAAAATTGTGAATTTGTGATTTCTCATCCACGTCCTGTTTCATTGAATGGTGTGATATTTTTAAAAGCTGTCTGGCCAACTCTCCAGCTCTATTTAATCATTCAATAAAATTTGACACATTGTCCAAATGGATGGTCTCTGAATTCTTATTAAATTATCCTTAATCAATTTTAATGGTCCTCTTACTGCACGCCTAAAAATTGATTCAACTGGACTGAATTTGATTGATTCATTCAGTGCCTCTCTGATCGCAAAAAGTACAAACAGAATTCCCTTATCCCAGTCATCTGGATAATCCTGACCACAAGCCCTCAACATGGTCTTTAGTGTTTGTGCTCTCTAGTGCTCCCTGCAATTCTGGATGGTACGCAATAGATTTGAATTGCTTTATTCCCAAGTTATCCATAAACTCCTTGAATAGTTTGGATGTGAAGTTTGATCCTTGATCTGACTGGGTTTCTATTGGCAGTCCATATCTAGTAAAACATTAAGTAATTCTTCTATAATCCTTTTAGCTGTGATGTTGCGTAATGGGTTTGCCTCTGGAAATCTAGTTGATCTATTATTGTTAAAAAATACTTATTCTCACTTTTTGTTTGAAGTAGGGGACTATGCAATCAATCAAGACTCTTGAGAAATGCTGGAATAGGTATTAAAGGTGCAGGTTTTATTACTACCTGCAGTTTTCCTATTAGCTGACATATATGACACATCTGGCAAAATTCAACTACATCCTTGTGTAGTCCAGACCAGTAAAAATGTCTTTGTATTTTAGCCGGTGTTTTCCTCACCCCTAAATGACCTCTAAGTGGTAGCTCATGTGCTACTCGCAGCACGACCTTCTTATACCCTACAGGCAAAGCAATTTGATGAATCTCTGCCCATTTTTCAGCTGCTTGATTGTGTGATGGTTTCCATTTCCTCATTAAGACACAGAGGAAAGCATTCACTTTCTTTTTCTTTGTAAATGCCTTTTGATAAACCTGTTTTAACTCCTCATCTTTCTGCTGTAACTCATTCAGCTTAGCAGAGCTAAAACTATTTGCATGTTTACCTATTTGCTCTTCTCTGTGTCACTTATCTGATCAAAGCAAGTTTTGGATAACACTATGTCAGCTCCCTTATCTGTGCCTTTTGGTCTCTCCTGCTTCAGCTTGTGCCTCTGTGATCTTGTGATCACACAATCAGGGAAAATTCCTGGATAAAGGTGCTTCATTTCTTAAGTTGCCTTCATCTTCTTCAGCAGCACGCCTACTGCTGAAACAGCTATATCATTTGCAAGGACAAATTGTACTCCTGGAGCTGAGAGTTTGTCCAGTCCTCCTACCACAAATTCTCCAAAATCCTCTAGGTTCTGTAGCCTCACTTTACATAACTGAGCACTTTTTGTCTCACCGTGAATTCCTGTTACTAGCACCTTTTCTGGCAATGGTTCCTCAGGAGTACATATCTCCTCATCCTTCAGCATCACAGACTGAAAGGATCCTGTGTCCTTTAATATTGTAACCTCTTAACCTACTGCTCCTGACCTTTGTGAATAAACGTTATCCTTGCATGTGTATTTTTAATCAATCTCTGATCATTCTGTACACTCTGAGGCAGTTGTCTTACTTCTGTTGTGCTTTCTGTTACTAGTCCAGCAAAACTTTCAGGCTTGTCCTGTTTTCCAACATCTGGCTTTTTCCTAGTCCACCAACACTGTGATTTCATGTGGCCCAGTTTATTGCAATGGAAACACCGGAGCTTTTCACTTCTTTGTCTCGCTCAAGGGTTTCTTTTTTACCCTGTGGTATGTTCTCCTTATGATCTTCACTGAGCTCTACCATTTCCATTTCCACGTGAGGATTTCTCTCTGCCCCAGTTTCTATGCCTCATGGACTGAAATTGATTCTGGAAGCCAAACCATGTTTTATGGACCAGCTCATAATCATCAGCCCCTCCAGCTGCTAACCTTGCTGTTTTAACTCTCTGCTCTTCCACATGAGTTTGCACTACTTCAGGCAGTGAATTTTTGAATTCCTCCAAAATAATTACCTCTCTAAGGGTATCATAGATTTTCTCGATTTTTAAAGTTCTTATCCACCTATCGAAATTAGGATCTGTTTCATCCTTTCAAACTCAATATGCGTTTGACCAGGGTCTCTCCTTAGATCCCTGAAAGATTGTCTATAGGCTTCTGGTACAAGCTGATAAGATTTAAAATGGCTTTTTCACTGCCTCATACTCCCCAGATACCTCCTCTGATAGTGATGTGAATACCTCACTCGCCCTACCCACAAGTTTCATTTGGATCACTAAAACCCACATTGTCAGTGGCTACTGCATTTGTTTATCCATCTTTTCAAATGAGATGAAAAAGGCTTCCACATCCTTCTCATCAAATTTAGGCAATGCTTGAACATATTTAAATAGTTTCTCACGAGGCTTCTGACTACCAGGGGCTTGCTCATCCTCAATCTCTTCCTCACTGAGCCTACTCTCAGCCTTTATCTCCAATCTTTTACACTGACTTTCCTTTTTAAATGCCAATTTTGAAGTTCAAAAGCTCTCTTTTTCTCTCTCTTATGCTTTTAATTGTAACTCAAACTTTAGTTTCTGCTGCCCTTTTCTTATCTCTCGCTTCTAACTCAAGCTGCTTCAATTGCAACTGAATCCTTGCCATCTCTATAGATTCTGATGGTTTCTCCAGCAACTTTAAATGCTGAGCTACTGCTGTAATTATTTCTCATTTCCTTACAGAAGCAGGCAGGTCCAACCCCAGCTTCTTTGCTCATTCCTGCAGCTTGGTCTTATTCACATTTTGCAAAACTTCCAAAGTCTCCGCATCCACATCCAGAAGGTTTTTGGTGACTAAAAGAACCATTGCTATCCCAAGCTTTGTCTACCCAACCAAACCAACACCTGAAATAAAGACACGAGCACCTACCACTTTCTGATTAAAATCCTGGACGAGCCCCCAGTCTGTTATGGATTGACCAGACCACTCAAAACATTCTTAAGCAGGCAGCCCCAGACCATAACTTTGCAATTTGCTTCCATAGGTGTTCAATGAAAATTACCTGGAGTGAGGTAGCTGGGTTGACAAGTAGATTTTAAAACAGACAAAACTTTATTCACAAAATTACACAATGAAACACAAAAAACACAATAAAGAATCCCTACAGAACTCAACCTATCCAGCTAGACTGAATTATGCTGTTCTGCATATACACAACAGGCCCAATTAGCAAACCCCTTTTAAAACACCGTTTAAATGGAACACAGACTTACAGGTTAAAGTTGAAGGTCAGAAAAGTGAGAGAGTTTCCACACATCTCCCTGTTGAACTTCCCAGTTCAAGACTGAACTAAAACTGCTCAGCTCAGCTGGAGAGCTGACCACGCCCCTTCCATTTTACAGGTCACTTCTAAAACATGACCACTTTGACCTGAAGTCTCATCTGTTTACATACAAACAAAAGGCCTATCAAAATCCTTTTCATCTCTGTACCAAACCAGACTGATTGGAGCCTAGCCTGGTTTATTACCTCTCTGAAAAAGAAAAATCAGGCACAGCTTTTAGAATAAAAGGGACTATCTTTGGGACAAATGTCCCTAATGTATCTGACTCCATTGTCAATGCTGACAGTGCATTCCATGCACCCACCTATCTCTGACATCTCCCCTATACCTTCCTCCAATTATCTGAAAATTCTGCCCCCTCGAAATAGACATTTTCACCATGGGTAGAAGCCTCTGGTTATCTATAACTACCTATGCCTCTCACCATCTTGATGAGACAAAAACACTGCAGATGCTAGAATCCAAGGTAGACAGGCAGGGGTCTGGAAGAACACAGCAAGCCAGGCAGCATCAGGAGGTGGAGAAGTCAATGTTTCGGGGGGAACCCTTCTTCAGGGTGGAGCATCTAAGTTTGACAGCAGTGCAGAGACCGGTATTCCTCATAATGGGGCAACCTGAACTGTTGACCACTGTATATTTCTGGTTTTATCCCGTACAGCGTATGAACATCACTTGATTAGATGCTGTCTGAATCAGTGAGTACATGTGGAGGGTAAGTGCTGTCACTTTGCACTTACTGCTTCCTCAATTCAGGTGTTTGTCTGGCTGGAACTGGTACCAATTTAACCTTTCTGAGTGAGGCCTTCAGTTTTTTTGCCCAAAATGTGACAGATACAGGGGTTTGCAAATTTACAAGTTATTACCATTTTATTTGTGAGCAGGTCGGAGCAGAATTTTTCAGAATATTCTCAGTTTTGTTTTCAAATCTCTCTATGGCCTCACTCCACCCTATCTCTATAATGTCCACAACCTCTGAATATCTGCATTGCTCTGATTCCAGCCAATGCATTATTGACTTTCATCACTGCACCAGCTATGCCTTCAGCTGCCTGACCCTTAATTATGAAAATTAACTAGCTTAATGTTTATTAGCTTTTCGTCTTCCCTGTCTTATTATCAACCTTTTCATTGTCTGCCTAACTTTTTTCCTGTTCCACTGCCCGGGGGGCCTGTAGATTCTCACTGCCCGGGGGCCTGTAGATTCTCACTGCCAGGGGGCCTGTAGATTTTCACTGCCCGGGGGGCCTGTAGATTCTCACTGCCGAGGGCCTGTAGATTCTCACTGCCTGGGGGCCTGTAGATTCTCACTGCCCGGGGGCCTGTAGATTCTCACTGCTAGGGGTCTGTAGATTCTCACTGCCAGGGGGTCTGTAGATTCTCACTGCCAGGGGGCCTGTAGATTCTCACTGCTGGGGGGGCTGTTGATTCTCACTGCCAGGGGGTCTGTAGATTCTCACTGCCAGGGGGCCTGTAGATTCTCACTGCCAGGGGGCCTGTAGATTCTCACTGCCAGGGGGCTTGTAGATTCTCACTGCCCGGGGGCCTGTAGATTCTCACTGCCCTGGGGCCTATAGATTCTCACTGCCCGGGGGCCTGTAGATTCTCACTGCCAGGGGGCTTGTAGATTCTCACTGCCAGGTGGCCTGTAGATTCTCACTGCCCGGGGGCCTGTAGATTCTCACTGCCCGGGGGCCTGTAGATTCTCACTGCCCGGGGGCCTGTAGATTATCACTGCCCGGAGGCCTGTAGATTCTCACTGCCCGGGGGCCTGTAGATTATCACTGCCTGGAGGCCTGTAGGTTCTCACTGCCAGGGGGTCTGTAGATTCTCACTGTCAGGGCATTTTTTGTGTTTGTACGTCTTACCTTGGCCCATATGGACTCTACATCTTCTGATCCAAGATCATTTCTCACTATTGTACCTACTCCAACCTGTCCTAACAATACTACCTACCACCCCTTCCTTCCTGCCCATCCTTCTGAAAAGTCATATTTCCCTCAATGTTTCATTCCTGCCTTTTTCTCCTGTAACCATGTCTCTGTTGTGACTGTACAATAGCACTTGCATTGGTATGGCTGTGTTCATTCATTCATTTATTTTATGTCGTAGAATAGAATCCCTACAGTGTAGACACAGGCCCTTCAGCCCATCAAGTCCCACCGACTCTCCAAAGAGTATTCCAGCCAGACCCACTCCCTGTCCTATCCCTGCATTACCCATGAATGATCCACCTAGCCTGCACATCCCTGAACACTACGGGCAATTTGGCATGGCCAATCTACCTATCCTGCACATCGTTGGACTGTGGGAGGAAACCAGAGCACCCAGAGGAAACCCACACAGACACAGGGAAAATGCGCAAACTCCACACAGAGAGTCACCCGAGTCTGGAATTGAACACGGGCCCTGGCGCTGTGAGGCAGCAGTGCTAACCACTGAGCCACCGTGTCACTGTATATTGTCCCTAATACCACGCTCATTCAAGTTAAGATCCATTAATTTTACCTCTGACCATTTCTTTCCCTCTTTTGATCCTATTTCCTGCTGTTTTTCTGGGGATTGTATACTCTGTCCCTTCCTGCCCTGATCCCTATTTCATTCCTGCCCACCGGCTAAGGATGGACAGCAGTCCCATTATTCTGTTTGTTTTCACCTGCACCACAACTCGGCATTTACACTTTCAGGAAAGACATCAGAACTGAATTAGTAATGAGAAGGAGGGGAAATGGAGACTGGGAATGGCAATAATAAAGGTATACAATGGAAACTGATGGATTATAAATAAAACAATGGAAAACAATGGCATAACTGCACCTGCAACTTAATGCTGTGTTCACTATATAATAGTTTGACATTCTTTAACATTTGATCCCTAATCAATCGATAAGCTGCAGAGTACAAAAGACAGGTCTGTGTCCCGGACTCCAACACACAAGTCAAAGACAAGATAATGTCACTATTGTCTTACCACATCATTCGAGACAAAGAGAGAGAGAGAGAGAGAGAGAGAGAGAGAGAGAGCGCTAGTGGGGGTTTAACCTGAGTGCCACCACATCTTGGGGAGGGGAGAATCCTTCATGGAAGTAGAATCCTTCGTGGTCTCTCAGCTGAAACAGGAATTTAATCCACACTGTTGGCCTCGCTCTGCATCAACCCTTGACCATGTGTGATTGGCAGGGCACATCATCCCCATAACCCACACAAGACTCCCCAAGCAGCTGGACAACCCCCAGATCCGAAACGGCAGGGGAGCCCCAGGTGGGACAGAGGAAGTTCTTCAGGGATACCCACAAGGCCTCACTGGGGAAGTGCAGCATTCCCACTGACACCTGGGAATCACTGGGCTGTGACCGTCCAACATGGAGGAGGAGCATCCAGGAAAGCCTCGGGACTTGGCCATCGGGAAAAAGCGGAAGCCGGGCGGAAACAGGGAAAGGAGCGCGTTGCCACACCATTACTCCATGCACCCCTTCCCACAGTCCCCTTCTGCCCCAAGTGTGACAGAACCTGCTGTAGCTCCATCAGTCTGTACAGCCACCTATAGACACACCCGGAGAGTGGGAGAGAATCACCCTTGTCTATGAGAGACCACCGATGATGATGATGATGCGTCAACAAACTAGCCATCCAGTCAACTGAGCGAACTGTACATAGCTTACCTGACCAACCCAATACCCTCAAAGTATGGTACAGCATGTAATGTGGTGTCTTATTTTTATACTTTTACTTTTAATTTTTTGGTTCATCAGTGCGTCATCCAGCTTGATGCTGCTGACTTCCCCCCAGTTTGAATACCTTTGGTTTCTGAGATTTGACAAAGAGAGTTGACACAGTGGAGGAGACAAGAGTGGCTTTTACATGTGATCAGAACAAACATCTCTAATAGAGAAGCAAATATGTACTGACCTGAGGTTTTCTCTGGCCTATACTGCAACATTGCTTCTTTGTAACATCATCCTTAATAGTCTGTTAGAAAACTGTTTAAACTGTACTGATTACAGGACACTGCCTGACACTCTACACCAGCTTCTGTACTGCACAGAAGGATCATCAGCCTCTTGGTTGATTCACCTGCATCTCCTCCTTTCCAAACTGCAACTAACCACTTCAATGTTTTAATCAGTCTAGGGTGGAAATAAGATACACAAAGTAAGTTAAAACATCTCCTCTTCATTTAGATTCTGTTTGGTTCTCCATGTTTCATTCTCTATGGTTCCTTGGCCCAAAGATGATGCCAGACCCACTGAGTATTTCCAGGATGTTGGTTTCTATTTTAGTTTACCAGCATCCACTGTTTTCTGCTTTTATTTTCCTTTAGCTTAATTGCACCCGAGAAAAGTTTTCCCTGTGCATATGCTGTACCAACTTGTAAACACGCTCTTCCAAATGAACTTCAAGCTGCACAAAGGGAGCATTAACCCAAATAGACACAGCATCTTCCAACACGCTTTCTCCAATGATGTCATCAACACTTGACTCTTAAAATCAAGACAGAAATAATATTAATCACAAACCCCTGGAAATATTTGGCTTTTCACAGGAACATTTCAGACAAGAGTTCCTCTTATTGAGACTTCAGTCTACAGTACAGGAACACTTACACAGTAAAAATAGCCAGTTGATTACACCTCTGTATCTTTGCCAGAATTTATGACATGTCCAACACTTTGGAGGTGAGTTCAAAAGTAATTTCTATTTCTTCACCAACAGGCCTCTTTCAAAATTGATTTTATTTCTCAAAAGAGCCAGCTCACTTCACACTGAAATGTCACGTCTAAATGAGTGATCATCTCTGATCCGTGCTAGAACATCAATGAACAGCTGAGAGTTCAGGACAAGACAGACTTAAGATCTACTCAGGACCTGGAAAAGACATATTCACTTGATATGTTCACTAGAACAGGGCAAGACGCTAGTTTGTTAAGTACCCTTAAAGTTTACAAATCAGAATTAATCCCCATTGAAGTAAAGAATGAATTAAAGCTTGCAGTGCAACCCACAAGTTGTAATTAAAAGCTAATTGCATTTATGCGGTTTCACGTCCAAATGAATGTGAAGTGCGGTTAGTGAATGTGATTGTTTGCACATGCATGGTGGGAATTTATGCGTGTGTACTGAATGACTGACTGTGTGTGTGCACACATGCAGTGTGAATCTTTGTGTGTGTGAGAAAGGTGTGTTTGTGTGTGTGCAGTGCATGTGTGCCCCCGTATCTGATTGTGTGTGTGCTTGTGTGTACCTGTGTCTGACTTTATGTGTGTGTACCTGTATTTGACTGCATGTATTTGTGTAAATGTGTGTGGGTATTCCTTTATATTACTAAGTGTGGGTGGGTGTATGTGTGCGTGAGAAAGAAAGAGAGAGACAGTGTGTAAGTGCGTGTGTGTATCTATGTGTGTGCATGTGTATGTGTGCGTGTGTGTGTATGTGTGTGTGTGTGTGAGTGTGTATGAGTGTGTGTGTGTGTGTCTGTGTGTGCGCATGTGTGTGTGTTTCTTTTTGTGTCTGTGTATGTGTGTGTGAGAGTGTGCATGAGTGCATGTGTGTGTGTGTGTGAGAGAGAGAGAGACAGTGTGTATGTGCATGTGTGTGTGTCTGTGTTGTGTATGTGTGTGCATGTGTCTGTGTGTGAGAGTGTGTGTGGGTATGTGTATGTGTGCGAGTGTGTGTGTCTGTGAGTGTGTACGTGAGAGAGAGAGTGTGTATGTGTGTGCATGTGTGTAGTGGGTGTGTGTGTGTTTGTGTGTGAGTGTGCTTGTGTGTCTGTGTGTGTGTGAGAGAGAGAGTGTGTGTGTGTGAGTGTGCGTGTCTGTGAGTTTGTGTGTGCATGTGTGTGTGTGAGAGTGTGCACACGTGTGTGTCTGTGTGTGCGCGCGTGTGCATATGTCTGAGTTTGTATGTGTGTGTGTGTGTGTGTGTATATATGAACCACATTCACAGTTCTGACATCTGGGATAATCAGCCATGAGGAAGACTTTGAGTCATTGACTACAATTGAAGAGGAAGTGGTTTCTCTTACAGTGCGCTTGCTGTTCCTTGCACTTCTCAAATTAGGAACGTTTCTACCTGATGTAACTTCTGTGAAACAAAGAATTTCGGTAAATGCTTAGCAGTGAGGATTGTATCTTGAGATCTGTTTGAAACCACGGACAGCCTTTCTCATGTGTAAAGGGTGAGTCGGGCAAATTACAATCAGTTGTTTATTTTTGATACAAAAATGGCATCATACCTCCCAAAGGATTTCAGATGTGACCGTCCATTAATATACAACATTATAAATAACATGCCTGTACAGTAGTTTGAAAATAAAATGACTAAGATTCTGTCTAACTGTCCAAGACATGTTGCTTATTGTATTATTGTATGCACATTTCTCATGTTAATACACTGATATTTGATGAATTAACACAGTAAAGAGTGTTTGAATTAAAATATTGTTCAGATCTCCCTCCACTGTATTCTTTGTAACCTGTTGAATCTATGATGCCTTCATCAATGCTATAGTAAACTTGAGCTTGTCAGCTCCTTGTTTTGTTTTAGGAAAGACTACTTTGCATTAGGCCCGCAGAACTTGCATTTTAATAGCCACCTTTCTTGACTTTGCATCTCAACTCCTTTTGAATGAAGTATTCATTGATGCACACTCGCTGTTGGACAAAATGCAGCAACCAATTTCCACCAAATAATGGGTTTTGGTGACATGGGTTGAAAGGAAATCTGCTATCTTTACCTGGCCTGACCTGCATGTGACTCCAGACCCACAGTGACAGTCTTTATCCCCTTACCTCCTCAGCAATAATTACCTCCCATTTTGGCACAAGAATGTTTTAATTTGTTAACTGATTTTCAAGTTGTTTACTGTTTTTGTTTCAAGTGATCCCATATTATTTACTGATGTCTGGGCAAAGAGGGATGGACCAGTGGCACAGTGGTTAGCACTGCTGCCTCACAGCGCCTGAGACCCGGGTTCAATTCCCGCCTCAGGCGACTGACTGTGTGGAGTTTGCACGTTCTCCCCGTGTCTGCGTGGGTTTCCTCCGGGTGCTCCGGTTTCCTCCTACAGTCCAAAGATGCGCGGGTCAGGTGAATTGGCCATGCTAAATTGCCCGTAGTGTTAGGTAAGGGGTAAATGTAGGGGAATGGGTGGGTTGCGCTTTGGCGGGTTGGTGTGGACTTGTTGGGCCGAAGGGCCTGTTTCCACACTGTAAGTAATCTAATCTAATCTAATAAGTGTGGCCTAGCTAGCAATGCCTGGATCATGGGAATGGATAAAACATGTACATGTTTGAGGAATAAATATTGGCAAGGACACCTTTCATTGGATGGTGCCATGGGAGTCAGAATATGGAAGTGAAGCATCAAGGATAAATCCTTAGGAGATTCCAAGGAGAGGCCAGGAAGAAATATCTACTCTGGGCTTTAGGGTCATACAGAAGGTAAGCCTCTCAAACTGTGAGGCGTTGAAGAGAATGGCTAGAGAAGATCATTGACGGTGGGTGAACTGGAAGATTTGCACTGTCTGGTTCGATGACATGATGAGGCGGTGCCGCAGTTGGACTGGGGTGGACAAGGCCAGAAGTCACTTGACACCAGGTTATAGTCCAACAGGTTTATTTAAAGTCACAGGCTTTCGGAGAGCTGGCCCTCCATCAGGACACCTGACGGTGGAGCAGTACTTCAGAAGCTTGTGATTTCAAATAAACCTGTTGCACTATAACCTGGTGTCGTGTGACTTCTGACCTGGTTAAATGACAATCCTTGCAACCTGTTCTGAGTCGGATAACCAGGTTTGAAAATGAAGGTAATCGGAAGAGGCTAGTTATCTCCACAAGACAGCTTTACCAACTTGAATCATCAAATCAACAAATTACTTTTCAGTGTTACCAACTGAGTATGCCCCTAGAATGGGTCTCAATAGATGAACTAAATACTTCAAGAGCAGCTCAGAGTCACAGGAATCCTGCACTGAGGAACTCATCTCCTGATTCAGTCCACCATCTACAAGCCACAACTCAGGAATGTGATGGAATGCTCCCTACTTGCCCTGGATTGGTGCAGCTCCAATAACATTCAAGAAGCTTGACACCATCCAGGACAAAGTAATCCTTTTGATTGGCACTACATCCTCAAGCATCCACTCTGTTCACCACCAACGCTCAGAAGCAGCAGTGTGTATAATCGACAAGATGCACTGCAGAAAATCACCAACGATCCTCAGACAGTACCTTCCAAACCCACAACCACTTCCATCTAGAAGGACAAGGGCGGCAGATACATGGGAACACCACCACCTTCACATTCCTACCCATGCCACTCCCCATCTTGACTTGGAAATATATCATCGTTCCTTCAGTGTCGCTGGGTCAGAATCCTCCCTAAGAGCTTTCAGCCCTCGAGCCTATTCCACCATTCAGGAGGATCTTGGCTGATTTGCCATTCCTCACATCCATTCTCCTATCCTTTCTCCATAATGCTTGATTCCTGACTGATCAAGAGTCCACCTAAGGCAGCCTTAATTATTCATAAGGACTTGCCCCCCCACCCCCCCTCCCCCATATCTCTGTGGCAACAAGTTCCAAAATCTCTCAACTCTTTGAGAGAAGAAATTCCTCCTCATCTCAGCCTTAAATTGGTGCCCCTTTACTCTGAGACTTGGACTCTGCCATGAGGGGAAATATCCTCTCAGCATTGGGAAAAAGGATAGAGAGATAGAGACAGACAGACAGAGGGTGGGGTGGGGGTGGTAGTTGGCACTGGTCCACAGTTGGTAGTGGTCTTCAGGCATTTAGCAAATCCAAAAAACACAGAGAAGAAGAAACAACATCCTTTTGTTTATTGTTAAAGCCACCCCAGAAAAACCCTGAAGATGTGTCAATTTGGGCAGGGAAGACATTCATTGACAGACACAGAGGAATAAGCATCTGTTTCAGGTACATCCAGGAAGCTTGAGAAACATCTAATGGTCCTAGCCAGGTGTTTTTGGAGCACTGATCACTAAGTTGCAGAGTTAGAATCAGGTCTGCAGGGAACATCTCTGGGACACACGCTCCAAACAACCCCACTGCCCCATGGCCAACGACTTCAACACCCCTCTCACTCTGCCAAGGACATGCAAGTCCTGGGCCTCATCCACCTCCAAATCCAAGCCACCCAATAACTGGAGGAAGTACGCCTCATCTTCCACCTTGGGACCCTCCAACCACATGGCATCAATGTCGATTTCACCAGTTTCCTCATCTCCCCTTCCCCCAACTCAAGCCAGATTCAACCCTCAAACTCAGCAACGCCCTCTTGAATTGTCCTACCTGTCCATTTTCCTTCCCACCTCTCCACTCCACCCTCCACTCCGACCTATCACAATTACCTCCCACCTGCATCTATCTATTGCCTTCCCAGCTACCTTCTCCCCACCTTCACCCCACCCTCCTATTTATCTCTCAGCCCCTTTCCCCCCTCCCCGCCACATTCCTGATGAAGGCCTTATGCCTGAAACATCGACTCTCCTGCTCCTCGGATGCTGCCTGACCTGCTGTGCTTTTCCAGCACCACACTTTTTTGACTGATCCCCAGCATCTGCAGTCCTCCCTTTCTCCGCGAACCAGGTCTGGCTCTGCAGAGACGGCAGTATAAATTTTATGTCAGGCTTTGGCTGCAAGTCAATCTCACGGGCGTTTGCAACATAAATATTTTTCATGTGGCCAACGAGGGGCGACCTTAGGTTTAATTTTACAGACTTTTACTGCAGTAAGTTCTTGTAAAGAGTGGGAACAGGACAGGCTGCAGTGACCCGTGTACGGAAGGGATTGCCAGTCAGTTTGTAAAACCAGAGTAATTTAAGTGTCCGGAGTTTTTACAAATGCTATGGGCACTCAGTATAAACAGGCGAAGGGTATTTCATATCTGTGATTTAGTCCAGATCTACATTTTAATAGATTCTTACTACTTGTATAAACATCAGGAGTTCTGTGTTAGCATCAGAGTTCAGTTTGCATCTTCAATACCGTCATTTTTCGAGCACTTTTCGAACAAACAAAGGAACTGAAACAAGTCAAACAGTTGTACTTACACCTCTTTGCTTTCCTGAGCTGATGAATTTGTGAGGAAATTCTTGTCCACCTCCATGACCTGCCATCTGGTCCTGTTTCCTCAAGAAATCCCATCAGAAATGGAACATTACACCAGTGAATTTACATGGGTTACAGCAATCACTAATAACTTTTTTGATGTTAAATTGCACAGAGCATAATGAGACTTTTAAAAGTCTAATTAAAACTGTCAGCTTTTCCATTTACAATGATCTTTGATACTCATAAAAGGTCATAAAAACATGATCAAGTGCCAGTTCGGAATATAATGTTTGTTAAATGTCTGGACTGAGACACAGTTATTACAATGAATGATTTGAAACACTACATTTGATTGCTACAGAGAGATTTAAATGTTTGTTAAGATAAAGTTCTTTGAAAGGTTCCTGAGGTTCTGTTTGATAATCTTTCAGCTTGCCAGATCTTTCTGCTCTGAAATTTTATTTACACGCTGCTCAGAATTCAGGCATCTTGCTTGTGGTTTTGATAAAGTGCGCAGGAGATGACAGGACGTGGTTACATTGCGTGTTGGACAGGGTGGGCATTTCAGAGTGGAGGAAATTCAACTCCAGTACAATTCTTGATCAGTTAGTCACAGATGGAAGACACTTCCACTCTCATGCATTCGGTCAACGCCAAATCCACAAGGCACCCATCGATTTTCATCTCATCTTTGTGCTCAGGCTCCCACCCTTTAATGATCTAGCCGCTGGAAATGTTAATTTAGTCTTACGTGCTGTGCTTAACTCAACTCGAACAGTTACCTTGGGCTTGGGCTGACAAATGGCAAGTATTGTTTGTGCCTCACATCTGCCAGGCAATGACCATTTCCAACAAGGAACAAAATCTGTCAATCATACCTGGACATTCAATGGCATCACCATCACTGGATGCCCTGCCTGGTGCAGGCAGGTACCCTATTGATTAGAAACTGAACTGGACCAGCCATTTAAATGCAGTGGCTGCAAAAGCAGGGATGAGGAATCTTGCAGCAACTAACTTAGCTTCTTACTCCCCAAAGCCTGTCCCACCATTTACAAGGCACGACTCATGCAAACTCCCCACTTGCCTGGATGGGGGCAGCTCCAACAATAGTCAAGAAAGTTGACACCATCCAAGACATACCATGCCACTTGATTGGCATCACATCCACACACATCCACTCCCTCTGCCACTGACACGCAGTAGCAGCAGTGTGTACCATCTACAAGATGTGCTGCAGAAATTCACCAAAGGCAGCACCTTTCAAACCCACAAACACTTCCATCCAGAAGGACAAGGGCAGCAGATACATGGGAACCCCACCCCCTGCAAGTTTCCCACCAAGCCATTCACCATCCCGACTTGGAAAAATATTGCCGTTCCTTCATTGTCGCTGGGTCAAAATCCTGGAATTCCCTCCCTAAGAGCATTGTCAGTGTCCCGATAGCACATGGACTGCAATTGTTTAAGAAGGCAGCACAACACCACCTTCTCAAGGGGCAACTAGGGACGGGGTAATAAATGCTGGGCCCAGCCAGTAACACCCACATCCCATGTGTGAATAAAAATGACCTGAGTTACTATTTTCAATAATATAACAACCAATTATACAAACAGATTCTCTTCAACATCCCTTTATGCCCCCAAAACCAATTGTAAATGTAATAGTTTGCCCCATTGCTATTTACCCTCTCATAACCTTTAAGAATTTCAAAGCCTTCTACCGGTATCCTCTTAACCTTCTCCACCCCAGAGACTAGTTTTCAATCTCTCGACACAGTGACATTCTCTTGTGGGTGGAATCTGTTGTTGTGATTGTGAGGGGAGCGAGGCGACTCTCCAGCCTGGGCTCCTGTGGTGACAGGTTGAGGATGCCATCAGGGTGGGTGCAGAGTGAGCTGGAGGAGGCTGGTCTGCTGGAATTCAGAGAGACTTTGCCTCAAGTTGTCTGACCTGCCCAATGTGACCCGAACGTGCAGCGTTACAGCGAGAGCTTGCACTGAGTTCCCCATGGCAGTATTGACAAGGTGATCTGTATGATAAATCCACTCAAAACATTCTTCAGCACGCAACCCCAGACCATAACTTTGCAATTTGGTTTGGTGAGTGTATAGTGAAAATTACCCAGAGTAAGATAGCTACGTTGACGACTAGATTTTAAAACAGACAAAAACTTATTCACAAAATTACCAAATGAAACACAAAGAACAGAATAAAGAACCCCGACAGAACTTAATCTATCCAAACTAGACTTAATTATGCTGTTCCGAATATACACAACAGTCCCAATAAACAAACTCCCTTTAAACCCAGTATAAATGTAACACATACTTACAGGTTAAAGTTGAAGGGCAGAAAGAGAGAGAGTTTCCACACATTTCAGAATGAACTTAACTGCTCAGCTCAGCTGGAGAGCTGACCACTCCCCTTCCATTATACAGGTCACTTCTAAAACATGACCACTTTGGCCTGAAGTCTCATCTGTTTACATACAAACAAAAGGCCTCTCAAAATCCGTTTCATTCTGTACCAAACCAGACTGATCGGAGCCCAACCCGGTTTATTACCCCTCTGAAAACAATCAAGAACAGAGTCTCCTTGAGCCAAGGAACAGCTTTTAGAATAAAAGGAACTTTGCTTTGTGACACCAAGATGGTGTGATGAGGCCAATCCGTGTCCAGTACCAGTTTCTATAGACAGGGGGTGCTGGCGGTTACTGCCCGTGGGACATACCATGAGATCATGGGGACTGATGGCCGAGGGAGAGGCCTAGAAGAGGAGGAGCAATTGGCAACTGGACTGCCAGCAGCCCACTCGGACTCTCCTGTTGGAAATTGTCACCGTCTTGTTTCTCCCTGTTGCCTGGTAAAAGAGCAATCTGCAGAGAAATGAGGCAGGATTAGATAATAATGAGACATTAATTCATGCAGACAGCCCCCTTGCTGTTCACAAGCGAGATTCTTGTCTCATTGAAACCTGAGGTGGAAATTCTGACTTTAATGTCTCGACATCGAGAAACTCATTTTCCATGATCTTGCCACATTTTCCGAATTGACTCACCGCTCCCGGAGTCATTTAGGAACGGGGAAGGTTTCACTACCTCTGTTTGAACTGTCTGGGCTGAAATTGATAGGACTGATCAGGAGCAGGGACACCACTGTCAGCAGCTTGAGAATGGAGAAAATACAAAGCTGGTTCAGAGCAGAAAATATCAGATGGGTGGGCCTTCCCCATTCACCATTCCAGGACTGCAGACCACCCTGTGTCTATGTGTACACCAGGGCCTAGCTTCCTTCTAAAAACTTACAACAAGATGCTGTTCCCTTCGAGTTATGGTGAGATTATAATTGTTTTATATCCCTTATTGCCCTCACCCAAGAAGTTTCTTTATTGAACAAGCTAAAGGATTGAAATGGTTTAAGGTTATAATAATACTTTTCAAACAGTTCTGTTGCTGCAAGAGTGGCCAAAGTTTTATGTCCAAAGCTGATCATTTCTAAACATGTTCCACTTGATACTTATTTGCATGAAGTCTGGATTTATTGTCCACGCGATGAGCCGATATGTGACTCCAGACCGGCAGCAATGTGGTTGACTCTTAACTGGGATTTTGGGATGGACAACAAATGTTGGTCTAGCCAGTGCTCCTACACCCTATGAACGAATAAACAAAACAATTTGGCGTTAATATCTGATGGGGCGGTGGAGCAGTTATCGGATTCACTGCTCCGTGATACTCAGATCTCGTTCCCGTGCTGAAAGGACCCTCAACACCTAACCTCTGGAGTCTAAAATCCAGGAAAATTCAAATTACATTGTGGTTCTGGTTGCGAGAGGGCCAGGGTTTAGATGTCCAACCTGCAAACCTTACACAGCAGCTTCAGCAACACAGTGAATAAACACACCCTGAGGTAGTTGATGTCTTTGTAGGAACTTTTATTTGGGTTTCAGGTATATCATTGAGTCATAAAGTTGTACAGCACGGAAACAACGGCCCAACTCGTCCATGCTGGTCAAATATCCTAAATTAGTCTAGTCCCATTTGCCAGCATTTGGCCCATATCCCTCTAAACCCTTCCTATTCATAGTCATATTCATGTCCCCATCCAGATGCCTTTTAAATGCTGTAATTGTACCAGCCTCCACCACTTCGTCTGGCAGCTCATTCCATACACACATCACCCTCTGGGTGAAGAAGTTGCCCCTTTTAAATCTTTCCCCTCTCATCTTAAACCTACGTTATTCACCCTATTGATGCCCCTCATGATTTTATAAACTTCCAAAAGCTGAAAATGTGTTGCTGGAAAAGCGCAGCAGGTCAGGCAGCATCCAAGGAACAGGAGATTTGACGTTTCAGGCATAAGCCCTTCTTCAGGAATCTCCAGCTGATCTCCAGCATCTGCAGACCTCACTTTCTCCTCGAAGATTTTAAACTTCCAAAAGGTCAACCCTCAGCCTCTGATGCTCCAGGGAAAAAATCCCCAGCCTCTCCCTATAACTCAAACATTGAACAAATGTGCTTCAATGAGGCATAGGCAAGAAAAATTTGCCTGTCACTAAATATCACAGCTGCCTGTACTGAATTCCATTTACTCTGAATTAACCTCTTCTCTGCCCTTTATAATCAGTTGTGCAATAACTGTGTACTTGCATAGCTCTGTAAAGTGGGTATCCACACAGGCTCGGGGTTCTACTTGGAGATGGTTCTTAGTTCTATCACTAGTCTGTTCTGAGTGAGACGAACTCTGATTGGGCATGTTATGAGAAACTACGGAACAGCTTCTGACGGTCGGGGCTGGGAGATCAGATCTGATTCACAGAGTTGATCACTTCAGAGATCACAGATCCATATGTGCACACTGTCACACATTCATATACACACTCACATTCACACCCATGCACTCAAACAGACATGCATATACACAGATATGCTCACACACAGCATGCGTACAACTACACAGATGTGTATCATTCAGAAAGTGAGAGTGACAAGCTGAGTAACAGAGTTTTAAAATCACCCCAGCTTGATAAACAGAACCCAGCAATCCTCAAACATCTCAGAAGGAAATCTTAAAAATAGTTGAATCTAATTATTCTCACGGTAGGACAGTTTTAAAACAGCTACTGGTATTTTTTAAAAACTGTCGTTTCTCAACTTCTGCTGCAGATTTTGTCCATGACATCCAACTGCAACATCTAATGTAGAGTCAGAAAACTCTCTGGAAGATCGGTGTAAGTTAACGTTCATTGCCAACAGAGGAACACGTGGAGGAACCCAGTGAGTATGACAGAGCACGGTTCATTCATTAACACTTGTGTTCTCGCCAAGGAACACAGGTTGACATGTCCAGAAAAGCATGGTCTCACTGAAGAAACATATGTAATGTTACCTTGGCCCCTTCGATATTCCTGCTCATGTTAATCCCACTACTTTTACTCATATTCTCTCTCCTTTTAGCTTTCCACTCCGGTGTCAGAAAGTGTGGTGCTGGAAGAGTGCAGCCGGTCAGGCAGCATCCGAGGAGCAGGAGAGTCGACACTTCGAGCATAAGCCCCTCATCAGGAGAGATGGGCGACCACAGGCAGTATTTACTCAAGAAGTATTTGCTAATGCCAACTTCTGGCAGCTCGAGAAATATCTTTGCTTTATTTGAGTCATGACTTGCAGATATCTCCAGGATAGCCAGCGTACTTGGGGTTACGTGTGGATATTAGCTCAAACCTTGAGCTCTCAACTGATGCTGGATACGTGAAAATGTAGACCTGCTGAATCATCTCCTTTGGTACTGTGTTACCTTTAGGCCTGGCTGCTGATTGGTAACAGCTCCCAAATGGCACACTGCAGCACTCACAGACACCAGGTGATAAGGTGAGAACATCTATGATAAATAGACAGGTCCAACAGGAAAAATCTCCATGTGGATTCCAGCCAGAGATTGGGTTCAAGATACAGGACACATACATCGAATTCAGGGAGCGCAGGAGCAGTAAATGTCAGAGAACATTTTCAGTGCACCAGACAGGTTCAAGGAGAAGGTGGGCAGCGGGAGGAGGGGAGGTTCGGAAAAGGCCACTATCCCAGGGATTTGGAATGTCTTCCTGAAGGCAGGTACTGTGTTCATGTCAGTGATGGTCAGACAGACATCTGGGTCACAGACCAATAGCCTCATTTATGGGCAAAACTTCGAAAGGATTTTGAGAAGTTGGTGGAGTGGATACATAGGTGGTCAGATGAAGTTTAATGTAGGGAAGTGTGAGGTGAACCTAGACAATAAGTATAAAAATGAAGGGCACAGTTCGAAAGGAACAGAGAGACCTGGTTCTATATGCACATACATCATTAAAAGTGGCAGGACAGGTAGACAGAGCCGTTAACAAATCATACAATATTCTAGGCTTTATTAATGGTGGCGTAGAATGCAGGAGCAAGGAGGTCATGTGGCATTTGTAGAAGATACTAGTTAGACCTCAGCTGGAGTATTGCATCCACTTCTGGCCTCAATCTTCTTGAAAGAATGTGAGGCTAATGAAGAGAGTGCAGAGAGACCTTTAGGAGAATGGATTCAGGGATGAGGAACTCGGTTATGAGGAAAAATTGGAAAAGTTGGGAGTGTTTTCCTTGGAGAGGTTTCCAAAATCATAAAGGGTCTGACCAAAGTGATAAGGAAGAAACTGTTCCCGCTTGTGAATGGGTGAGGAACCAGAGGGCACTGTTTGAAGATTTTAAAGAAAACCACCCCCTTCAAGTTCCCCTCCAAATCCATCCACCATCCTGACTTGGAAATGTATTGCTGTTCCTTCAGTGCCATTTGGGTCAAAATCCTGGAATTCCTCCCTAACGGCTTTGTGGGTCTACCTACAGTCCACGGATGGCAGCGGTTCAAGAAAGCAGCTCACCTCCATCTTCTCAAGGGGCAACTAGGGACGGGCAATAAATGCTGGGCCCAGCCTGTGATATCCGTGTCTCATGAGTGAAATACGAAAGGGAATATCAACGCACTGAATAAGAATATCTTCGCTGTCATCCTGCAACAAAAGACCTCTTGGGGTAAGTTCACCCATTTGTTTCATCCAACTACAGGATGCAGGCCTCACTGGTGAAGCCATCAGTTATTGGCCATCCCTAAGTGACCTCAGAAGGAGATGGTGAAACACTGTCTCGTCCCAGTGCACATGTTGTGTTCTGAAACAACCATGTGGTTTAGAAGTCACCCCAAAGCTGTGGGCCCAGGATATCAGGATGGCAGATTCCCTTCTCTAAAGGATATGGGTTTCACAGCACCATCGCTGACAAGCTTCTTATTCCACATTTATTTCATTTAACTCACATTCTTCAACTGCCGTGATAAGATTTGAACCATTTTCATTGGATCATTAGTCCAGTAAGCGATTCATGATGTTAGCACAGATGAATCAGAGACACTCTGTAATATTTTGCTGTTCAACATCTGCTTCTTTCCATATTCATTGTCACAATTAAGATGTGCAATCATCATTGTAAAAGCTGACAAGAGTTTGTTTGTCTCTTCCCAATGATTGGGGCGATGGACTCTTAATATGTGCCATAATTTAACACTTTCTTGAGAGGGTTTCTGGTGTTATCCCCAGTTTTAATCACTCAGTCACTGGGGGCTGGTCCATCAGCTGCCTTGGCTGGAAATTCTGGAATTCCTCTCCCAATAACCCCTCCCCTCATTTCTTAAAGCCTGAAGAACCTAAAACCTTTACAGGAAAACAAAATTGATCATCTATTTGACATATATTCACAGCTGTCCATCGCATCCTAATGACCCCATCACCCAACATCATATTTGGTTGACATTGATGCAAGGTATCAATAAATAAATGAAGTGTCACAGATTTTGAAACACATCTAAATAGGAGTTAACTGCGAAAGACCCAGGAAAATAGAGAACCCATGAAAATTCAGGGTGTTCTTGTTGAATGGGGCATAATGAGATGAGAAGCAGTGTAGGGAACACACAAAAGGGATTTAAACAAGGACTTAACACAATGCAGGATGTCAATTTGGATGAGCTAAACCCAATGGCCAGATTTGTTATCAGGTTTTAGACTATTCAGGGGATAATATCTACAAAGTGGAAAGGTGGGGCTGATCAATAATATTCACACAGTGCAGGATGATTGAAACAAAAACAAAAGATGCTGGAAAAGCTCAGCAGGTCTGGCAGCATCTGCAGAGAATAATCAGAGTTAATGTTTCAGATCGAGTGACCCTTCCGCAGAAGGGTAGAGATGGATTGCCTGAGGAATGGGTATCCCTCACTCATCGCCGCTGCTCCTGCTCCCCTAAACGATGGAAGAGCTCAGCGTTTCCGATGGGAGGCTTCGATCAGGGCTCCTTCAGGAATGTGGAGCTGTACTTTAAATGTGGCAGGTGCCTCACAGTCAAGGGAAACTAATCAGATCACCTTTATTATACAGTCAGCTCGATAACCCTGAACCTTCAAGGACCTGATTGGTAGGCAAGCCTTTTGACAGCTACTGTCAAACCCTAATTACAGAGGGTAAGGGTGAGGGAAGGATGCTGTCAGAGTCAAGGGAGAGGAGGGAGCTGGGAGGTGAGGGAGCTGGGAGAGGAGGGAGCCGGGAGGAGAAGAAGCCGGGAGGAGAGGGAAATGAGAGGAGAGGGAGCTAGGAGGGGAGGGAGCTAGGAGGGGAGGGAGCTGGGAGGGGAAGGTGATGGGAGGGGTGGGAGATGGGAGGGGAGGGAGACAGGATGAGAGGGAGATGGGAGGGGAAAAAGCCGGGGGGGAGGGAGTTAGAGGAGAAGAGATGGGAGGAGAGGGAAATGGGAGGAGAGGGACCTGGGAGAGGAGGGAGATGGGAGTGGAGGGAGAGGGAGGGGAGGGGGAGGGGAGGAGAGGGAGATGGGAGGGGAGGGAGCTGGGAGGAGAGGGAGATGGAGAAGAGGGAGCCGGGAGGGTAGGGAATTGGGAGGGGAGGGAGCTGGGCGGGTAAAGTGTATAAACTGTCGTGATGTTAGGGCTGTGAGATTGTAGGGAGCTGGGAGGGTATCTGAGGCAGCACATGAACTCCTGCCTTAGTCAGTACTGGACAAAAATTCCTATTTCTTTCCAGGTTGAAAATTCTGGGAATTCCAAGATGCGTGGGGACAGGTTTTTGTCTGCAGCAAGCACAGGAACAAAAGGAAAGACAATATCCTCACATTCTGGTGTTTTAAAACCCGTTTCAATGCAAAGGGCACAATCTAAGTTGCTTGCATTGTCAACCCTAAGTGTTTTTGAATTGTAATCGCAAATTTCTAGCGTGAAAAGAAAATTACTCGGCCAAGAGGATATAGTTGAGTGGGGTAATTTGATTAGTGGCAAAGTAAAATTAATTCATCTGCATGTAGATTAATTCTGATGGAAACTGGTTGCCTGGATATTGATGTGTGATTAGTGTAGAAAGGAGAATGACAATATGATTAGTAATTACGGCTGCAGCAGTTTTATGATTGACAAATTAAGAGATAAAATTGATTCATTTTTTGATAATCATAAAAGTAATGTGTCTATTTTTGTTCCATTATTCCTTTTTTTTTGGTAATTTTTTTTTGTGAGATAATTGAGGTAATTTTGTGGGATAATGAAAATGTACTTTTTAAAACAATGGTCTCTCAGTTAAATGTTTCTGACTGGTCATGAATGTTAACATTACAACTAAATGAGACCTGTCCTCTCAGCCACCTCTGTTAAACAAGCATCTGCTGTAAGTGAATGATTTTTCCTGAGAGCCAATGGGTTCTTAATTTAATTAAATAGGATTTACATTCAGATTAGGCAGCCATCAGCTGACATGATTTTGAAAAAATAATGAATAGAAAAATAGCTCCCACGGCCATTCATTTGAATTTATTGTTCAGGGGGAAGGTAGAATTGAGCTGTCCAGATTAAGAAGATTCCCAAATTCGGTTGAGCTATAATTGTCAGCGATACTACCCTGGAATGGGTCAGGAGTCACACAACACCAGGTTATAGTCCACCAGGTTTATTTGAAATCACAAGCTTTCAGAGTGCTGCCCCTTTGTCCTCACAAGACAGCCCTTCCATCCCCTGTATCAGTTGGGTCCTCTGCACTGCTCCGAGAGAAGGCCTATCATTTCTTAGATGGTGAGACCAAGGCTACACACAATACTCTAGCTGTGGTCTGATCAAGGCCCTGTATAACTGTAGGTGGACATCCCTGCTTCGGAACTCAAATCCTCTTGCAGTGAAGGCCAATACAACATTTACCATCTCAATGCTTGCTGCACCTGCCTGTCTACTTTCACTGACTCGTGTACAAGGACACCAAATCCCTTTGTACTATCCACACTTCCCAATATATCACCATTTAAATAATACTCTGCCTTCTCATTTTTCACACCAAAGTGTACAACTTCATTCATTTGAAGAGCTGATGCAGACCTGATGGGCTGAATGGCCTTCTAAAACTTTATGAAAATGGTCAGCCAAGGGAAGAGTGGAGTCTGAGTGGCTTTGGACTGAGGAGGCTCCTGATCACTATCCCTGAATTAGCTGCATATGTCTCTCTGGGGAGAGATGGGGAGATGGAGTGAGGAACAACTTTCTGTGGCAGTTAGCCATTTCGTTCTTTGGTCCTCGCTGTGTAATAGTTATGATGTGGCTTGCTGTACCTTACTTCCAGGCATGTGGCTCAGTCAATGAGATGGAAATCTGTGCCTGGTCCAGCGCATGAAATATGTCTTAAGTTTGTTGCAAGAAATAGTTGGAGCCACCTGAAGGGCTACGAGGTAGAAGGGTGGTGACAGAGGAGCAGAGTTAACTGCAGGTTGACCCATCCATGGCAGAGACTCCCCCTGTGAAAAAGACAGATGCTTCAAACCTCTAGAAAGTTCAAGAGTTTGCAATCCTTTAAATTAACAACATGGCTCCTTCCTCCTTTGGATATGAGACGTTTGATACTCCTTTCCGGGTTCCAGGTAAGCAACGGGGGAGTGAGTTTCTGGAACACCAGAAGGAAAGATGAGATAATAGAACAGAAAGTTTATTTTCAGGAGGTTAGTCTAAACCATCCCATTTCAGTAAAGAAACTGTCTGTCGATTGGGGAATATTGATCCCCTGGTAATGGAGTGCATTCTCCATCCAATAAAATCAGAGGCTGAAATAAAATCTGTCCCTTGTTCATCTCATCAGAGGCCTGGTCTTGTTTTTATTGCCGTTAATTTTACAACTAAAGCAGGAACTGTGCTCGTCAATCATTCTCTGTTTCGGGGGGATCGTTAGTCATTGGGTCAAAACAAGAACACGTGATCTGCGTGTATTGGGATTTTGTTTATGATTGCCTTGAATATCAACATGTTCACCACCCCTCCTCATCCTTACTGTGAACACAGAGGTTACGTTCAGCTGCTATTAAGATTCATGGGGACCCTTATATAATCCATACAGTACGGTAGGGTGAATAAAAGAGATTGATTTGCAAGTTCTGTTGCAACTTATTTCTGTCATATCATTGTGAAATGTAGCCTGGACAGTGGGACACAAGGTATGGGTTACAACAGGAATGAACACATATCAGGGTAGAGCAGGAAAGTGTGTGGGTTGGTTCAACTAGCATCTTACTGAATAAAGCAGCAGGGTTGATGGGCCAAGTGGTCTACTCCAGCTCCTCTTTCCATGGCTCATGTCCCAATTTTATGGGAAGGTGGGCAAGGTCACAAAGGTGCACAAAAATGTTAATGCAATCCTAGATATCATGAAAGAGGAGTAGAATACTTACAACAATGAGACAGAACTAAATCCCATTGGTTACGCTGTAACAACAATCTTAAACTGCATTACAATGGGGATTTTTCTGCTCCTGAGATTGGGAGGAGTTTTAATAGGGCCCCGAGGAACAATTTTTTTCATGCAGAGGGTGGTACGGGTATGGAATAAACTGCCAGAAGAAGTGGCTGAGGCTGGTACAATTGCAACATTTAAAAGGCATTTGGGCTAGTGCATGGATAGGAAAGGTTTAGAGGGATATGGACCAAATGCAGGCAAATGGGACTAGTTTAGTTTGTTAGTTTGGGAAATCTGGTTGGCATGGACAAGTTGGACCAAGGAGCCTGTTTCCCTGCTGCACAGCTCTATCACTCTGCTTCCAGCACCTATTCAGGAAGAGAGGGATCGAGGCAGCAAGCACGGAAACAGACCCTTTGCTCCAATTAGTCCATGCCAACCCCATTTCCCAAACTAAATCACACCCACTTGGCCCATATCCCTCTAAACCCTTTTTATTCATATACTTATCCAAATCTCCTTTAAACATTGTGACTGTACCTGTATCTACCACTTCCTCTGGCAGTGCATTCCAAACACAAATTACTCTCAATGTTAAAAAGTTGCACTTCGTGTCTTTTTGAAATCTTTCCCCTCTCACCTTAAAATGGGCCCCTAATTTTGAACTCTCTGACCGTAGGAAAAGACACTTTCTATTCACCTGATCTACACCCTTTATGACCTTATAAACTTCTATAAATACCTTCTTAACCTGTCTACCTGTAACGCAACTTTCAAAGAATTAAGTACCTGAACCACTCTCTGTTCTACTCCACAACTGCTGCAAATGTGTTGCTGGTCAAAGCACAGCAGGTTAGGCAGCATCTCAGGAATAGATTCCTGATGAAGGGCTTATGCTCGAAACGTCGAATTCTCTATTCCTGAGATGCTGCCTAACCTGCTGTGCTTTGACCAGCAACACATTTGCAGCTGTGATCTCCAGCATCTGCAGACCTCATTTTTTACTCGAAGGTTCTACTCCACAACCCAGGGTCCTACCATTACCTGTATAAGTCCTGTCTTTGTTTGTTTACCAAAATGTAACATCTCACTTTTATGCAAATTAAACTCCATCTGCCACTCCCCAATCCATTGACCCAATTGATCAAGATCTCTTTGTAATCTTAGATCCCCTTCTTCACTGTCCACTACCCCACCAATTTTGGTGTCACCCACAGACATACTAACCATGCCTCCTATATTCTCATCCAAATCATTTATATAAATGACAAACAAAACTGGACCCAGCATTGATCCCTGTGGAACACTGCAGGTCACAGGTCTCCAGTCTGAAAAACATCCCTCTCCCACCACCCTCTGTCTCCTACTGTCAAGCCAATTCTGTATCCAATTGGCTAGCTCTCCCTGAATCCCATTTGAGCTAAGTTTATTAATTAGTCTACCATGTGGAACCTTATCAAAGGCTTTACTAAAGTCTAAATAAACAATGTTTACTGCTCTGCCCTCATCAATCTTTTTGGTTATTTCTTCAAAAGCTCAATCAAGTTTCTAAGACATGATTTCTGTCACACCAAATCATATTGACTATTCAGAATCAATCCTTGCCCCCTCGGTGCCCCGTATTTTCTACCCTAACTTCCCACAACATCCTGGGATACATTTAGAGTCATAGAGATGCACAGCACAGAAACAGAGCCTTTGGCCCAACTCATCCTTGCCGACCAGATATCCTCACCTAATCTAGTCCCACTTGCCAGCACTTGGCCCATATCCCTCTAAACCCTTCCTATTCATATACCCATCCAAATGCCTTTTAAATGCTGTAATTGTACCAATCTCTTATCACTTCCTCTAGGAGAAAGTGAAGACTGCAGATGGTGGAGACCAGAGCTGAAAAATGTGTTGCTGGAAAAGCGCAGCAGGTCAGGCAGCATCCAAGGAGCAGGAGAATCAACGTCTTGGGCATGAGCTCTTCTTCAGGAATCCACCACTTCCTCTGGCAGCTCATTGCATATACACACCACCATCTGTGTGAAATAGTTGCCCCTTAGGTCCCTTTTATATCTTTCCCCTCTCACCCTAAACCTATGCCGTCTAGTTCTGGACTCCACTACCCCAGGGAAAATACCTTGTGTATTTATGCCCCTGATGATTTTATAAACCTCTATAGTCACCCCTCAGTCTCTGACAGCCCCAGCCTATTCAGCCTCTCCCTATAGTTCAAATCCTCCAACCCTGGCAACATCCTTGTAAATCTTTTCTGAATCCTGTCAAGTTTCACAACATCTTTCTGATAAGAAGGAGACCAAAATTGCACGCAATATTCCAAAAGTGGCCTGACCAATGTCCTGTACAGCCGCAACATAACCTCTCAACTCCTGTACTCAGTGCTCCGACCAATAAAGGAAAGCACACCAAACGCCTTCTTCACTATCCTATCTACCTGTGACTCCACTTTCAAGGAGCTATGAACCTGCACTCCAAGATCTCTTTGTTCAGCAACACTCCCTAGGACCTCACCATTAAGTGTATAAGTCCTGCTAAGATTTGCTTTTTCAAAATGCAGCACCTCATATTTATCTAAATTAAACTCCATCTGCCACTCCTCAGCCCATTGGCCCATCTGATCAAGATCCTGTTGTAATCTGAGATAACCTTTTTTCACAGTCCACTACACCTCCAATTTTGGTGTCATCAGCAAACTTATTAACTATACCTCCTATGTTCACATCCAAATCATTTATATAAATAACAAAAAGCAGAGGGCCCAGCACACACTTGATCAGGTCCTGAAGATATATTCACCTTTATGTTTTCTAAGACCTCCAGCACCTCTTGTTGAGGTGCCATAGCATTAACAAAAGGATTGATGGGGAGCTTCATATACAACCAGGTGCACAGAGTTTACAACCATCATTGCAAGATCACTCTGAGAACTCCTGATGTATGACTCCACCAGTGAAACAGCTTCAATAATTATGATTGTCAGATTGCTTGTAATATCTCATGATTATTGTTACAAATTCCACTTTATTCAAGAGAAACGAAACTGAGAATGCTCAAGGGCAAACTCTACAAACTAAAACTTTCATTTTTGATTCTAGTAACTTTCTTTTAGCTGTGTAATCCACCCTAAACTTTTCTTTGGGAACAGGGAGTTTATAATTATGTTATCCCAAAATAGAGACCCCGTGGGACTGGAGTTACTAACCACCCAATCACAAAGGGCACTTATGACTTTGTAACATTGGGGTGTGTGAAAATGTCTCTGGTTCTGCCAACATGGTGGAGCTGAAAATGAGTAACCTCACCGTGCCAGCCTTCTGATAAGTGAATCATTTAATAACGTTCCAGTTCCAAAATATCCCAGTTGATGGAACCATGGTTATTAATGCAATGAAGGCAAAGGAAGCAATACATGCGAGTAATGTTATTGAAATTAAATTTGATGTCTGTCTCTGGCTGTAATGTTTACTGAATGAACACTCTTCATGTAAAAGCATGTGGTTGCAGAGAGCATGACTCCTCGTTAAAATTCTTAATTTGTTTTGCTTTGTGCTCAGTAATTGTTGACCCAGTCCAGAATCGACAATGCCAGTTTGTTTCGCCTGACAATCTCCACATTGTTGTGTTTCACTTGGAACGGGAGAATTTGCAATTACACCGCCTCTCTGGATCTCAAGACGTCCCAAGGCAATTTATAGCCAATGACCTATTCTTGAAACGCAGATATTGTCGCAATGTAGGAATGTAGTAGGCACTTAGTGAACAGTCAGTCTCCCTGAAATAGAAATGTGATTCATGATCAGACAATCTGTTTTGGTGAAATTCGTCACGTGATAAGTATTGGCTGGAATATGTGGGAAATCTCCCGACTCCTCTTTGAAAAATACCAGAGATCTTTTACATCGATCTGAACGAACAGACGAGGATGCAGTTTCCTGTCTTATCTAAAATATAGCACTTGCAATAATGCAGTACCTTCTCAGTGCTGACTGTCAGAGTTTCAATCTAGATCCTGAACTGGAGTGTGAATCTGTGACCTTCTTTCTGATTCAGAGTTAAGGAAGCTACACATTGGACACTTCTGAAGAAATATAGCTCCCAAAAATGCTTTACTCAGCCTTCACAAAGAACCCAGGATTCTTTTCTAACTCATACAATCAGAGAGTTTTTAAAGCAAAATCCATGTATTCTAATCGCATTTCCCAGCAAGTGGCTTATTGCCTTGTATGGCATTTCATGTGCTCATCAAATGTCTTGAGGGCTCCTGACTCCATCACGCTTTAGACAGTGAGTTCCAGCCAACCACTACCTTCAGGTGAATCAGGGTTTTCTCAAATCCCTTCCAATTCTCCTGCTCTTTAACTTAGAACTGTACCACCTGTTTATTGACCCCTGAACTAAGGCTAAATGTTTTGCTTTATTAACTCCGCTCAGAAATTTATACGCAGACCCACAGGATTATAGGGCTGCTCTCTCATTGGAGAAAGAGAGAGAGAGAGAGAGAGATGACTGGTGGTTGTTTAACCTGAGGGTCACCGTGTGTCAGGCGAGGGGAGAGGTTGAGAGGGAGAGTCCTTTATGGTACCCTCAGCTGGTGTGGGAATGGAACCCATGTTCCAACTTTGCACACCTCAATCAGATCACCCTACGGCCTTCTCTGCTTTAAGAAAAACATCAGCGAGATAGCCCCTCTCCGTTGCTGAATCATTCCATCCAACATCCCAGTGAATCTCCTGCACACCCTCTCTATTGCAATCACATCCTTTCTATAGCGTGGTGAATACTCCAGCTGTGACGTAACTAATGATATGTACCGCTCCAACATCACCTTCATTCCTCGTATCCTCTCAATGCCTCGACTATCCCAAATAGTCGTCTTTCATCCCAAGTAAATTCAAATGATCAAATTTATAACAATGAGTCACATTCTAAATTCATCCTGAGAGCTACAACTGTATCAATCATGCTTCCCTCAAATACAAATCATAATTAAAATTGAGCTGAAAACTTTATGAAATGCTATTTTCCATTATTTGATTGTAAAATGGCCTCTGCCACTGATTTTAATTGTGAGGTGATATGCTATATCCTTTCATTGTGTGTTCCACATTGCAGTCCTGCCAGGTGAAGTCAGGACTGTCTTTATCAGACTGCTTTGACTCCAAAGATGTCAGAGTTGCCAGCCCTAGTACTGCACGAATTGAAAAGTTATCAAAATTATACAGTCAGAATAAAGGTTATTCGAAAGAGGAGAGTTTTGGTGAGGTGGGGAACTGTAAAATTATGTTCCAAGTTTGTGGATTCAACTCAATTATTTACGTGCAGTGCATTCTTCCAAACTATCCCCTCCATCCCAGCAAACTGTTATCACTGACCTTCCTGAAGGGATGCTCTACCATTCTTTGTAAGCTTTTGCTCAGCAAATATTCCTGCCGATGCACATTTTTTGACAACAGATAAATACAAAGAACATAGAACATAGAACAGCACAGCACAGGAGCTGGCTGGTCCCTTCTGCCCACCCTTGGCCCATATACAAAGAGTCATAGAGATGCCCAGCATGGAAACCGACCCTTCGGTCCAAGTTGTCTATGCTGACCAGATATCCTAACCCAATCTAGTCCCATTTGCCAGCACTTGGCCCATATCCCTCTAAACCCTTCCTATTCATATACCCATCCAGATGCTTTTTAAATGCTGTAATTGTACCAGCCTCCACCACTTCCTCTGGCAGCTTATTCCATACACGCACCACCCTCTGTGTGAAAACATTGCCCCTTAGGTCTCTTTTATATCTTTCCCCTCTCACCATCCACCTATGCCCTCTAGTTCTGGACACACACCAGGGAAGACATCTTGTCTATTTACCCTGTCCAAGCCCCTCATGATTTTATAAACTTCTGTAAGGTCACCCCTCAGCATCCAATGCTCCAGGGAAAACAGCCTCAGCCTATTCAGCCTCTCCCTATAGCTCTAATCCTCCATTCCTTGCATAACTTCACTCAATAGCAAAAGAATTACAGATTATTTGAGATGCGATAAAGTTTGCAATCTAAATCACTTCCAGTCATTGTTTACAAATATAAGACCTTAAGAAACAGGAACTGGAGTAGGCCATTCGGCTCCTTGAACCTGCTCCACCATTTAACAGGTTCATGGCTAATCCAATATTCCACTTTCCTGCTCTTTCCCATAACCCTTGATTCCCTGTCTGATCAAGAACCTTACCACAGCCTTAAAGAGACATAAGAACATTTTTTTGACTGTATTAAGTGTCCCTGAGCCTTAGAAAACCATCAGTTAAACTAGTGAAGTACTTATTAAGTTACGTTTACAGTATATACAGCAAACTGTCTCCAATAGCTGAAAGCCTGGGGACTGGAGGACGCTGGTTGAAGGTGATTGATAAGAAGCAGATGCAAAATGAGAAAACACATTTTAGGCAGCAACATTTAACCTGGAAAGGACGACCTGAACGAGCAGTGGAAACAGGAACTTTCAAAAGGAAATCAGGGAAATATTGCAGGAGACAGAAAGGCTACGCGGAATAAACAGGAGATGGTAGAGCTTTCCAATGACCTAAAGAGTAACCCAGCAATGATGGAGCAAGTTGCCTTCTTCTGTATTGCATATTGTTCTAAGATTCCACATGACCTGAGGTTACATATTGCAGAGTTCATGTTCAATAACTGATGCTTCATATCAGAATGCACTTTTCCTTCGGCTAGTGACTGCTGAATCATCAGAGGAACGCACTAGCTCATCGCAGACAAGCAGGAGGCTGGGAGAACATAGTGAGCTAGACAGCTTCAGGCGGTGGAGAAGTCAATGTTTCGGGGTGTAACCATTCTTCAGGACTCCCTTACTGTGGCAGGATTGAATAGTGCAGTAGCTTCCTGCTCACAGGATGCCAGGCAGCCCCTCCTTACCCTGCAGACCACCATTTAGAAGGAAACAAAGTCCTTGAATATTGTGAGGGCAGAGATAGGAGCAGGAGTAGGCCATTCAGCCCATCAAGCTTGGAGAGAGTGAAGTTTGCAGATGCCGGACATCAGAGTTGAGAACAGATGAAGGGCTCTGGCCCGAAACGTCAATCTTTCCTGCTCCTCGGATGTTGCCTGACCTGCTGTGCTTTTCCAGCAACACACTCGTGAGCCCAGCAAGCTTGCTATGCCATTCAATGGTATCATGGTGGATCTGATCATCCTCAACTCCACATTATTCGTTGAGGTAGGCAGCAATATGGATTTGAAGTTACAGTCAGATCAGCAATGTCCTTATCAAGTCAGGACCAAGCCCAAGAGGCTGAATGGTTGGCATCTGCTCCTTTGATTTTATACCATACAGTGCCCCTAATGGGAGTAAAGATATTGGAGCATTTACAATCCAACATCCCCGCTTGTATTTATTGTTCTTTGACAGGGTATTCCAGACAGTTTGTACCTAATTACTACCAAATCATTAATGATGATGTTCAGGTCTAAGCATTTCAGTTTCAATAAGCTTTCCTCTAACATAGAGCTAAGGGGGCCCTGAAAAGAGAAATATTGAATATTTTTGTGATCCTAACATAACTTGCACTGCTGCCACCACGCCATTCTCCCGGCTTCCCATTGGACCTGGCTTGCTGCTCACTCAACCATCTGTAGGCCATCTGTAGGCCATACTCAATTGGCCTGAATCAGTTGGCTTAAATTCAGGCACTCCCCTCTCCTCCGACACATCACACCAGCAGGTAGTTCAGCTGGTCGCTATTCATGAGGATCTGGCCAGGAGGTTCACTTCAGCCGGTTGACATTCTCACATAGTCAGAGAGGCCAACTTGGAAGAGCGAGGCATTTTAACCCAAATTATAAGGGGAGGTAATGGCCTCCTGGTATTATCACTGGGCTGTTAATCCAGAGACCCAGGTCATGTTCTGGGGACCTGGGATTGAATCTCAGTATGGCAGATGGTGGAATTTGAATTCAATTTTAAAAAATGGAATTAAAAGTCTAATGATGACCATGAATCAATTGTCAGGAAAAGCCCAAGTAGTTCACTAAATCCCTTTAGGGAAGGAAACTCCATCCTTACCTGGACTGGTCTTCATGTGACTCCAAACCTACAGCAATGTGCTTGACTCTTAACTGCCTTCTGGGCAATTAGGGATGGGCAATAAATGCTGGTCTAGCCAGAGACAGCCACATCCTGTGAATGAATAGAAAAAAAAATTACATTTAGTGCAATGCAAAGATAAAAGAAAATCTCTAAAAAGTGACTTCCAGGAAAGAGTGTGTCAGTATTTTGGTCATTTGATTAGAGCCAAAATCCATAGAGATCTCCCTGAAAGGGCAAAGGCCAGCTGGAACAGGGGCTGACCCACAGCTGCTTCTGAGGAGCTATGGCAAGTGCTAGAGACTGGTATAGGATAGGTGAGTGTGATTTACTGTGACTGAAGATCCCTTGGCAAGGAGGAAATGAGATCAGATTAGATGCCCTACGGTGTGGAAACAGGCCCTTCGGCCCAAATGTCCACACCGACCCACTAAAGACTAACCCACCCAGACCCATTTCCCTCTGACTAATGCACCTATCATTATGGACAATTTAGCATGGTCAAGTCACCTGACCTGCACATCTTTGGACTACTAGCAGCAGCAGTGAAAAAGATTGTCATTGCAACTGAGTCTCAGCCATCTTTTGAGTTGTTTAATAAAAGTATCATCCTTATCCTGCCAACAAAAATAATCACATCCCAGATGAAATTAATCAACCATTGGGATTTTCTGCTAATTTGTTTTATTTGCTTCCTCAGGAAAGGTCCTCAACTTTAGGATGTTTAGGTACATTTTTAAAAACTCTAAGTCATTTTTCTCTCCTAACACATGAAGAAACTGACTATTTTTTACCAAAATATTTTGAGACTAGATTTCAGTTTCACTACTGCATTTAGAATCAGCTTATTTTCAGGTTTTGGCGAGAAACTGTTCAAAATAAACTATGCTAACATTTTATAACAAACCTTTCTCAGCTGTATTTGCCACACAGCTCCCAATACCACTCTGAAATATATGAAGGATTTGTTTTTAGAAAGGAAAATGTTTTAAAAATAAATAACAACTCAAAGTCCTGCCAAAGCCCTGCCAATCCAGACTTTATGTTTGAGGACAGGCCAATGACTTTGAGCAGGAAACTGGAAGGAAAGAAAAGCTGAGTCCATGTTAGTCCTTGGATCATTGATTGCACTTAATGGGGAAACACTGGACCAGAAATAGCCTCATTACAGGCATCCCAATTTGCACCATTAAAAGAGCTTGGAACAAAGACAACTTTGCACTGAATTTGATGGGGATTTCAAGGGGTGAACTTTAAGACTTTGCAGTTTCTCACAGTATAGGCATCCCAATTCAGTGCAAGTTTCAGCTGAAGTTCTCAGCTGCTTCTTGGCTGAGAAAATGATTGAAATAAGTAATTAAAAACCTTGTGATGTGGAATTTCAACCGCACCTGCCACGTCTGTTTCTCAGCCAAGTTGTGTCGAAGATACCTTCAGGCTGCTTGCAACATTACTCATTTCCCACTCTTAAGTCTCTTAATTTGGGCAGGATACTTCTCAAGCAAATTATGCAACAGATTTCTACTTGGTAGATGTGACTTGACATGCTTTCCCTCTTTGGATAAACGTAATTTTAAAAGTATCAACATGAAATGATAGTGAAGTGACCTGGAAAAATAGACAGATTGACAAACTACAGAGAATTCTCAACATTCAGAATATGAGGATTGTTCTATTGTCGTTCAACAAGTAGGTGTGATTGGATAGTGCAGGCTGACCTTGGAATTCTTGCATTTGTTTTTGCACAAGTGAAAATTCCAAGATGATTCCAATGTTTGGGAATCAAAATCTTCTGCACTTTGCAGTTGAACCTGACTGAAAGTGTAGAATCCAAGCTTGTGATAGGATGAATCTGTCCAGAAACGGAATACTTTGGACAGTGAGCCAGAAGGGAGGAATAATTTTCACTGATTGCCATACTGCTACAACTGACCTTTATTTAAGTTTAAGATATTAGATTCAAGCACTTTCAAACATCATGGGAAATTCTATCACGGATTGCTCATTCTTGCTAAAATGATCGTTTACGATGAGGTGACATATTCATCCTTGGAAAAAAGTGAGGACTGCAGATGCTGGAATCCAGAGTAGAGATCAGAGTGGTGCTGGAAAAGCACAGCAGGTCAAGCAGCATCCGAGGAGCAGGAAAATCGACGTTTCGGGCAAAAGTCCTTCATCAGGGAGCCTCCAGGGTGGAGAGATAAATGGGGGTGGGGCTAGGGAGAAGGCAGCAAAAAGTACAATAGGTGAATGGGGGTGTGATGGAGGTGATAGGTCAGAGAAGAGGGTGGAATGGATAGGTGGGAAGGAAGATAGGCAGGTAGGAAAGGTCATGAGCTGGAAGTTTGGAACTGGGGTGAGGTGGGGGAAGGGGAAATGAGGAAACTGTGAAATCCACATTGATGCCCTGGGATTGAAGTGTTGCAAGGTGGAAGATGAGACATTCTTCCTCCAGGTGTCTGGTGGTGAGGGAGCGGCGGTGGAGGAGGCCCAGGACCTCCATGTCCTCGGCAGAGTGGGAGGGGGAGTTGAAATGTTGGACCAAGGGGTGGTGGGATTGATTGGTGCAGGTGTCCCAGAGTTGTTCCCTAAAGCGCTCTGCTAGGAGGTGCCCAGTCTCCCCAGTGTAGAGGAGACCGCGTCGGGAGCAACGGATACAATAAATGATATTGGTGGATGTGCAGGTAAAAATTTGATGGATGTAGAAGGCTCCTTTAGGGCCTTGGATGGAGGTGAGGGAGGAGGTGTGGGCACAGGTTTTGCAATTCCTGGGAAGGTGCCAGGACAGGAGGGTGGGTTGCGGGGGGGGGGGGGGGGGGGGGGGGGGGGGGGGGGAGGTTGTGGACCTAACCAGGTAGTCATGGAGGGAACGGCCTTTGTGTAAGGTGGAAAAGGGTGGGGAGAGAAATATATCCCTGGTGGTGGGGTCTGTTTGGAGGTGGCGGAAATGTCGTTGGCTGATGTGGTTTATGCGAAGGTTGGTAGGGTGTAAGGTGAGCACCAGGGGTGGTTCTGTCCTTGTTACGGTTGGAGGGGGGGTCTGAGGGTGGAGGTGAGGGATGTGGATGAGATGCGTTGGAGGGCATCTTGAACCACGTGGGAAGGGAAATTGCGATCTCTAAAGAAGGAGGCCATCTGGTGTGTTCTGTGGTGGAACTGGTCCTCCTGGGAGCAGGTACAGTGGAGGCGGAGGAATTGGGAATACGGGATGGCATTCTTGCAGGAGGTAGGGTGGGAAGAGGTGCAATCCAGGTGACATATTCATCCTGTCATTACACATTGTCAGGTCTAAAACAGTCTGTTCCCAGGTAGGTTTTCTAATCGGTTGTACTAAGAAATTGCCTCAAATACACTCGGTGAACTCATTCTCCAGGCTACCTTTGCCAACTTGGTTCACTGAATCTGTACCAAAGTTTCAATTTTCAACAATTATTGCACCACCTGTCTGACAAACATGCAAAGGTAGGGGAGAGTAGGAAGAGAGGGATGGGAATAGATTACAATGAGATTGGAGGGGCTATCACGCACCCCCAACCCTGATGATGCACACCTCTCTCTCACTGGGGACACTGAAGCAGAGCGAGTGTCCCCTCCATAGACAGCCAGCCACAGAAGAGGGGGCAGGCAGTCAGGAACCACAAACCTTCTCCACAGCCCACTGCCTGGACCTGGGTCATGGCCACCTTACTCTGGAGTAATCCCACAAGGAGGTGCTCAGACCTGGCAGGCTTCCTCTACACGAGGGGAGGCAGGCCCAACATCTCCTCTAAGCCAACACTAGGTCAGCTTTAATGAAGCATGGACATGGAGCCCTGCTCTCATTATACAACATGGGTACCCTCTGCTGCACTTACTGGCTCTTAATGATTGGACCACATAGACGCATAGAATACAGGAGCAGGAGTAGGCCGTAGACTCACAGAGTCATCCAGCACGGAAACAGACCCTTCAGTCCAACGAGTCCATGCTGACCACGTTCTCAAACTAAACTAGTCCCACCTGACATATCCATTTCCTATTCATGTACTTACCCAAATGTCTTTTAAATGTTGTAACTGTACCCACATCCACCACTTCCTCAGGAAGGTCATTCCACACACAAACGACTCTCTGTGTAAAGAAGATTCCCCTTACATCCTTTTTAAATCTTTCTCCTCTCACCTTAACAAGTGCCCCCTAGTTTTGAGCTCCCCCAGCTGAGGCAAAAGACCCTCATCATTCACTTTTACGCCCCTCATGATTTTATAAACCTCTATAAGGTCACCCCTCAACTCCTACGCTCCAGGGAAAAACAGCCCCAGCCTATCCAGTCTATCTTTATAACTCAAACCCTCCATTCCCGAGAACATCCAGCCCTTTGAGCCTCCCCTGCCCATTCGCTACGATCACAGCTGACCATCCAGCTCAATAACCTGCCCCTGCTTTCCCCCCTATATCCTTTGATGCCTTTAGCCCCTAGTGCTATATCTAACCCATTAAAATTCTACAGTGGTTTTGCTCTCTGTGGTAGGGAATCCCACAGGCTCCCCACTCTCTGGGTGAAGACATTTCTCCCTATCTCAGTCCTTGTGGGTCATAGAGATGGTATGGGTTAACTGTGCACTGCAATTCTTGCACACAGATTTAGAATATTTTCTAATTCACAGTATAGCCTGAGGCCAGTCTGTCCATCAGACCTGTGCTGGCCCCTCAAAACAGCAGTCACTAGGAGTAGGGGACACAGTTTATAAAAAGGGAGTTCATTTCAGATGGGCTAAAGGAGGAATTGTTTCTCTTTGAGTCTTTGGAACTTTCCTCCCCAGAAAGCAGTGAGTGCGGTCACTCAATATTTTTAAAGCTGAAATAGTACAGATTTGTGATCAACAAGGGAGTGAAAGATGGTAGCAATGTGGGATTGAGGTCACATACATGACCTTATTGAATGGTGAAGCAGGACTGATGGGCTGAATGGTCTCTAATTCATTGGTTAATCCAGTTTAGACCATGGACCCAGCTTTTCACCAATAACTTTGCAAATTAATCCTTGCTGGGTCAACGTCTCGTTCACTTTTAAAACTTCCCATTAAATTTAATTCCATCATCCTCTCACCCGGCACATTCTTGACTTTAACAAAGGAGAAAATTTTCTCTCCACCCACTCCCCTCAGTACGCTCCCATATTCCACACACACACACACATACACACACACGCACACACACACAGATAGACAGACACTAAGGCAGATAGACTCACACATGGATGCACACTCACAGTCTCTTATACAGACAGACAGACAGAAACACAGGCAGATAGATGCACACATAGACACACTCACAAAGTTTCATACACACACACACACACACACACACACACACAGAGTCCCTCTCTCTCTCACACACACACAAAAACACAGTCGAACACAAACATACACGGTTACGCACATTCTCTCTCTCACACACACACACACACACACACACACACACACACACACACACACACACACACACACACACACACACACACACACACACACACACACACATTCTCATACACACTTTCACATACAGACAGACTCACTCATACACTCACAGACACACATATTGTGTCACACACACCTATATACTGTCTCACACATACACACACAATGTCACACATACACACACTTAGACAGAACATCCACAATGTTTCACTCACACATACACACACATGCAGATACACACTGTCATACAGTCTTGCATCAATTATTTGAAATCAATGACCTTTGTTTATGGACTATATATTCTATATAAGGTCAATATAGACCTTTGGTTTCAGAGTAGGCTTCTTCTCCCCTCTTGATCTATCAATCCATCACGTTCAAGAAATATTTAGCTCCAGTAGAGGCATGGGTATCACTGGAACACTTCACAGTCTCAACTTGTCATCATCATTAGTCCTAAGCAATGCTTTTGGGTGGCACGGTGGCTTGGTGGTTAGCACTGCTGCCTCACCAATCCAGGTTCGATTCCAGCCTCAGGTGACCATGTGGAAATTGCACACGCTCCCTGTGTCTGTGAGGGGTTGCTCTGCTTTCATCCCACAGTCCAAAGGTTTGCAGGTTAGGGTGGATTGGCCAATAAATTGCCCCATAATGTGCAGGCTAGATGGAAAATGCAAAATGCAGGGTAACGGGGTGGGATGCTCCTCATAGTGTCAGGAAAGGGCCGAATGGCCTCTTCCTGCACTGTTGGGATTTCCTGGCTGCTGATAAAAAAAGACTAGCATTAAAAATAAAACATTTAGCAGCAGCTCTGAGGCTGGAGCTGGCCGTGAAAGTACAGAGTTGTGTTTGTGAGTTGTTTTAAAGGCTCATTGCATTAGAAAAACATCAAATGAGACTGAAGCCATTGTCTTTGATCTTTCTAACAAATTCCGTTTTCTGTCCACTATATTCATCCCAGAACATTTATTGTGGACTGAGTGAGATCATTTGCAGCCTTTGTGTTGTGTTCAGTCCATATATGGACCCAGTCTGTGTCTAACGACAGCAGGAGAGCCGGGATCCCACTCTCCAGTGTCACTGCATTCTGAACTGGCTCACATTGAAGAATCAGCAGAGGGATCCGTCATTCTGTGTCCGAGATAAATAAACCCAGCTCTTGTTGTCCCTTTGCCTTATTATTATTGAAATAATTTACTCTTAAACCTCTTTTGAATAAGTGCTTTATCATTTTGGAGCAAGTGGGCATGTATTTCTGCTACCACACAGATTTCTGCATTTAGCAAGGTCTTTGAAGAATCCTTGGATTAAGCATTGTCTTCGTTGACTACAGACGTTCACTGAAGAGACCAGTCATGTTCACATTAATTGGCAGGAGCCAGGGATATTGTGCACCTTATGATTCTTTTTTTCAGAATACCAAGATTTATTTGTGTGCAGTAATCTTTTCTCTCTCTCGTGATCAGCTTGCTTCAGTAAACTTCCTTTGTCTGGTGAGTGGAAGAAGGGTTACTGAGCACTTTCTCTTCACGGGCTGGTGAGCAGGGGGAGAAATGTGCCCTCTTATTACCTGAGGACATTCAAGGAAGGTAACAGCAATTAGTTGGCACATAATTAAGCAGTGCATAATCTGGATACACACAGACAAAATCACCTTTAGTTTGAAGTCACAGTGGGGCACACAAAGCACTTATACAGGAGACTGCAGCTTGTCTTCCTTAATGAGTGTGCAGCCTCTCTGTCTCTTTCCATTTCACCTGTGAATGTAGATACAAATTGTTTATGAATAAAGTATACTTATGCATTAAAAAATCCATACCTACTGACATTGTCTAAATTTCAGGATTAATGTTATATATCTGGATTAACTCACGGAGAAATAAACAGAAATACACTCAATAGATCTATCATTTTTAGTTACATAGTATGGGATGCAAATACACATTTTTATATCAGTATTAAACTTGCTTCTGATAAACTGGCTTTATTCACAATGCGGAGAAAATGAGGTCTGCAGATGTTGGAGATCAAAGCTGAAAATGTGTTGCTTGAAAAGTACAGCAGGTCAGGCAGCATCCAAGGAGCAGGAGATTCGACATTTCGGGCAGAAGCCCTTCTTCTCCTGAAGAAGGGCTTATGCCCGAAACATCGAATCTCCTGCTCCTTGGATGCTGCCTGACCTGCTGCGCTTTTCCAGCAACACATTTTCAGCTTTATTCACAATGTTTTTTGTTCTGGTACAATCCATCAGCTTTTTAAAAAATAATATTCTTTTGTCAAAGCTGGTCTTTCCTTGACTGCTGTCTAAGTGTATTCAAAACTCACTGCACATTCCCTGCAGTGTCACAGCCTGGTGTAGTTGAATGGTTGTACTGTAAGGCTAAAAGCTGCTGGAGCCTAACTCTCCTGCAATATCTCACCCATCTTGAAATGACATGGTGGACAGTCACATCTGGAGATCTTCTGGAAGTGAGATGAAAGTGAGAGTCCTTGACATCGAGGCCACATTTGACTGAGCGTGGCCTTGAAGAACCCTGGCAAAACGGGAATCAATGGTAGGCAGAAGTGGGTACTGCCGATGCTGGAGATTAGAGTCAAGATTAGAATGGTGCTGGAAAAGCACAGCAGTTCAGGCAGCATCCGAGGAGCAGGAAAATTGACATTTCAGGCAAAAGCCCTTCATCTGGAATTGCCCTAAACGTCGATTTTCCTGCTCCTCGGATGCTGCCTGACCTCCTGTGCTTTTCCAGCACCACTCTAATCTTGAATGGAATCAATGGGTATCAGGGGACTTACCTCGCACATGGGGAGATGGCATTGGATGTACGAAGTCATCTCAGCTCCAGGACATCTCTGCAGGGGTTCCTCAGGATTGTAGCTAGGCCCAACCAGCTGCTTCACAAATGACCTTCCCTCCGTCAGGAGGTCAGAAGTGAGGATGTTCACTGATGATTACACGATGTTCAGTCCTGAAGAAGGGCTACAACCAAAACATTGACTTCTCCACCCGCTAATGCTGCCTGGCTTGCTGTGTTCTTTCAGCGTCCTGCCTGTTTCCCTCAGATACTGAAGCAGAATGGTCCCAATAGAGCAGGACTTGGACAATATCCAGACTGGCACTGACATGTGGCAAATAACATTCTCATCACATTAGTGCCAGGCAATGGCTATCACCAACAAAGGCAAATCTAATCACTGCCCCTTGACTTTCAATGGTGTTACCAGCACTGAATACCCCATTACCAACATCCTGAAGTGTTAGTACTGACTATGAAACTATACTGGGCCAACCATACAAACACAGTGGCTACAACAGCAAATCAAAGGATGGGAATTCTATGTCAAATAATTCACCATCACCATCAGTGCTCAATAGCAGCAGTGTGCACTATGAGAAGTGCCACAAACATTTACCAAGGATCCTTCAACAGCACCTTCCAAACCCATGACCCCTTCCATCTAGAAGGACAGGGGCAGTAGGTACATGGGAACACCATCCCCTGCAAACTCCCCCTCCAAGCCACTCACATTCCTGACTTAGAAGTATATCGCCGTTCCTTCAATGTCAATCGGTCAATATCTTGGAATTCACTCCCTGCGGGGTAATGACATGGCAAATACTGCAGCAGTTCAAGAAGGCAGCTCACCACCACCTTCTCAAGGTTAATTAGGGATGGATACCTCCCATGAATGAACACGTGTTCATAAAAGGATAATTTTGCTTCTGTTTTAGATACAGGTGAATGTAACAGTTCATCAGAGGAATGTAGTGAGAGGCAAACCTGTAGCAGTGGGGGTAGATCAGCTGTGAGACATGTGGTGGAGGGTTTTGAAGAAGAGTAAGGCAGCAATAGTGGAGATGATTCACTCATTAGCTCTGTGGCCAACTATGTGACTCCAGGATCCTTTGTCTTCCCTGGTGCAAGGTTCAAGAACAACAGAGAGGCTGCAGGACAATCTGTTAATTGCTATTATAGACACATGGCTGCAGGGTGACCAAGACTAGGGGTTGAATATTAAAGAATACTTGACATTTTAGAAGGATTGGCAAAATGAGACAGAATTGGGAAGAATGCCGATAATAGGGGACAGGATCAGTGTGACAGTGAGAGAAGATCTCTGATAGGAAGGACAGGATGTAAAATCTGGGTAGGTTGAGCTAAGAAACAACAAGGGGCAGCAAATATCAGCTAGAATGGTTAATAGCACTCCAAGCAGTGGTCACAATGTAAAGTATGTTAAGCAGGAAATTAAAGAACCATATAGCAAGGGAAATGCAGCAACCATGCATGATTTTAATCCACGTATACTCAGGGTAAATACAATGAGCACTAATGCTGCAGAGGAAGATATCCCAGAACGTGTTTGAGACAGTTTTCTGGAACAGTACTTTGACCATAAACTTCACAAGGATCAGATGTGGCATGACTGACACTTCATTGCACACATACCTGCACATTCCTATAGCTACCAGCTATTTCAGCACCTCACAGCACAACTCGTGAGCTACACCCAATTTTATAATCCTGCCCACGTCACTGTTAATCTGTGTCCAGTGAAACCCAGCATCAACTCATTGGTCAATGTGGGACTAATCACACACAGATCATACACAGATCATACACTGATCACACACAAGATCATACACTGATCACACACTGATCATACACTAATCACACACTGACTATACATAGATCACACACTGATCACACACTGATCATACACTGATCACACACTGATCATACACTGATCACACACAGATCATACACTGATCACACACAAATCATACACAAGATCATACACTGATCACACACCGATCATACACTAATCACACACTGATTATACATAGATCACACACTGATCACACACTGATCATACACTGATCACACACTGATCATACACTGATCACACACCGATCATACACTGATCACACACTGATCACACACCGATCATACACTGATCACACACTGATCACACACTGATCACACACTGATCACACACCGATCACACACAGATCACACACAGATCATACACTGATCATACACTGATCACACACCGATCATACATTGATCATACACTGATCACACACAGATCACACACAAGTCACACACTGATCACACACAGATCATACACTGATCATACACTGATCACACACCAATCACACACTGATTATACACAGATCACACACAGATCACACACAGATCACACACTGATCACACACAGATCATACGCTGATCACACACAGATCATACATTGATCATACACTGATCACACACTGATCACACACAGATCATACACTAATCACACATTGATCACACACCGATCATACACAAGATCACACACAGATCATACACTGATCACACACTGATCATACACAAATTATACACTGATCACACACAGATCATACACTGATCACACACAGATCACACACTGATCACACACTGATCATACACAAGATCACACACAGATCATACACTGATCACACACAGATCATACACTGATCATACACTGATCACACACCGATCACACACTGATCACACACAGATCACACACTGATCACACACAGATCATACACTGATCATACACTGATCACACACCAATCACACACTGATTATACACAGATCACACACAGATCACACACAGATCACACACTGATCACACACAGATCATACGCTGATCATACACTGATCACACACAGATCATACACTGATCACACACAGATCACACACTGATCACACACTGATCATACACAAGATCACACACAGATCATACACTGATCACACACAGATCATACACTGATCATACACTGATCACACACCGATCACACACTGATCACACACAGATCACACACTGATCACACACAGATCATACACTGATCATACACTGATCACACACCAATCACACACTGATTATACACAGATCACACACAGATCACACACAGATCACACACTGATCACACACAGATCATACGCTGATCATACACTGATCACACACAGATCACACACTGATCACACACTGATCATACACAAATCATACACTGATCACATACCGATCATACACTGATCACACACTGATCACACACAGATCACACACTGATCACACACTGATCACACACAGATCATACACTGCTCATACACTGATCATACACTGATCACACACTGATCAAACATTGATCACACACAGATCACACACTGATCACACACAGATCATACACAGATCACACACAGATCACACACTGATCACACACAAATCATACACACGATCATACACTGATCACACACTGATCAAACATTGATCACACACAGATCACACACTGATCACACACTGATCATACACAGATCACACACAGATCACACACTGATCACACACAGATCACACACAGGTCACACACCGATCACACACTGATCACACACAGATCACACACCGATCACACACTGATCATACATTGATCACACACCGATCACACACTGATCACACACAGATCACACACAAGATCATACACAAGATCATACACCGATCACAGACCGATCACACACAGATCATACATGGATCACACACTGATCACACACAAGATCATACACTGATCACAGACCGATCACACGCTGATCACACACAGATCACACACAAGATCATACACAAGATCATACACCGATCACAGACCGATCACACACAGATCACACACAGATCATACATGGATCACACACTGATCACACACTGATCACACACAGATCACACATTGATCACACACTGATCACACACCGATCACAGACAGACCACACACCGATCACACACTGATCACACATTGATCACACACCGATCACAGACAGATCATACACCGATCACAGACAGATCATACACCGATCACAGACAGATCACACATCGATCACACACTGATCAAACACATGTCACACACCGATCACAGACAGATCACACACCGATCACAGACAGATCACACACAGATCACACACTGATCAAACACATGTCACACACCGATCACACACTGATCACACACAGATCACACACCGATCACGCACAGATCATACATTGATCACACACAGATCACACACAGATCATACGCTGATCACGCACCGGTCATACACAGATCATACACTGATCACACACTGATCATACACTGATCACACACTGATCACACACCGATCATACACTGATCACACACAAATCTTACACAAGATCATAAACTGATTAGACAATGATCTCACACAGATCACACACAGATCACACACAGATCCCACACTGATCATACACTGATCACACACCGATCATACACAGATCATACACTGACCACACACAGGTCACACACAGATCATACACAGATCACACACAGATCATACACTGATCCCACACCGATCATACACAGATCATACACTGACCACACTCTGGTCACACACAGATCATACACAGATCACACACAGATCACACACAGATCATACACTGATCACACACCGATCATACACAGATCATACACTGACCACACTCTGGTCACACACAGATCATACACAGATGACACACAGATCACACGCAGATCATACACAGGTCACACACAGATCACACACAGATCATACACTGATCACACACCGATAAGACCAATCATTTCTACTCACCAATAGAAAATACACAAACAGAGCCGCATTTGTCTCATGGATCAGAAACAGCCAGCTTAAGAATTAACAATAAAATTGTATTAATAATTAAATCAAAGAACTACAAATGCTGGAAATTTCAGCAGGTTCTGAACAAGGGTGATGGGACTCAAAACATTAACTCTGTTTCTCTCTCTCTCTCTCTCCACAGATGCTGCCAGACCTGCTGACTTTCTCCAGCATTTACTTTTTATCTTTCAGATCCCCAGCATCCGCATTTCTTTGGATTATTGTGTTATTTGGTTTTCAAGATTATTTTTTGAATATCTCAGGCCATGCTGCTAGGGTATTTGTTGTAAAATAGCAGATTAAGTGCATGTTGTACTTTGGATAGATCAAAGGCAAAGGTTAATGGTGCCTCTCACCTCAGGAAAGAAAAGAAACAGAGACAACACTGATCAGATCCCCCTAAACACAAAATACTGCAGAGCTCAGCACCAAACATGGAAAATATTGGAGAAACTCTGCAACATCTCGCTGCATCTGTCTGAGGAAGGATCACTGGATTCGAAACATTAACATTTTTAATGCATTCAAGGGGCATGGGCGCCGCTAGTGGCCAGCACTTATTGCCTGTCCCTTGAGAAGGTGGGAGTGAGCTGCCTTCTTGACCCGCTGCAGACCATGTGCTGTAGGTAGACCCACAACGCCCTTAGGGAGGGACTTCCAGGATTTTGACCCAGCGATAGTGAAGAAATGGCAATGTATTTCCAAGTCAGGATGGGGAGTGGTTGGAAGGGGAACTTGAAGGGGGGTGGTGTTCCCATGTATCTGCTGCCCTTGTCCTTCTAGGTGGAAACGGTCATGGGTTTGGAAGGTGCTGTCTGATCTTTGGTGACTTTCTGTAGTGCATCTTGTAGATAGTACACACTGCTGCTACTGAGAGGGGTGGTGGAGGGAGTGGATGCTTGTGGATGTGGTGCTGATCAATAGATTGTTGGGCCAGTGATTGGCTTTGTTCTGCTTTTTGTGTACAGGACATACCTGGGTAATTTTTCACATTGTCAGGTAGATGCCAGTGTTGTAACAGTAGTGAAAGAGCTTGGCTAGGGGAGCTGCAAGTTCCAGTGCACAAGTCTTCAGTACTATTGTCAGAATATTGTCAGGACTCATAGCCTTTGTGGTATCCAGTGTCTCCAATTGTTTCTTGGTATCACTGGAGGAGCCAGAGATGGATCATCCACTCAGCACTTCTGGCTGAAGATTGCTGTGAAAGCTTCAGCTTTACCTTTTGCACTGACGTGCGGGGCTCTTCCATCACTGAGGTAGGGGATATTTGTGGAGAATCCTCCTCCAGTGAGTTGTTTAATTGTCCACGACCATTCACTACTGGATGAGGCAGGACTGCAGAGCTTAGATCTGATCCGTTGGTTGTGGGATGGCTGAGCTCTGTCTATCACTTGCTGCTTATGCTGTTTGCCATGTAAGCTGTCCTGTTTGGTGGCTTCACCAGGTTGACATCTCATCATCAGGGTATACCCACTGCTGCTCCTGGCATGCCCTCCTGCACTCTCCATTGAACCAGGGTTGATCCCTTGGCTTGATGGTAATGGTTGAGTGGGGATATGCCGGGCCATGGGGTTACAGATTGTGCTGGAGTACAGTTCTGCTGCTGTTGGTGACACACAGCACCTCATGGATGCCCAGTCGTGAGTTGCTAGATCTGCTTGAAGTCTGTCCCATTTAGCACGGGGATAGTGCCACACAACACGATGGGGGTTATTCTCAATGTGAAGGTGGGACTTTGTCTCCACAAGGACTGTACGGTGATCACACTTACTGATACTGTCATGGACAGATACATCTGCAGCTGGGGGAATTGGTAAGGATGAGATGAGGTATGTGTTTCCCCCGTGTTGGTTCCTTCACCACCTGCTGCAGACCCAGTCAAGCAGCTGTATTCTTTAAGTCCTGACCAGCTCAATCAGTAGCACTGCTGCCGAGCCACTCTTGGTGGTGGACATTGAAATCCCCCACCCAGAGAACATTTTATGCCCTAGCAACCTACATGGAGCAGTACTGATTCATCAGCAGAGGACGATGGTACGTGGCGATCAGTAGGAGGTTTCCTTGCCCATGTTTAGCTGAAACCATGAGACTTCATGAGGCGCAGAGTCAACGTTGAGGGCAGCTCCCTCCTGACTGGGTCCAGCTGTGCTGCCAGTGGGATGGTGCCGGTGGTGGTTGCTGGGATATGGTCTGATTGATTCTATTAAGCTGACGATGATTCTGTGAGTGGGACTATCTCAGGGTGCTGTTTGACTCACCTGTGAGACAGCCCTCTCCATTTTGGCACTAACCTCCAGGTGTTAGTCAGGAGGAGTTTGCAGGGTCAACAGGGCTGCTTCTGCCGATGCTGAAGACATTACCAGATTGTCCGTCTGCTTTCACCTCTTTGTTGAGACTTTGTTGATACAGTGGCTTGTGTGACCACTCCAGAGGGAAGTTGAGAGTCACCCACATCGCTGCGGGTCTGGAGTCTGTATAGGCCAGACCAGGTAAGAACAGCAGATAGCCTTCCTTTAAGGACATGAGTGAACCAGGTGGGGGGTTTTCTGACAATCGACATTGTTTTCATCAGTGCATAGGTTTTATTGAATTCAAACTCCATCATCTGCCATCATTTGAATCCCCAGAAATTAGCTGAGTTTCTGGATTAATAGTTTGACAATAATACCAATGGGTCGTTGTCTTCCCTGTTTCCCTCTCCACAGATGCTACCAGACCTGCTGAGTTTCTCCAGCACCTTCAGTTTTCATTTGAAACAATAAATAACACTCATAATTAATCAGTCCCCCTACTTTGGTTAGAAGGACAATTACAGCAATAATAATTACACTGGACCAAGCCCATTCTGAATATTCAATAGAATTATTACCCAACCTGAGAGGAGGTCATGTCTGTGTGATTGTTCTAGTGCTGGAGATCACTCAGCAATCTCTCTTTTGTGTCTTATTGCCTGTGATTTCAAGATGTAAATGAACTAAGGACAGAAACTACACAAGGGGAGGAAGGATATGTGCTTAAGATTCCAAATGTTAATTTACAGCAGGAATCGGTCCTTAATTGCCACTGGTGTGACACAAACCCTCTGCTATGTTACAAAGAGCTGCAATTAAACACTACAAATTATTTCCTCTGCTTATAAAGGATACATTTGGAACAAAGCTACAAATAACAGATAGAGGACATTTTCCCCTCTGTGCCACACAGCACACCCCTTGTCTTAATACGTTAATTTCAGTGATTCCTAGAAATCACCTTGAGTATTCGGAGGAGTGCTGTTCCATCAATTGCATTCGCTTGGGGTTAATTAGGCTTTAATTAGCTAATTAGTCTGATTTGTGTTTATATGAGTGGAGTTCGTTGCCTCCACCCACTCACATGAGATAAGCTGTCGAAAGCCTCAACCTTCAATGTCAAAGAGAGGCATTTTTCAGTTTGATAGGGTGCTATACACACCCGCAGAGTTTGACATTGTAATTGTCTGAAGTCATCGTGTTAGATGAGCTGGGGGTAGAGTTTTTTTTAAAAAAGAGAATATTCCAAGCTCTATCTCTGTTTCCAAGGCACTGCATTGGTTTCCAGTGCTTGAAATGGAAGCAAATTCTTACAGAGCCTCAGGTTAATCATTCCCCTCCAGATTCGATGTTGGGAACTGACATAGATTTTGGAAACAAATTTCACTCAGCTTCTCTGAGACAGAAGACCGAGATCACACTGGCAAACAAAAGAAATGCAAGTTTCTGTATCTGCTACTTGCAAGAAATTCACCAGTAAAAGGAATGTATTACAGCCTCTATCCAAACCCCTAAAACCTGCACCACATTCTCACTCTACCCCCTTCTCTCCAGATAAATGAACCGCCATGCAGCCTGCGGGTACAGGTTGTTGAATGGGGCTACCAAGGAGAGATCTCAGCGAGTCCCTCTCTCATTGCAACACCCCCCCCCCCCCCCCGAGGCACACCAGCCTCATTCCTGGAGAAGGGCTTATGCCCGAAATGTCGATTCTCCTGCTCCTCGGATGCTGCCTGGCCTGCTGCGTTTTTCCAGCACCACACTTTTCAACTACCAAGGAGAGAGATTATCAAGAATGTGTACCTGTCGATGTTAGATGACAGGAGGTTGGTGTGTATAGACCACTCACTGGGATGGTGATATTCCCAAAACACCAGGAGACCTGGAGATTATTTTGACTGATTCCAGCTTTCTGTCTCAGAGAGAAGGCATATCTAAGCAACAGTTCTGTTGTCATTTAGTACACAAAATTTCAAAATACCTTCTAAGGGATGATGCGAACTGGCATTATTGTACTTTTAGATTACACAAAGGTGCAAGTGAGCAAGACAGAAAAGTGTGTGACTCAGTCTTTCGATAGGAAAAATAGAGGCACATGGAACTTTCATCACTATCTGTAGAATTAGCTGCAGTTGATGTGAACACAACGTGATGTGACTACCTCCCTTAAGGAGATAGTGAGGGCTGCCAATGCTGAAGAGCCAGAGTCGATACAGTGTGACACTGGAAAAGCACAGCAGGTCAGGCAGCATCCAAGGAGCAGGAGAGTCGACATGTCAAAGACTGATGCCCTGCTCCTCAGATACTGCCTGATCTGCTGTGCTTTTTCTAGCACCACACTGTATTGACTCTATCTTCCCTTAAGGAGCAGCTGTGCATTGTTGAGGCTGAGGAAATTCAGGGAGCAGTGGTGCAGTGAGTAGTGTCCTTACCTCTGGCCCAGGGGGCCTGGTTTCAAGTCCCACCTGTTCCAGAGGTGTGTAATAACATCTCTAGTTAGGTTGGTTAGAAAATATCTTCAGGGACGCAATTACTACCCTATGTGTCTAAATTTCCAAGACAGTGATCAGTCAGCATTATAATTCCATGTTGTACCAGTGAACACCTACAGTTTCTAGGCCAGGACCATCTTGTAGATTTAACTGTAGGACAACCTACAGTCATGTTCATTCCAGTTAGCAGGGATCTGACACACAGTGTTGAATGGCCCCTTTATATTTGTAAGTCCATGTCCAATGTGTTGTTTGATTATGTTCCCTATTGGTTGCTTCAGTACACACTGATTCCAAAGTCAGAACAGTCTGTACACTTACACCGCACCAATGTTTTTTTTTGATAAATAGGCCTACCCTAGATTGCCTGTTTCACCTGTTAAAAAGGACAATTAATTGCTACACATCAAGGGAAAGCTTTGTTTCTTTACTACATCCATTGCCAGTCCCTTTGCCTTTCGTTCAAAAGGCATCTTCAGGATTTAACGATAGTAGTCATGATTTGGAGATGCCAGTGTTGGATTGGGGAGTACAAAGTTAAAAATCACACAACACCAGGTTATAGTCCAACAGGTTTAATTGGAAGCACACTAGCTTTCGGAGCGACGCTCCTTCATCAGGTGATAGACTCTCACCTAATGAAGGTGCAACGCTCCGAAAGCTAATGTGCTTCCAATTAAACCTGTTGGACTATAACCTGGTGTTGTGTGATTTTTAATTCAGGATTTAACCTCTCTCACTTTGCGGTACTGTGATAGTGGCCCTAGGTCTGAATCAGGAGGCCTGAGTTCAGGTCCTCCCTGCACCAGAGACTGAATGATGCCTGAACAAGTCGGTTGACAATGTTTGTAATCTCTCTTGCCCTCTAACCTTCCTTAGCCTTTCTGCTTTGTTCCACTTAGCGCCTTCTCTTCATTTGCAATGAAGTAACACCATTGCATTTCCGTCTCTCTCTCTCTCTCCAGTTCTGAAGAAGAGTCAGACTGGACTCAAAATATTAATTCTGCTTTCTCTCTCTGCTGGTGCTACCAGACCTGCTGAGTTTCTCCAGCATTCTCTGGGTTTGTTTCAGTTCTCCAGCATCTGCAGTTCATTGCTTTTAGAGACTTTAGTGAAATTGTCTAAGGTTCACAAGACAATAGATTATCCCCTTATTCAGCCCTTAACAGCCAATGTCACAATTTTCATTGACCCAAAGTGAATTCACTCCCTGTTATGCAACCCCAGATTTAGGTCTGTTTGTGTTAATATCTGTTACTATATAATGGAGATGCGCTATCTATAATATTAATTTAGAACGTGACCAGCTGGATATATACTGTATAGCTTGAAATTTTTTAAAAGAACATTTTTCACACTGAAGGAGATTGGTTGACAGAATCTGTGATGTCACAGTTATGAAGACCACAAACTAAATTTTGCAAGACACTGTGTGCAAACTTCCCGGTTGACCTTAAATTTTACAAAGGATGGGCAGTGAAATTTAATGGGGAGGGGTGAACAAATATTCAGTTGCTGTTGGCAGGTTAAAACCTTGTTAATAAATCTTTGGAATTTTTCAGGCGTGTTGATTTCCCAACTCAGTACTCAGCACTGGTTTGGCATTGATCAGTATGTCATGGATAATCATCAAGAGGTGCTTAAGATGCAGTGGTAGTGTCCCTACCTCTGAGCCCAGAGACCCAGGTTCAAGTTCCCATCTGTAGCAGAGCTGTGTAATAACATCTCTGGACAGATTGATTAAAAACCATCTGAATGATCATTACCACCCAGTCCTTCCTGGAATAACCCTCATGGTCAAATAGGGGAGCCATCCCTATTCACAAACCCAACCTGACCAATCAGGCGTGTAGCTGGAGGGGGAGGCTGCTGTTTCCTCCAAATGGCTTCAGCTACTTGTCTTCTTCAGAAACATGGTGGTTCGTTGTTCAACATTTCCAGTGTTCTGGGTGAAGCCTCACCATGTTGATCAGCTCATGGGTTGTCTCAGCCACTTCCGGTCTGGTTTGTTGTTGTTCGGCATTTCCAGTGTTCGGGGTGAAGCCCTCCTGACTCAATAAGCCTGTTCAAGTGAAGGAGCCACACACTGGCTGATGCCAGGGAACCTGACTGAGCAGGCACATGGAGTTCAACTCCAAAGGCCACTGTCTGTAGCTGTGTGCTGGTCCCAGGTCAGCCTTTGGTGAAAAGCTCAGAGATATAAACCTTCTCACAATCGGAATAAGAGGTCAGCCGGCTGATGGTGCAGGAGCAGCTGTGGGTGGTTGCTCCTGTTATATTGAAGTATGAATCCTGGCAGGTGTGTGAGGGGCAGTGCCACTGTGGGAACGGTCTATTGGCATCTGCAACAAAGTGGCAGCCATTAATTGTATGGGGGTATTTTATAGAGCTGGATGCCCTCTGCAGTAGTACCCTCACTCTCATAGGGGCATGGAGCATGGATAGATATTGGCACACACCCTGGCAAAGCACAGCAGAAAACTGGGGCCTGGTCTTCTCTGCTTCCTATGGTCACTGGCAACCGCAGACAGCTCAGTCCAGACTGCACCCTGTCACCAGCCCTGGGGCAATGCCCTTCCCTAGTCTCCTGGACAGCCCTCGAGTGGGTCACTAACAGGTGGTGGGGCGTGAGGAGAGGGGTGGTTTCTGGGTTGTGTGGTAGCTGGCAAGGTGATGAGCAGATGGTGTCAGATGCTCCTGAGTGGCAAAGAGTGATGAGCCAGATGCCCAGTTACATATGGCACTTGGATATCGGAGTTGTGAAGATTCCTGGGCAGGAGGTGGAGGGAATCTTCCTGCATTGAAAATTTGGTGTTCCACACATGCATGAATATGTAAGAAGTTGAGAAAACCTCACCCCAGGTGGATGTCCCTGTCTCCACACTTAACCTCAACAATAGAAAATTCCATCTCCCGAGACTAAGAAACTCTTGGAGAAAGGTTACATGACTCAAGGTGTTAGACAGCGACTGGATTTGGAGCGAACAGAGAGAAATATTGCCACACAGAATCCCTACAGTATGGAAGCAGGCCATTTGGCCTATCGAGTCCATACTGACCCTCTGAAAAGCATCCCACCCAGACCCATTCATCTACCCTATCCTGGTAACCCTGCCAATCCACCCTAACCTGCACATCTCTGAACACCATGAGTAATGTAGCATGGCCAATCCACCCTAGCCTGCACATCTCTGAACACCATGAGTAATGTAGCATGGCCAATCCACCCTAACCTGCACATCTCTGGACTGGAGGAGGAAACCAGAGCGCAAGGAGAAAACCCACACAGACACGGGGAAATTCTGAATCAATTCAACTGTCTCCAGGAGACGAAGGGAAACAGCCCAGCTCCGAGTGGCTCTACAGTTGAAAGCAAGCGCCTGCACAATTCAGGGGGCATCTTCATTCCTGAGATTTCTGGCCAAGTTTTAGTCTCTGATAACTCTGCCGAGTTTTACTGTCTGCTTTCTGCATGATATGAAGGTGCTGGTTTTGGACGGAGTGGGCAAAGTCAAAAATCACACAAACACCAGGTTATAGCCCAACATGGTTTGTGTGAACCCACAAGCTTCTGGATTTCCAGTTCTTTCCTCAGGCACTGAGCACGGGCTCCGGAAGCTTGCAGTTTCAAAGAAACCTGTGAGACTATAATTCAGTGTTGTGTGATGTTTGCATGTTTGAGTTGGGGGGTGTGGAAAAATTGTGGTTCTTGTTTTATTTTCTGCTTCAGTGGGACTATTTGCTACATTTGCACATTTTAAACTTTTTAGCAATCATTTTTGCCTCTTTGTGTGAGTACTTTTTTAAAACAAAATTAACTTTTTCCCTTGTTGAGGAACCTGGCTGGTTTATTTATTTACTTAGCAATTTCAGTTCCCCTTTTTAGATCCAAGCTCAGTTGTAACTGGCTCAAGAGTACAGTAAAGCATCAGTTCAGCTCACTGCCCTTGGTTATGACAGTAGGTTAAACCCCAATTTGGCATTGTCCATGTTAATAGGTTGTCTGCAGTGACTTTTATTCTGTTTGATTAGCCACTCTTACCCACTGGGTTCCTACTGCATTCCCAGTTCAGGGAAGAGTGTTCCTTGTATTTATTACCTATCTCAGGTTATCTCTGAGTGATAGGCCTCTGCACTCACGTTGGTGAAGGTGCTGCTGCACTGATTTTATTTGGGTGGACATTTTGTACCCTGAATTGCACCAGGCCCCATTCGCCCATCTCCACCCTGTGATCGCTGACTTACACTGGCTCGTGGTTGAACGTGCCTGACTTAAAACATTGCTTCATTGTTTTCAAATCCCTCCTCATTCTTGTCACTTCTCCAGCCCCACAACCCTCCAAGTGACCTGCATTCTGGCCTCTTGGGAAGCCCGGACACGGTTCTACCAGCGGCCAGCTGGAGCCCTGAGCTCTGAAATTCCCTACTTCAACCTCTCTGCTTCTCTACCTCACTTCCTATTTCTGAAAGCTAGCTCGTTGACTAAATGCAGCTCGGTGTCACACTCTGATAATAATGCTACTGTGAAACACCTTGATGTGTTTTATTAGATTAAAGGTTGCAATATAAATTCGAGTTGTTGTGTGTTCAAAGATTTCTTTTTGCCTTTCTAACCCTCCAATGGATAGCTCACTTGTGGAAATGGTAATGTTTCAGATATTTAACCATAATTCCATTACATTATTATACAGGCAATACAAATTTGAAGGCTTATCACTCGTCACCAGCCGCTGTGATTTTTGTAACTGAAGTCTCCTGGGATTGTGAAAAGTGCTCAATGTTTCTAACTTTACCAAATGGATTTAATGCAGACGTCCTATTATACATCAAAACAAAATCCAATTTCACTTTAACTACTTAAAATACTTCACAGTGAGGAGTTGCTGCTGGGACAACCTTCGGGAAAGTTTCATGAATAAGTGAATTCTTTGTGTTGTAGGATCCTAAATCATACCTGTGACAACCAATTATTATTAAGCACATGTGTGGCTCACATGCAAAACTCCAAAATGTAATAACACTCCATTCCACGCTGTGCTGCTTCACTCTTATAACACCTGTATATTCCCAAGTCTGGGACAAATAAACCAGGGTGCTGTGATTCTAATGTGCAAACACTTAACACCTGTATGGTATTCCTCCAGCAGTTATAATAAAAGAGTTTATGCTTCTGTTAAAGTAGGGCATAGATCACGTCTGTCCACTAATCTTCCTGCTGTGGAAAGAAATCTAAGAATGGAATGTTGCAATATAATTGTTATTTTAAAAAGGAACAGCTTGGTACATTGGGATTGTTTTACATCATTCACTTTGCTGTAAATTCAGGAATCTCACATTCCCAAAACAAGTAAAGTTTTATGTAATCTTCAATTTATTAATCATAAGGTGCAGAAAATAGAAGATTTTTTTTAATTGTTGCGGTCCATCTTTTTCACGTTTCAGATCCCCGACATTTGCATCACAATGGATTCTTACTCTATTTAAACTTCCAATTTCTTAATTATACTTCCCTTCGGGAATCCAAGTAAAAGGATTTCTGACGTAAATTCATAGCTTTTAACTCCTTTCATTTTGCTCACATTTTCATTAAATGGCTTTGTTCATGGTTTTTGCACTGAATTGAATCTCATAGTTATAGATCTTTGACTGGTACCAGATCCACATGCATCCACTCCCTCCTCCACCGATGTTCAGTAGCAGCAATGTGTACCATCGACAAGATGGGGTGGCTCGATGGCTTGGTGGCTCAGTGGTTAACACTGCTGCCTCACAGCACCAGGGACTCATGTTTGATTCAAGCCTCAGGCGACTGTCTGTATGGAGTTTGCACGTTCTCCCTGTGTCTGTGTAGGTTTTGTCTGGGTACTACGGTTTCTTCCCATGGTCCAAAAATGTGCGGGTTAGGCGAATTGGCTGTGCTATATTGCCCATAGTGTTCAGGGATGTGTAGGTTAGGTGCATTAGTCAGGGGTAAATGTAGAGTAAAGGGTAGGGGAATGGGTCTGGCTGGGGTACTCTTTGGAGGGTTGGTGTGGACTAAATGGGCCAAATGGCCTGTTGCCACACTGTAGGGATTTTTTAAAAAGATGCTGGAATTCACCAAGGCTCATTAGGCAGCACCTTCCAAACCCATGAACATTTTCATCCAGAGGACAAGGGCAGCAGTTCCCTTCCAAAATAATCACCGTCCTGACTTTGGAATTATATCACCATTCCATCAATGTCACTGGGTCAAAATCCTAGAATTCCCTCCCTAAGGGCATTGTGAGTCAACCTAAAGCACCCAGACTGTGGCAGTGTAAGAAGGCAGCTCACCCCCATCTTCTCAAGGGCAACTGGGGACGGCCAATAAACACTGGCCCAGTCAGTGACACACACATCCCATAGGTGAATAAAAAAGATCATTGAACCATACAGCCTGTCCCAACAAAACTACCCTAAATCTACATTTGTGCCATTTTCCAGCACTTGGTCCCTAACATTGAATACTACATCACTTCACATGCTCATCCAAGTCCTTTTTAAAGGTTGTGAAACATCCTGCCTCAACCCCCCACCTATACATTCCAGATCCTCACTACCCTCTGGGTGAAATGGTGAGTTCTGTCCCTTTGCCACACAGAGACTTCTCGATAGTAGACTATGAATCACAAGTGACAGAGTACACTAAACCTAGGGATTGAGTTAAAATCAAAGAATCATAGTGTCTAACAGCAGAAAACCAGGCTCTTCAGCCCACTGTGCCCATGCAGGCTCTTCAGTACAGCTATCTGATAATTCCCACTCACCTGTTCTTTCCCTGTAGGACTGTAAACGTATCCAATTCATGGTTTTTATCCATTGCCTTTTGAATCTTACTGTTGACTCTACTTTCCACAGCCAATCAGGCTGTGAGTTCTGGATCATATCAATTCACTTCATTGACTTTCTCTTCAAACCCCTGCCGGCTCTTTCGCTAGTTACATTCGTGATGCCTTCGGTTACCAGTCATTCTGCTGATGGAAACTTTTACTCCTTGTTCACTCTACCAAAATCCTTCATGATTTTAAACATTGTCAAATTTCACAGTAACCTTTTCTGCTGCTGGAAGAGAACCCTCAGTTCTCTGTCTCCTGTTCCGAAGAAGGGCGACTGAACTTGAAATGGTAACTCTGTTTCGCTGTCCACACATGCTGCCAGACCTGCCGAGTTTCTCCAGCAATTTCTGTTTGTGTTTGTTTCAGATCTCCAGCAGCCTCCTGTCCTGTTATTGGCCCCCTGCCTCCCCACCTCACTGTTTGTATTAGCATTCTGGTAAACCTCCTCTATCAGAGTTAGACTGATCTCCTGCTGTAAGCGAAAGGTCTTGGGTTTGTAAAGCTGTTGTGGCTCATTCTATAATAATGTGGTCCAAACATTTAAGGCGGCACGGTGGCACAGTGGTTAGCACTGCTGCCTCACAGTGCCTGAGACCCGGGTTCATATCCCGACTCAGGCAACAGACTGTGTGGAGTTTGCACGTTCTCCCCGTGTCTGCGTGGGTTTCCTCCGGGTGCTCCGGTTTCCTCCCACAGTCCAAAGATGTGCAGGTCAGGTGAATTGGCCATGCTAAATTGCCCGTAGTGTTAGGTAAGGGGTAAAGGTATGGGTGGGTTTCGCTTTGGCGGGTCGGTGTGGACTTGTTGGGCCGAAGGGCCTGTTTCCACACTGTAAGTCTAATCTAAAACATTAGCTAAACCATTTCTACAACTCACTCAAAGTGGCTACACTTCCTTGTGAAGTTGTTTAAATGACCAGCTACCAACAAAATATCCAGAGACCGCTTCACCACCTTGAAACGCGGCTTTGTGCTCCCTTTCATGTCTGTGATTTCCTCGAGGTTTTTTTGGGAGACTAACACATATTGCTGCTGATGGGTTGCTACGATGTTTGACAAGAAATGGCAAGTTTAGGCCTCAGGCCTGAAGCATTATTCCTGTCAGCCTAAACTCTCGCAACATGTGCTCAATTAAAAAAAAACTACTCAACAACTATTTCAGAGGCAAAAAGGGAACATTACCATAAAGCCAGAAATTACATGTGATATAGTGAAATAAGGAATGAGAACTGTGGATAGTCGAGAGAAAAGATTAGGAACGAGTGAAATGTATCTGAAAACAAATATTACCTACTGAGTAAAAGAAGATGTAAGTAAAAAGATGGAAGAGATGAAATAACATATTTATGTACACTGTGTTCAGTTCTGGTCTCCCTGCTACAGGAAGGATGTTGTGAAACTTGAAAGGGTTCAGAAAAGATTTACAAGACTGTTGCCAGGGTTGGAGAGTTTGAGCTTTAGAGAGAAGCTTAATAGGCTAGGGCTGTTTTCCCTGGAGCATCGGAGGCTGAGGGATGACCATATAAAGATTTATAAAATCATGAGGGGCAAGAATAGGGTGAACAGTCAAGGTCTTTTCCCCAGGGTAGGAGAGTCCAAAACTAACCTTCAGAGGTTTAGGGTGAGAGAAGAAAGATTTAAAAGGAACCAAAGGGGAATGGAATGAGCTGCCAGAGGACGTGGTGGAGGCTGGTATTACAACAAATTACAAATTATTCAAATTACAACATTTGAAAGGCAGCTGTATAGGTACACAAATAGAAGAGGTTGGAGGGATATGGGCCAAATGGGACTAGATTAATTTTGGATATCTGAGTCAGAAATGGTGGTGCTGGAAAAGTCAGGCAGCATCCGAGGAGCAGGAGAGTCAACGTTTCAAGCATAACCCCTGGGATGCTGCCTGACCTGCTGTGCTTTTCCAGCACCACACTCTCGACTCTGATCTCCAGCATCTGCAATCCTCACTTTCTCTAATTTAGGAACTCTGGTTGGCATGGACAAGTTAAACCGAAGGATCTGTTTCCATGCTGTACATCTCTATGAATCTATCTATCTACATATATATATAACAAAATAACAAAAGAAATGGTGGTTCAGTTCTGCACATGGCTGCTGAGTGGTGTGAACACAGTCAAGTCAAATCTCCACACATGATGGTGTTTGATCACATCCTAGTGAATTGCCTAACGGTGCTACATAAATGCAGCTTGCTGTTCACTGCATTTCCTATAACCAATAGCCCCCTCCTTTCCGAGGGGAAATTCAAAATTAAAAATCGAAAACAAAATATAACTCTCGGCCTTGGTTCTCATAAACCGAGGATATGTATACACACACAATATTCTGAGGCGCCTCATCATTGTTTTCTCCCCCCCTCCCCAGGTCCCTGATTTTAATCAGCTGCTCAGAGGTTTTATTGCCCTCACAGTAGACTATGTGCCGTGTGAACCTCTTTTATTCGGCTAGAATGCTTCAGTTACCGTGCCAGGGACTATCTCTGCGTTTCCACAGCCCACAAGTCAACAATGGAGAAAGCAGCCTGTTCACTGGACTCTGGGACACAGATGCCTGCTCGCTTTGATCATTCAGTGGTACCAATAGGGAGTGAGGTCTTGATTTTTTCCCGTTGCCAGGAGATTCCTGCTCAGCTCCTGCGGATTGCCATTCAGAGCAGTCGCGTTGGAAGGGTCCGGCTTGAAAAACAAAAAAAAACAACGCACACAAAGTCTTGTATAGACTTCCTATCTGAGGACCAGCTTCTCCAGGCCAAAGTCAATTTCACGGAAACTAACATACCCCTTGCTTTTGGCTTCCTTCCTGCATTAACTCTGCACTTGCTGCATGTGAACTCCGCAGTACAGTCTGCCTCAACCCCTCCTGAAACTACAGGCACTGCCTATAATCTCCACAAGGCGCATTCACTCTTCACCAAGTATTAACTTCCAGTCAAAAAATAAATCAACAGACTTGGTTTCCCTCCCCCCCCCCCGTTAGAAAAGGTTTAATGTCACAAAGCAATTTTGAAAAGCATCATGCAAATCCCTCTCTGGTGACTGGGGCCTTGCTGAAATTTTCAGGGGGACAGCCCTTTCAGTACTGGTCCAAACCCCAACCATTTTCTGCACAAAGAGCACATTACAAAGCGAACTGCAGTGGAAAGCCAGGCTGATTTGCAGACTGCATTACACTGGCTCTGTGGAATATGCCTGCACTGGTTATATCGATGTGTCACATCAAAAGAAACAAATAAAAACACAGCATAAACAAACCACCAATCAGCCTTTGAATTCTTTTCTTTGACTTGCTAATTTCACAACTATTCACAAGTTTCCCAAATTCCAGTGTGGATTCGTGCCTGGCGATGCATTGAGGTCATTTGTGCTCTCAACACCACATTTAAACTCATGGATGCTTGCTGACCTTTCAGTCTCCTATAAAGTTGTTGTGTTTTCTGTAATAGAACATCTGCAAAAATGATTCCTAGCTTGTTTCCAATACAACAGGCTGTAGCAGAAAATTACATAGCTCTCTCTTTCTGTTATTTTTATCTTTCGTCAAGATTTCTCTCACAGACTGGGCATTTCCAATTATTTTTATTTTCTCCTGGTATAATTACCCATTTCCCTTGTTGTTAACTGGGGATATCATCAGTGTCTCAGTGTTCACAATGAAATAGTAATAACTGTTATGTTGCTAAAAGGGAACATAGGAATTCATAACACCAATGGAGGGTCACTTTGGCAAGTGGTATAGAAGTTGCTGGAAAAGCTCAGTGGGTCTGGCAGCATCTGTGAAGAGAAATCAGAGTTAATGTTTCAGATGCTGACAGATCTGCTGAGCTTTTCCGGCCACTTCTGTTTTTGTTTCTGACTTGGAGCATGCGCAGTTCCTCCAGTTTTGCTGAAGGTCACTTAAGATCCATTACATCAGACCCGGAGTTTGGATGAATAATACAATTGCAATAAAGCTTACACAAAAGACTGTGCCACCATCTTAATTCATATATCCACAAACCACCCCTCCCCCCCCCCCCCCGTGCTGCCCCAATAATAAGTTCTTAATTTCAGAGTTTCTGCCCCAGTTTATCCCTGGTGTAGATGCCATTTTCTTCGTTATTTTTGGGGTGAAATTCGTTTTGACCCCATAAAGCTTTTCAATATTTTGAACTTGTCCATTTACCCCGTCCCAAAATTTTCATATGACTTGAGATTTCTCACGAGCCTTTCTATCCCACTTAATATCTTCCATAATACAATCAACATGCAGGATGTGATTGATACAGAATTGGGAATATTGTTGGGGAGGAGGATGGTGTGGGATGTGTAAAGGATATTGACAAGTTGTGGAGTGGGCAGGTCAGAGGTAGATGAAGTTCAATGTAGGGAGGTGTCAGGTGGTTCATTTTGATCAAAAGAACATTGAGAAACAGTATAAAACAAAGGGTACAACTCTTAACAAATGTGCAGGACCAGTGAGACCTGGATAAATCTTTTCCACCAGTCATTAAAGGTGGTGGAGATTGGTTATTAAACTTTGCGGCATGCTGAGCTTCATTAATAAGGATTTGGAGTAGAGGAGCAAGAAGATTGTACGGAACTTGTATAACACACGACTTTTACCTCTGCTGGAGTAGAGTATCGTGGTTCTGGGTGTTGCACTGCAGGAAGGATGTGAATGCATTGGACAGATTACCAAAGAGGCTTATTTAGAGGTTCCAGGGATGGGACACTCTGGTTTCGAAGATAAATTGCAGAATTTGGGACTGTTTTTCTTGGAGGTAGGAGACTTAAGAGGAGATTTGATGGAAGCTTTCAAAAGCACAATGGGCTGCACCAAGTGGAAATGAATGGTTATTTAAACAAAAATAAGGTGCAGGATTACAGTGAAAGGTAGGAGACTGGGACTCAGAGAGTCAGATGGGCTGAAGGCCTCCTTTATCTGCAACAATTCTCTAATTCCATGTCCCTTCCAGGCTTAGAACGCCAAGTTCCTCGACTCAGAGCCCTGACACTAAAGGCGTATCATTTTACAGGCGAGTTGACAACAGGAGGAAAGAACTTTAATGTGACTGACAAAAGGCAACATGGGCAGGATATTTTTACACAGCAAATCACTGTTATTTCATAGCTCCTTGAAAGTAGAATCACAGGTAGATAGGATAGTGAAGAAGGTATTTAGTATGCTTTCCTTTATTGATCAGTGCATTGAGTATAGGAGTTGGGAGGTCACGTTGCAGCTGTACAAGACATTGGTTAGGCCATTTTTGGAATATTGCATGTAATTCTGGTCTCCTTCCTATCAGAAGGATGTTGTGAAACTTGAAAGGGTTCAGAAAAGATTTGCAAGGATGTTGCCAGGGTTGGAGGATTTGAGGCAGAGGGAGAGGCTGAACAGGCTGGAGCTATATTCCCAGGAGCATGAGGGGTGGCCTTATAGAGGTTTATAAAATCATGTGGGGCATGGATAGGGTCATTGGAAAAGGTCTTTTACATAGGATGGAGGAACCCAGAACTAGAGGGCATAGGTTTAGGGTGAGAGGGGAAAGATATAAAAGAGACCTAATTTTTCACGCAGAGGGTGGTACATGTATGGAATGAGCTGCCAGAAGAAGTGGTGGAGGCTGGTACAATTGTGACATTTAAGAGGTATTGGGTGGGTATATGAATAGGAAGGGTTTAGAGGGATACGGGCCAAATGCTGGCAAATGGGACTAGTAGAGGTTAGGATATCTGGTCAACTTGGATGAGGTGGACTGAAGGGTCTGTTTCCATGCTGTACATCTCTATGATGCTATTCGGAATGTGCGACAGCATCCAAAGATCAAGAGAATTAACGTTTCATCAGGGCTTGTATGACCATAAGATATGGAGCAAAATTAGACCGTTCGGCCCATCGAGTCTGCTCCACTATTCGGTCATGGCTGATATATTTCCCAACCCCATTCTCCTGCCTTCTCTCCATAACCCTTGATCCCCTTACTAATCAAGAACTTATATCTCACTCCTAAATGCACTCACTGATTTGGCCTCTACAACCCTCTACAGCAATAGGTTCCATAGATTCACCACCCTCTGGCTGAAGAAATTCCTCTTCAAGTGTGTTTTAAAGAGTCGTCCCTTCACTCTGAGGCTGTGACCTTGGGTCCTAGTCTCTCCTACTCTTGGAAACATTTTCTCCACATCCACTCTACCCCACAAAAAACTGTTTTGTAAGTTTCAATAAGCTCCTACCTAATCCTTCTAAACCCCATCGAGGACGGATCCAGAGTTTTCAATCACTCCTCTAGTAATAGCTGTTCATGTCCATGATCATCTTTGTCAAATCTCTTCTGGAACCCCTTCAATACCAGCACATCCTTCCTCAGGTACGGAGTCTAAGGCTGGTCACTATATTCCAAACACAGTCTGATCATAGTCTTGTACAGTCTCTGTAGTACATCACTAATCTTGTATTCTAGCACTCTTGAAATGAATGCTAACATTGCTTTAGACTTCCCAACTGTCAACTGAACTAGCATGTTAACCATAAAAGAATTCTGAACTCGGACTCCTAAGTCCTTTTGTGTTTCAGATTCCAAAGCTTCTATCCATTTAGAAAGTAGTTAACATCTCAATTCTTCTGACCAAAGTGCATAACCCCACACTTTCCCGCATTGTATTCTATCTGCCACTTCGTTGCCCACACTCCTAACCTGTCCAGGTTCTTCTGAAGCCTCCCCGCTCCCTCCACACCACCCGTCCCTTCACCTGTCTTGGTGTCAGCTGCAAACATAGCAGCAATGCCCTCAGTTCCTTCAACCAGATTGTTAATGTATAACATGAATAATTGTGGCCCCAACACAGACCCCTGTGGAACTCCACTAGTCTCCAGCTGCAATCCTGAAAAAGACCCCGTTATTCCCAATCTCCACCTTCTGCCAGTCAGCCAATCCTCTATCTAGGCCAGGACCTTCTCCCTAACACCATGGGCTCTTACCTTATTGAGCAGCCTCCTGTGCAGCACCTTGTCAAAGGCCCTCTGGAAATCAAGCAGATCACATCCACTGGCTCTCCTTTATCTAACTTGCTCATTACCTCCTCAAAGAATTCAAACTGATCTGTCAGGCACGACCCCTCCTTGACAAAGATGTGTTGACCCCACCTTATCTGATCATGCCTTTCCAAGTACTCTGCAATCTCATTCTCAATAATCGACTCTAAAATCTTACTAACAACCAAGGTCAGGCTAACTGGCCTATAATTTCCTGTCTTTTTCCTCCTTCCCTTCTTAACAGGGGTGTGCTATTCACTATTTTCCAATCCTCCAGGATCCTCCCTGACTCCAGTGATTCCTAAAAGATCACTGCTAATGTCTCTACAATTTCCTCAGCTACCTCCTCAGAACTCTGGGCTGTAGTCCAACTGGTCTGGGAGATTTATCCACCTTCAGACCTTTCAACGTCCCCAGCACCTTCTCCTTAGTGATGGCTGTTACACTCACCTCTATCCCTTGACTCTGGTTTGCTGCCAGTATCTTCTGCTGTGAAAACTGATGCAATATATCTATTCAGTTCCTCTGCTGTTTCCATGTTTCCCATTTCTACATCCCTAGCTTCATTTTCCAGAAACTCAATTTCTATTTTTGCCCCTCTCTTACCTTTCATATATCTAACGAACTCTTGCAATCTTCTTTAATATTACTAGCTAGCTTACTCCTCACATTTTATCTTCTCCATGCTTATTACCTTTTTAGTTACCCTCTGCTTTTTTTTAAAGGTTTCCCAGTCCCCTGGCTTCACCACATTGGATGTTCTTTCCTTTTATGCTCTTCCTGCCTTCTCTGGTCAGCCGCCTAGAATGATAAGATCCCTACAGTGTGGAAGCAGACCATTTGACCCATCAAGTCCACACTGCCCCTACAAACAGCATCCCACCTGACCCACCTCCCTACCCTATCCCTCTAATACTGCATTTCCCCATGGCCAATCCACCTAGCCTACACATCCCTGGATACTATGAGCACCCTAATCTGCACATCTTTGTACCGTGGGAGGGAAACAGAGCACCCGGAGGAAACCTATGCAGACGTGGGAAGAATGTGCAAACCCCACATAGACAGTCAACTGAGGCTGGAATCGAACCCTGGTCCCCGGTGCTGTGTGATATCAGTGCTAACCACTGAGCCACTTTGCTGCCCAAAGGCAAGAGGGGAGAGGTTGAGAAGGAGAGCCATTCATGGTAACCTCACGTAATACAGGAATTTGTCTCTCACTGCATCACACACCAACCAGCCAGCTGCCACGAGGTATGCTTTAAGAAGGATTTGTTCTGTCATGTTTCTTTTGAAAGCAATTGTTATAAACTTGGAACTGAACTGTCTGCCCTGAATCCAGCAATGTAGCTAACTTTGTTTTTTTTTAAAGTTGGAACAATAGGTGAGGCTGCACCTGGAGTATTGTGTTCAGTTTTGGTCACCTTGCTACAGGAAGGATGTTATTAAACTGGAAAGAGTGCAGAAGAAATTTGCAAGGATGTTGCCAGGACTCAAGGGACTGAATTATGGTGAGAGGTTAGACAAGCTAGAACTGTTTTCTTTAGAGTGTTGGAGACTGAGAGGTTACCTTATAGAGGTGTATTAGAACATGAGAGGCATGGCTAGGGTGAATCCACTCTCTTTTTCAGAGTTTTCTTTTGATGTTCTTTCCTTCTGGACTAGAGAATTGCATCTGAGACAATCTATTTTTCTGAATTTGCCTTTGCTAAGCGTGTGTTTATGGAATGTTACTATATTGGAACAGTTGCTGTTTAGTTGTTAAGTAATCAATTATTCTGTTAAGTTTTCCAATACATTTAAATTATTCCAATTCTTCTTTCCTTTCTTCGAATATGTTGGAGGGGTTGAAATGCACAGTTTTTCACTGCCTCGCTATCACAGAGTTACCTGGTCAGAAACATCCCCCACCATACTTGCCCTCAAACATAGTGGAATTGGAGTCAAAAATCATTAAATTTTGATTTATAAATAATTATTAACCTCCACGGAGATAAGCATTAAACTGTGTACATGAAATTAATCAAGTTTTATTAAAATCACGAAAAGGAGAAATGTAACATGTACAAATTTTATTCATTTTGTTTCTCACAGTACAGAAAGGAATAGGCCTCAACAGTTGAGCGCATACATGAATGGACATTAACATTCATAAAGAATATGCATTAACATTCATCATTCTCTTCATCTTCAGATCCAATAACTCATCCCAATCTGCTGTATGAATGGATCATCAGACAGATCATCAACATCAGCTTCATCGACAATCACATTGTTATCAGCCAGATCACTCTGCAACTAAAATCACCTTCTTGTCCCCACAACTACAATGGACTGGATATCCCACACTTTTTGAATAATTCGATGGCAATCTCTATTCTGATTTCATCCTCGGTCTCACACAGCCACTCACACAGAATTGATAAAAGGAGAGCCTGATGCAGCCTCCCTTCGATAGATGTGTTTTCTCTCTCCATCATTCTGCCATTTCACCTTTCTCCTATCATTACCTGCTACTATCATGGGATCTCCAACAGCAGGTAACCGTGGAGATGGGCAGCAATTGGATCAGTTGTACAGTCGTTGGAAAGAGAGGGTCTTGAGGGAGGGATGTATTGGTGCCAATTCAGGGGAGGTTCTTTAGATTGATTCCAAATGTGAGGGCAGAATTTATACAATTGATGGTGAGGTCTTGGGTAGCGTTGGAGAATAGAGAGACCTAGGGGTCCAGGTTCAAAATTCTCTGAAGTTTGCTTTACAAGTAGACAGGATGTTTAAGAAGGTCTTTAGCATGCTTGCCTTCACTGCTCAGACCTTTAAGTGTCGGAGTTGGGACGTCATATTGAGGTTGTACAGAACATTGATGAGGCCACTTCTGGTCCATGACTTTATGAGGGTTATGTCTTATGAAGAGAGATCGAAGAGTTTAGGCCCAATTCTGTCTCTAGTTTAGAAGAATAACAAGAGTTACATAATTGAGTAACATAAAGAGGATTGAGAAAGTAGCCACACAAAGAATGTTTCTTCATGTGAGGCAGTCTAGAGCGAGAGATCACGGTTGAAGGATAAGGGGTAGAAGATTTAAAGCAGAGAGGCAGAAAAATTGCTTCTCCCAAAGAATAATGAATCTGTGGAATTCATTATGCCAGACTATGATGGATTCTGGGACATTGAATAAATTTAAGGAGAAGAAGGATGGATTTTTAATTCGCAACAGCTTGAAGGATTATGGAGACCGGGCAGGAAAGTGGAGTTGAAACCGAGATGAGGTCAGCCATGACAGTCATTAAATGATGGACTTATGTCGGGGCTGAATGGACTACTCCTGCTTTTATTTCTTGCGAGCAGATGGGGAGGGAGAATAGACAGGCACAGGAAATCCTCAGTCCAACATAGGCCACAGAATCACTCCATGTATATAAGTGCCCGCGGTTTCTCCTTTATCCTTACTTTCTCTTTCTGTTTGTGATGACTTGCTGTCAGTAAAATACAGAATCCCTGCTTCATGATCTTTGGGCTATCTGTGTTCCAATCCCACATTATGCTATCCTCAGAGGACTTGTTTCGAGATATTCAGTGGTTGGGTGAGCCTGTTTGGCCAATGGGAATTTCTGTGATGTCACCATTTGACACCACTAGAAACCCAATTGACAAGGTGCAGTCAAACATGTCCCAGATCAGAAGACTTTATTCTTTATGTAATGGTCCTGGTTGGAAGCTCTAAACTTCCCTCAGACATGCCTTAAAGCCATCTTTATCGTGAATATGGGTGTCCAATCCATTTGGAAATGTCTGTTTTGGAATGGATATGCACAACAGCACAACTCTACATTTAACCTCTTCTTGTGGCCAGTTATTTTCAGTAATGCCTTTCTCACTCCAACTTTACTCATTGTTAGACAGTATGTCAAAATTCAAAGGCACCTCCTCTGCATTCCCAACACAGGTCAATCCATTTCCAGTCTTTTGTCAATGTTTGATGATAACTTACTCAAATGTGATGAGCTTGGGGCTTGAATCCTACTGGGACTTTCTGTGAAATTCCGGAATTCTGTCGCAGTACTAAACAGCTTCCCTTCCCAAACCAGCTGGTTGGAAATCTGTGATACTTAATTTTCTTGCTCCCTTCAGAGCAATGATTCTGAGACATCTTTAAGAAACTGAGCATCCACTCTGGAGATCTTGATTAATGGATTTTGTAACTTCATTTCCCAGTTTGTGAGGGTATGCTAAGAGTCCAGTGGTGTACATTTTTCTGAGAGCTATGACTGGTCTAGGCTAAGGTTAAGTGGCTTTGTGGAGAGTTACCTTCAATCTTGAATATTCTTCTCTGGCATTTTGAATTCCCTCCCTGCTGGATAATTGTTTGCTCACTCGGAAATCTGAACAATTTTAGGTTCGTACTGGGGCTGTATCCGCCATTGTTGCCTGGTACGGAGTTGTCATGTTAAAGGTTGACAGGGACATCAGGAGCCCTTGTGAAACACAGAAAAGGAGAGCAGGAGTAGGCCATTCAATCCTTCCGAGCCTGCACCATCATTCGATATGATCATGGCTGACTATCCCACTCAGTCTCCTGTTCCTGTTTTCTCCGCATATCATTTGATCCCTTTAGCCACAAGACATACATCCAACTCTTTCTTAAAAACATTTAATGTTTTGCCCTCATCCACTTTCTACTGCAGAGAATTCCACAGTTCCCCACCCTCTGGGTGAAGAGATTTCTCTCTACCCCAGTTCTAAATGGCCTGCCCAGTATCCTTAGACTGTGGTCCCTGGTTCTGGACTTCCTTGGTCATTGGGAACATCCTTCCTATGTTTACCCTGTCCAGTCCTGTTAGAATGGGATAGGTTTTGATAAGATCACCCTTCATTTTTTTAAATTCCAAGTAGTATTAACCAAACCAATCTTGCTTCATGCCTCTGTCTTGGTATTCTAGCACTCAGTTTGGTAAACATTTGTTGCACTCCCTTCACAGCCAGAGCATCCTTCCTCAGGTCAGGAGACCAAAACTGCACACCATGATGTTCACATTGATGATAGCACAGTCAACCATGTTGACATAACAGGCACCTTCAATGCTGTGCCACTCATAGAACCATAGAATCCCTATAGTGTAGTAACAGGCCATTTGGCCCATTGAGTTACACTGACCCTCTGAAGAGCATCCCACTCAGACCCACCTCCGGCAGCTCCTGATTCAGGGACTCCGTCGAATGTGCAATGACATCTTTCTCTGCCTCATTCACAGGAGCTCCGGCCTTTTCTCCAACTCAGCAGCAACTTCCTGTGGTAGATGGGACATCTCATTCATCACCGTCGAGTGCCTTGGTCAATCTCTCTCTCTCTCTCTCTCTCACTGTCTGCTCTAACAGCACGAGGAGATTGTGTGTTATCACCTGCACAGGTGCACCTAGGTCAGATTATCATACTGCACAGCAGTTATGCCCGGTGATCATCCAATATTTATCCTACAATCAACTTTACTAAATAAATTGATTGGGAAAAAAAATGAGGTCTGCAGATGCTGGAGATCAGAGCTGAAAATGTGTTGCTGGTTAAAGCACAGCAGGTTAGGCAGCATCCAAGGAACAGGAAATTCGACGTTTCGGGCATAAGCCCTTCATCAGGATAAATTGATTATCCAGTCATTATATCATTGCTGCTTGTGGGAGCTAGCTGTTTACAAATTAGTTGCGATGTTTCTGCTATGTAACAGTTGCTATGCTTAGAAGTAGACCTCTGTCGGGAAACTCCTTTGTGCCATCCTGCGGTTGTGAAAGGGTGCTATATAAATGCAAGTCTGTGACAGATGGATTTTAATGGAAGCAAGTGTGAGGTTATCCATTTTAGACTGAAAAAAAGAATAGATCAGGGAATATTCTAGATGGTGTGCAGTTAAATACAGTGGATGCCCAAAGAGACTGAGGGTTCAGGTGAGTAGATCTTTAAAATGTCATGACCAGGTGCAGGAAATGATCAAGAATGCTAATGGGCTTGATATCTAGAGGGCTGGAGGATAAGGATGCAGAGGTTATGCTGCAGTTATACAAACCCTGGTTAGGCCCCACTTGGAGAATGGTGAGCACATGTGGGCGCCACACCTTACAAAGGAGATCATGACCTTGGAGGAAGTACAGTGAAGGTTTACACACATGAGACCTGGAGTCCAGGGTTAGGTTATGAGAAGAGACCTGACAAATGAGACCTGTTTTCTCCTGCAGCAGGCTTCCCTCTGGCGTGGTTTGGAGCTAGTGCCCAGTGCAGGTTGGAAGCTAAGTGCCAGCATGGTCTGCTGTACCGAACAGGTTTTTAATAACACTGGACAATTCGTTTCTGTAGCACATCTTGTAACAAACAAAGCTGTGCCTTGGGACTTTTGTATCTAAGTTGGCACTGTAATTGGTGAAGTATAAATTTTTCACTTGATTGAGTATATCTAACAATAATGGGTATTCTATTCTATTCTATTCTATCTGGTCAGCCATGATCTCATTGAATGGAGGGACAGGCTCAAGAGGCTGAATGGCCTCCTCCTGTTCCTATGTTCCTAAGTCTTTCTCTTCTGGGCCTCCCATTGTCCCATAATACTTGTATAAATAAATAACATTCCTAGCTGCTTGATTTCTGGCATTATAATCAATAATGAACTGTAGTTCGGCTTCATGAAAAATGATGATGATCTTAGAAAATGCAGGTGTTACTGGGAAAGCCTTTATTGAAGGGAACAGTGTGATTGTAAAAAGTAACCAAATTGTTGTGCGCAATAACTAAGATTTGCTTGCAGTGTGCAGGTTTCAGTTTACAATGGGAAATAGGAATCTCGTGCTATGCAATTGTAATCAGCACAATAAATCAATTAATCAGCCTGACATTGAGTGAGCTAATTTGACCACGGTACAGTTCAGCATAAATTCCTTTACTTTGTCTGTTTGTTCATAAGTATCCTTGCGGATCTCTAATACAATACAAGAAGGTTATGCCTTGAAATGCAAACGTTCAATCTGAGCAGGATATCTCCACATAACCAACAGGAGCAGAAATACAGTCACCACAATGTGAAACTAATACTTTATAAAGCACCAGTGTACTCCTGAGCAGAAAGCTGTGCTTTTTTAATCAGTCATTTTGTGATACTGTGTGATCAAGATCTTTTTGTTTACGTTTGGAGATTTTGATACAACACGGAAGTTTCCAATGATGGGAAAAGATTAAACAAGTTGAAGTTTAGGAGCTGGTGTATGGGAGAAGGATTCACATTTTTGGATCATTGGAATCTCTTTTGGGGTAGAAGTGACCTGTACAAGAAGGACGGATTGCATCTAAATTGAAAGGGAACTAATATACTGGCAGGGAGATTTGCTAGAGCTGCTTGGGAGGATTTAAATTAGTAAGGGGGGGGGGACCCAGGGAGATAGTGAGGAAAGAGATCGATCTGAGACGGGTACAGCTGAGAACAGAAGTGAGTCAAACAGTCAGGGCAGGCAGGGACAAGGTAGGACTAATAAATTAAACTGCATTTATTTCAATGCAAGGGGCCTAAAAGGGAAGGCAGATGAACTCAGGGCATGGTTAGGAACATGGGACTGGGATATCATAGCAATTACGGAAACATGGCTCAGGGATGGGCAGGACTGGCAGCTTAATGTTCCAGGGTACAAATGCTACAGGAAGGATAGAAAGGGAGGCAAGAGAGGAGGGGGAGTGGCATTTTTGATAAGGGATAGCATTACAGCTGTGCTGAGGGAGGATATTCTCGGAAATACATCCAGGGAAGTTATTTGGGTGGAACTGAGAAACAAGAAAGGGATGATCACCTTATTGGGATTGTATTATAGATTGTATAATAGTCAGAGGGAAATTGAGAAACAAACTTGTAAGGAGATCTCAGTTATCTGTAAAAGTAATAGGGTGGTTATGGTAGGGGATTTTAACTTTCCAAACATCGATTGGGACTGCCATAGTGTTAAAGGTTTAGATGGAGAGGAATTTCTTCAGTGTGTACAATTTTCTGATTCAGTATGTGGTTGTACCTACTAGAGAAGGTGCAAAACCTTACAAGGATGCCTTCCTTGAAGAAGCTCTCTTCCTCCCTCTACAAGGATTTCAGTGAGTCTCTGCTCTCTCTCATTCCTGATGAAGGGCTTATGCTCGAAACGTCGAATTCCCTATTCCTGAGATGCTGCCTGGCCTGCTGTGCTTTGACCAGCAACACATTTTCAGCTGTGATCTCCAGCATCTGCAGACCTCATTTTTTACTTCAAGGTGCAAAACCTGACCTCCTCTTGGGAAACAAGGCAGGGCAGGTGACTGAGGTGTCAGTGGGGGAGCACTTTCGGACCAGCGGCCATAATTCTATTCATTTTAAAATAGTGATAGAAAAGGATAGACTGGTTCTAAAAGTTGAAGTTCTAAATTGGAGAAAGGCCAATTTTGACGGTATTAGGCAAGAACTTTCATAAGCTGATTGGAGGCAAAGGGACGGCTGGAAAATGGGAAGCCTTCAGAAATGAGATAACAAGAATCCAGAGAAAGTATATTCCTGTCAGGATGAAAGGGAAGTCTGGTAGGTATAGGGAATGCTGGATGACTAAAGAAATTGAGGGTTTGGTTAAGAAAAAGAAGGAAGCAGATGTCAGGTATAGACAGGATAGATTGAGTGAATCCTTAGAAGAGTATAAAGGCAGTAGGAGTATACTTAAGAGGGAAATCAGGAGGGCAAAAAGGGGACATGAGATAGCGTTTGCAAATACAATTAAGGAGAATCCAAAGGGTTTTTGTAAATATATTAAGGACAAAAGGGTAACTAGGGAGAGAATAGGGCCCCTCAAAAATCAGCAAGGCGGCCTTTGTGTGGAGCCACAGAAAATGGGGGAGATACTAAATGAATATTTTGCATCAGTATTTACTGTGGAAAAGGATATGGAAGATATAGACTGGAGGGAAATAGATGGTGACATTTTGCAAAATGTCCAGATTACAGAGGAGGAAGTGCTGGATGTCTTGAAACGGTTAAAAGTGGATAAATCCCCAGTACCTGATCAGGTGTCCCCGAGAACTCTGTAGGAAGCTAGAGAAGTGATTGCTGGGCCTCTTGCTGAGATATTTGTATCATCGATAGTCACAGGTGAGGTGCCGGAAGACTGGAAGTTGGCAAAAGTGGTGCCACTGTTTAAGAAGGGTGGTAAAGACAAGCCAGGGAACTATAGACCGGTGAGCCTGACCTCGGTGGTGGGCAAGTTGTTGGAGGGAATCCTGAGGAACAGGATGTACATGTATTTGGAAAGGCAAGGACTGATTCGGGATAATCAACATGGCTTTGTGCGTGGGAAATCATGTCTCACAAACTTGATTGAAGAAGTAACAAAGAAGATTGATGAGGGCAGAGCAGTAGATGTGATTTATATGGACTTCAGTAAGGCGTTCGACAAAGTTCCCCATGGGAAACTGATTAGCAAGGTTAGATCTCATGGAATGCAGGGAGAACTAGCCATTTGGATAAAGAACTGGCTCAAAGGTAGAAGACAGATGGTGGTGGTGGAGGGTTATTTTTCAGACTGGAGGTCTGTGACCAGTGGAGTGCCACAAGGATCAGTGCTGGGTCCTCTATTTTTTGTCATTTCCATAAATGATTTGGATGTGAACATAAGAGGTACAGTTAGTAAGTTTGCAGATGACACCAAAATTGGAGGTGTAGTGGGCAGCGAAGAGGGTTGTCTCAGATTACAACAGGATCTGAACCAGATGGGCTAATGGGCTGAGAAGTGGCAGATGGAATTTAATTGAGATAAATGCGAGGTGCTGCATTTTGGGAAAGCAAATCTTAGCAAGACTTACACACTTAATGGTAAGGTCCTAGGGAGTGTGGCTGGACAAAGAGACCTTGGAGTGCAGGTTCATAGCTCCTTGAAAGTGGAGTCGCAGGTAGATAGAATGGTGAAGAAAGTGTTTGGTATGCTTTCCTTTATTGGTCAGAGTATTGAGTACAGGAGTTGGGAGGTCATGTTGCTGCTATACAGGACATTGGTTAAGCCACTGTAGGAATATTGCATGCAATTCTGGTCTCCTTCCTATCAGAAAGATGTTGTGAAACTTGAAAGGGTTGAGAAAAGATTTATAAGAATGTTGCCAGGGTTGGAGGATTTGAGCTATAGGGAGAGGCTGAACAGGCTGGGGCTGTTTTCCCTGGAGCATCAGAGGCTGAGGGGTGACCTTATAGAGGTTTACAAAATTATGAGGGGCATGGATAGGATAAATAGACAAAGTCTTTTCCCTGGGGTCGGGGAGTCCAGAACTAGAGGGCATAGGTTTAGGGTGAGAGGGGAAAGATATAAAAGAGATCTAGTGGGCAACGTTTTCATGCAGAGGGTGGTACGTGTATGGAATGAGCTGCCAGAGGAAGTGGTGGAGGCTGGTACAATTGCAACATTTAAGAGGCATTTGGATGGGTATATGTATAGGAAGGGTTTGGAGGGATAAGGGCTGCGTGCTGGCAGGTGGGACTAGATTGGGTTGGGTTATCTGGTCAGCATGGGTAGGTTCGACCGAAGGGTCTGTTTCCATGCTGTACATCTCTATGACTCTATGACTCTAAATAAGAAAAGACTTTGAGTTGACCAGCCTAAAAGTTGTTAAAATTCTGAATTGGCTGAACATGGTTGATGTGGAGAGAATGTTTCCACATGTGGGAGAATATTAAATGAGGGGTATAAAATTATTAATAAGTGTCATAACCTGAGGGGAAGTGTGTGCTGAAAATCATCCCCCATTATTCCATACACCTCACAAATGTATAAATGAGCAATTGTATTACTGACATGATTCCTGTCCCAAATGTGACCATTACCTAAAATAATAACAATTCATACCATGTTTCATCAATAATCAGAAAAGAAGAATTTATTGAAAGCAACAAGTGGAAAGATTGACTATACATTATTAATATGGAAACTTATCTTACATTTCCTTTAAACTCAAACCTACACACTCATGCATTCAGAAATAAAATAACAAAACAGATACAACATGGATAGAAAAAAAGTCAAAAAGAAACAAATTCAGTGGATCAAAACATCCAAACTGCAGGAAGAAATAAGATGATTTTCTCACTGACTCGATGTTCTTTGATGATGATATCATGTAGTTGACTGCAGGGGAGCCTTCATCTTGAGCCGGTCAGTTGGACCTAGGTCTTTGCTTGGGTGAGAAATTATTCTTTTCAACATCTTTCAGTATTTTTCTTGTAACTGAGAAGGAGTGAGGGAGAACAAAATCTGTCCTGGCTTATGAACTCTCAGGAGGTTTGAGTACATATGCCCTTCTCTTGGTTCTATGACAGTCTGTGCCATAGCTATTTAAAGGTTGTTGCTAGGCACATTTTCAACCCAAAGGTATACAGTGTATTTCACAAAAATATCAAATGCAATTACCCTAAATGTTACTTGATGTGTGTAACAAATAAGTGAATACCATACAGTTCCACTTTTAAGCTTTTAATTATTAAAAAAAGTTCCTTCTCTATAGTAGTGTTGTCCATATTTAAAAATCACACAACACCAGGTTATAGTCCAACAGGTTTAATTGGAAGCACATTGGCTATCAGAGGTGATAGTGTCGATCCGAAAGCTAGTGTGCTTCCAATTAAACCTGTTGGACTATAACCTGGTGTTGTGTGATTTTTTGACTTTGTACACCCCAGTCCAACACCGGCATCTCCAAATCTCGTCCATATTTGCATTTTTCCCAGCTTATGTTTCCAAACAGACTATTTGCAATCCGCATGTATGTCTAGTAGAGAAACATGGAGACGTCTCTTTACTCAGATAATGCTTAGAATGTGAACGTTGCTACTACAGAAAGTCATTCAGACACATAGTTTTGTTACTTTCAAAAGGGCATTACATGGGTACGTGAGAGAAAAGGGGAAAGAATGATAGGTTGGAAAACTGAGACGATGGAGCTGGAATGGAATGAGATTCGAGTGGAGTATAAACACTAGCACAGACTAGTTTGATTGGGAAATGATATCCCTGGCTAGGCCAGCCTTTATTGCCCATCCCTGGTTCCCCTCGAGAAGATGGGGATGAGCTGCCTTCTTGAACCGTTGTGGACCATGTGGGTAGACCCATACTGTTGTTGCGGAGGGACTTCCAGCACTTTGACCCAGTGACACTGAAAGAATGACAATATATTTCTAAATCAGGATGGTGAGTGGTTTAGAGGGGAACTTTCATCGGGTAGTGTTCCCATGGATCTGCTGCCCTTGTCCTTCTATATGGATGTGGTTATGGGTCTGGAAGGTGCTGTTTGAGGATCCTTGGTGAATTTCTACAGAGCATCTTGTAGATAGTACACACAGCTGTGACTGAGGTTCGGGAGTGGAGGGAGTAAACGTTTGTGGGTGTGGTGCCAGTCAAGTGGCAAGCTTTGACTGTATTTGTATTATTGAGTTAAACATTGCCTTTTGATTTATTTGTGGTCATTTGCGAGATTTTACATCATACTGACATGGTTGTTGTTTTGAATGTGGATGGGTTAAAGGTATCAATTTTTCTTGGTACAGTATTCTGAGGGGAAAAAGGTCTCCTTTCAAAATTTATCTGTAAATTATGATTTCTCCTTTGTGTTCAAAGTTGTTCATAATGCAAACAATGCCTTCTTAATAAATAATATAGGCCGGTGCAACACTGCAGAACAAATCTGCAGTGTCAGTGCCAGTAATTGTATTTGCTTTATTAAATGTATTTATTTTCAAACATGAAAGGACCAGCCTTACTCTTTACATTCACTGTGATCAGTTAAGCAGAAAGTATTCAGCACTTTAGAATGTGAAAGTTGCATTCATTCCATGAATTGCTGTTGAAAAACTTGAAAAGAAAAGTTTTGAGGAGAAAAAAGCCATACACACACAGTTACACACACACACACACACACACACACACACACACACACACACACTTACACGCGCACAAAACACACACACACTTTCACACACAGACACATGCACGCACACACAAAACACATACACACACAAAACACATACTCTCTCACACACAGACACTCACACACACACACTCTCTCCCTCTCACACACAGACACATACACTCACACACTCACACAAACACACACACTCTCTCACACACGCACTCACACACATACTTTCTCTCTCACACACGCACACACACTCACTCACACACACTGTCACACACACGTACACACACAGTCTCACACACGCACACACACACTCTCACATGCACATTCACACACACGCACACACACTCTCACACACGCATGCACACACACTCACACATACTTTCTCTCTCTCGCTCTCTCATACACACACACATACATTCTCACACACACACTCACACACACACTCTCACACACACTCTCACACACAAACGCACACACTCACACACATACTTTCTCTCTCTCTCTCTCTCACATACACTCACACGCGTACGCACGCACAAACATACATTCTCTCTCTCACACACACACACACACATACACTCTCAAACACACCCTCAGTCACACTCACACACACACACACTCTTATACGCGCACTCACACACACTCTCACACATACACTCATATCGCTTTTCTCATATCTCAAATGAAACATGTCAAATGGATTATTGACCCAACTATCTCTGGTCTATAGCCAGGCTGGTCTACCCAGGTTTTCTGTTAAACTGACTGCACATGCCTGGCCTTTCTAACTGGTTTGAAGCTGCACTAATGATTGCTAAACATTTATTGCAGTTTAATGAAAGTCAGTGAGACGACTGTGGGCAGACATCTGAACTGTGCTGCTGTGGACCTCGAGTAGTGAGAATGACAATGGAATCTGTTTCCATCTCAGGACGTCAGCCGTACCATTTTTATCGCACTCAAGAGTTTCCTCATTCTTTTTTGTGGGCTGTTAGTGTCACTGGCAAGGACAACATGTATCGTCCATTCCTAACTGCCCTTGAACTGAGAGGCTTGCCGTTTCAGAGGGTGGTTAAGAGCCACCACACTGGTGTGTATCTGGGCTAGCATGGCAGATGTAAGACCAGAAGCCAATGGACAAATGTTCCAAATAGGCAGCTTTTTTTCCTACAGCCCGTTAGTTTCAGATAGCACCGATTTTTCAATAGTTGCCAACTGCATTACGCTCATTATACACTAACGAGGCGGGGGTAAGTGAAACTGCCACAATAGTTAAGTGAATTGTCAAATATTTTCACTGTTGAATTGAGACAGCAAACAGGTCAAGGACATTTACCTCATTTTCTTTATGATAGTATGACAGGAACCATTGATTCTTTCAAAGAGTTTTGTATCCTGAATCGCTTTTACACACCGCTGCCCTTTCACTGGTTGATTGCTTGTATTCACAAGTCAAAATGTGACAGTGATCTATGAAATTGCAGTCCTCAGCTGTATGACACACCAACTCCCTAACACACAAAGCGCCCACCAAAGAGAGGGTATGTCATAATAAGCATCATCTAGAAACCATTTCCCTTTTAGTGAAAGGTTTTAGTAGTGAGTGCTTATCCCCATCCTTTTCCTGATTTTTATCAAACCTGTACGGGGCATTGTTAATGCCACTTTTGGAATATTGCATTCAGTTCTGGTCTCCCTGTTATAAGAAAGATGTTGTGAAACTTGAAAGGGTTCAGAAAAGATTTACAATGATGTTGCCAGGGTTGGAGGGTTTGAGCTATAGGGAGAGGCTGAACAGGCTGGGGCTGTTTTCCCTGGAGCGTCAGAGGCTGAGGGGTGACCTTATAGAGGTTTATAACATCATGAGGAACATGGATAGGATAAATAGACAAGGTATTTTCCCTGGGGTGGGGAAGTCTAGAACTAGAGGGCAGAGGTTGAGGGTGAGAGGGGAAAAATTTAAAAGAGACCTAATGGGTAACATTTTCATGCAGAGTGTGGTGCATGTATGGAATGAGCTGCCAGAGGAAGTGGTGGAGACTGGTTTAATTACAACATTTAAAAGGCTTCTGGATTGGTATTACGAATAGGAAGGGTTTAGAGTGACATGGACCAAGTGCTGGCAAATGGGACTAGATTCATTTGCAAAATCTGATCAGTGTGGACAAGTTGGACCATAGGGTCTGTTTACATGCTGTATATCTACAGTCAGGTCTATCAAATCATTGCAGAATAAAGCTGTCATCACTCCTTAAGGACATGTGCCCAAAGCTCAGTCATTACCAAAAGCCAGAATGTGGCATGAATATGTTCTGCACTGGTCTCACAATGTGCTAGGCAGCCAGATAGAGCCAAATCAGACATGGCTTTGGTTCTTGAGAGTACCAGGTTCAGAGCCATCTCACCACGTTTCACACAGGCCCTTGAGAGCTGGATTGAACTCAGACCAAGTGAAGGAACAGCAGCGTGTTGACTCACTGCATTTGCCAGTCTCATGAACCTTTCCAAATAGGCCTTGGACCTTGATTAAACAGGTAGCAAATCAAAAGTTTTCAACTTGGCTAATTTGATCTGTGCTCATCAAAACTGCATGAATGTTCACCAGTTTGCGTGCTTCCCAGCAAATGAGTCAGAACTTGTCAGGAATGAAATGTACCTGGAAGCAATGGAGGAAACTCTCTTACTCCCAGCTCCTACTTGATACATGGTTGGAACAATATCCTTTCATTTCCTTTTATTCATTCACAGGATGTGGGTGTCACTGGCTGGGCCCAGCCTTTATTACCCGTCTCTAGTTGCCCCTTGAGAAGGTGGGGGTGAGCTGTCTTCTTGAACCGCTGCAGTCCATGTGCTGTAGGAAGACTCACAATGCCTTAGGGAGGGAATTCCAGGATTTTGACCCAGTGGCAGGGAAGGAATGGTGATATATTTCCAAGTCAGGATGGTGAGTGGTTTGGAGGGAAACTTGCAGTAGGTGGCGTTCCCATGTATCTGCTGCCCTTGTCCTTCCAGATGGAAGTGGCTGTGGGTTTGGAAGGTGCTGTCTGAAGAGGCTTCAATCCATCTGGAAGATGGTTAACAGTGCTGCCCCTGTATGCCGCAACTTTAACTTAGTGCTAGCCAACACAGAGGATCAGAGTTTTCCCTGAATGTACTGATGAATATTTATCTACCATAGCATCCCTAAAGCTAATAACCTTAACATTATGGGAGCCTGTGGGAGCTTGTAGTACAGAAAGTAGCTATCATGTTTACGATAGCAGTGAATAGACAAAAGAAAATTGGCTTTGAAGTGTTTGGAGACATCCAGGTTCTGTAAGAATACAAGATCTCCTATTCCTTTAGCATAAATGGGAATGGGCTTATTAATATTTGACATTGCACTGTATTCCACAGATTGCTTGTATTTCTAAAGGTGCTCCCATCTTTTGTTTAAAGTTCCAAATTGTTTCCAACCTCACTGAAAGTAGTCACCGTAAGTCAGTGAAGATCTGGGACTAAGCTGGGAATTTCCACACGGCATATAACCAAGGCCACTAGTCTGAAACCTGAAGCTGGCAACAAAGACTTGACAAATTTTAAGTATGTCAGGAGCAGGAAAATCGATGGTACGGGCAAAATCCCTTCTTTCCTGATGAAGGGCTTTTGTCCGAAACATCGATTTTCCTGCTCCCTGGATGCTGCCTGACCTGCTGTGCTTTTCCAGCACCACTCTAATCTGGACTCTGATCTCCAGCATCTGCAGTACCCACTTTCGCCAAATTTTAAGTCTGAGTTTTTAAGTATCCATCCATTTATTCTGCCAGTGTAGTTACTTTTCTTGATGAATTTGGAAATGTTTTGGTTTAGCTTTGCTCTCTTTGTTTCTTTGAATTAGAGTTACTTTTCCCATTTCACACCAGTGCACTGGGCTAGCCCCACACTGACGGCAAGAGCAAACTTGAAAATATGCAAGATAATTATGATTTAACATATCTGGTTTTCTTAACTGGAACTTAGAGGTCCACAAGAGGGGTATGGATAGGGTAAATAGACAAAGTCTTCTCCATGGGGTTGGAGAGTCCAGAACTAGAGGGCATAGGTTTAGGGTGAGAGGGGAAAGATATAAAAGGGACCTAAGGGGCAACTTTTTCACACAGAGGGTGGTATGTGTATGGAATGAGCTGCCAGAGGAAGTGGTGGAGGCTGGTACAATTGTAACATTTAAGAGGCATTTGGAGGGGTATATGTACAGGAAGGGTTTGGAGGGATATGGGCTGGGTGCTGGCAGGTGGGACTAGATTGGGTTGGGAAATCTAGTCGGCATGGACAGGGTTGACCAAAGGGTCTATTTCCATGCTGTACATCTCTGTGATTCTCTGACTATGACATTGTACTGGAAATCATTCCTGTGACAAGAGTGCAAGATTATGGACAAGAGCTCAACTTCAAGCTCTTGTTTCATTACTTTTTAATCTATGTTGTATGCTTTGAGCTAATGTAGTTTTCAGAAAGTGACTAGGATTTGCTTTTCTCTCATGTAACTTTTATAGCAAAACGTTAACCAGCATGTAATCCTCAGCAGTGGGATTTAGATTTCACGAAGTAAGACTGACAACTCTCCAAGACCTATCTGGTAGACTCCAGGAGGCCCAGACAGTTGCAAAATGTCTCAGAAATGTTTCTTTTATTTTATTTTAGGCGAGTGAAAAGCAAGGGTAACACTTTCTATTGTTAATTCATTGCAGTTGGCAGTGACAAGTCCAGGAGATTACAATGCAGATTTAACAAGTGCCTGACGGCAGACAATAGATTCTGTGGGGGAGTAATGTTTTACATTGTGAGGAACAGTCAACATCAGGCCACAACTTTCAATTCTCCACCAAATGAAGTGACTAATGGGTACTGGGACATTAGGATGTAACATCATGGTAAATGCACACACGAGTCTCAGTAAAACTCAGCTTTTCCCTTGAAAATCTTTCAGACAGAGATCAAAATATGCCTTCAAGCATTGAGAACACTGATCCCATGTGCACATTGGGATCTGAACTGACCAGAATGAGGTAATGTTAAGGAAATTTATTTGCTCAAAATCGGAGAATATTTACTGTTCACCTCCAAAGTTCAACCGTCAGGAATACTGTGCCATAATTTGTGTACGGGGACAGCACCGGAGTATTATTATAGACTCATTCAGGGAATATTGGTTTCGCTGGCTGCCCATCCCTAGTTGCCCTTGAGTAGGTGGGGGTGAGCTGCCTTCTTGAACTGCTGCAGCCCATGTGCTGGAGGTAGATGCATGATGCATGAGGTAAAGATCAGCCATGGTCATATTGAATGGCACAGCATCCACAATGGGCTGAATGGCCTACTCCTGCTTCTATTTTTGATAGTCTATTAGAACAAAATGTACCAAGGCACATCACAGAAATATTCCAGGTCAAATATGACACCAAGCTACAGAAAGAGATATTAAGTCAGATAGAGTCAAAGAGTCGTAGAGATGTACAGCAGGGAAACAGACCCTTTGGTCCAACTCATCCATACCGACCAGATATTCTAAATAAACCTAATCTCATTTGTCATCACTTGGCCCATATCCCTCTAAACCCTTCCTATTCATATACCCATCCAGATGCCTTTTAAATGCTGTAATTGTACCAGCCTCCACCACTTCCTCTGGTAGGTCATTCCATACACACACCAGTCTCTGAGTGAAAAAGGTGCTCCTTTCATCTCTTTGATATCTATCCCCTCTCACTCTAAGCCTTTCCCCATTAGTTCTGGACTCCCGCAAACCCAGATAAATACCTGATCTATTTACCCTATCCATGCTCGTCATGATTTTATAAACATCTATAAGGTCAGCCCTCAGCCTCTGACGCTCCGGGGAAAACAGTCCCAGCCTATTTAGCCTCTCCCTATAGTTCAAATCCTACAACCCTGGCAACAACTTTGTAAATCTTTTCTGAACCCTTTCAAGTTTCACAACATCTTTCCAACTGGAGGGAGACCAGAATTACATGTAATATTCCAACAGTGACTGAACCAATGTCCTGCATAGCCGCAACATGACTTCCCAACTCCTGTACTCAATGCTCTTACCAATAAAGGAAGGTATACCAAACGACTTCTCCACTGACCTATCAACCTGCAATTCTATGAACCTGCACTCCAAGGTCTCTTCTCTCATCAACACTCCCCAGGACTTTATTATTAAATGTATAAGTCCTACTAAGATTTGCTTTTCCAAAATGAAGCGCCTCACATTTATCTAATTAAACTCCATCTGCCACTCCTTGGTCTCTTGGCCCATCTGATCAAGATCCTGTTGTAATCTGAGGGAACTTTCTTCGCTGTCCACTATACCTCCAATTTTGATGTCATCTGCAAACTTACTAACTATACCTCCTTTGTTCATATCTAAATCATTTGTATAAATGATGAAAAGTAGTGGACCCAGCACCAATCCTTGTGGCACTCCACTGGTCACAAGCCTCCAGTCTGAAAAACAACCCTCCACCACCACCCTCTGTCTTCTAGTTTTGAGCCAGTTCTATATCCAAATGGCTAGTTCTCCTTGTATTCCATGAGACCTAACCTTGCTAACCAGTGTCCCATGGGGAACCTTGTCAAAGGCCTTTCTGAAGTCCAAATAGAACACGTCCACTACTCTGCCCTCATCAATCCTCTTTGTTATTTCTTCAAAGAACTCAATCAAGTTTGTGAGAGATGATTTCCCATCCACAAAGCCTTGTTGACTATCCCAAATCAGACCTTGCCTTTCCAAATATACATACATCCTGTCCCTCTAGATTCCCTCCAACAACTTGCCAACCACTGACATCAGGCTCACTGGTCTATTGTTCCCTGACTTGTCCTTACCAAGTTTCTTAAACAGTGGCACCACGTTAGCCAATCTCCAGTCTTCCAGCACGTCACCTGTGACTATCGATGATATAAATATCGCAGCAAGGGGCCCAGCAATCACTTCCCTACTTTCCCACAAAGTTCTAGATACACCTCATCAGGTCCTGGGGATTTATCGACTTTTATGCGTTTCAAGATAACCAGCACCTCCTCTTCTGTAATATGGATATTTTTCAAGATGTCACCATCTATTTCCCTACAGTCTATATCTTCCATATCCTTTTCCACAGTAAATACTGATGCAAAATACTCATTTAGTATCTTCCCCATCTCCTGCAGCTCCACACAAAGGCCACCTTGCTGATCTTTGAGGAGCCCTATTCTCTCCCTAGTTACCCTTTTGTCCTTAAAGTATTTATAAAATCCCTTTGGATTCTCCTTAGGCCCTCTTCCAATTTAGAACTTTTACATCTGGTCTATCCTTTTCCATCACAATTTTAAAGCTAAAAGAATTATGGTCACTGGCCCCAAAGTGCTTCCCCACTGACACCTCAGTCACCTTCTCTGTCTTATTCCCAAGAGTAGGTCAAGATTTGTAAGACCAAAAGATTGGTTAAAAGTGTAGCTTTAAGAAGCAACTTAATTGGGCAAATCAAGAGATAGGGTATTGAAGGAAAAGTGTAAGGTCCGGCAATTGAATACCCAGTTGCCAATGATGGTTTAATAATACTCATAGACTATTAATTCAGACATTCTGATGATGTTCTGGAGACACCAGTTCAAGTCTCACCACAGCAGATGGTGGAATTTGAATTCAATTTAAAAAATCTGGAATTAAGAGTTTAATAGTGACTGTGAAACCATTATCAATTGTAGTAAAAATCCATCTGATTCACTAATGTCCTTTAGGGAAGGAATCTGCCATCCTTACCCGCTCTGACCTACATGTGACTCCAGACCCACAGCAATGTGGTGGACTCTGAACTGTCCTCTGGCTGACAAATGCTGGATGAGCCAGTGACACCCACATCCTATAAATGAATAAAAACAAAATATTAAAGAGATTAAAATTAAAGGAATAAAGATGGAATTGGAAGGTTGTGGTGTTGGAGGAGTTCACAGAGATAGCGAGAGGGAGCAATTAGGAATGGGCACTAAATGCTGGCGTGGCCAGAGATGCCCTCACCCCCATGAATGAATTAAATAAAAAAAAACCACAAGGATTGCAGGAGGCGATGTAGGTGAGAGACAGTAGGAGTGATAGTTGAACGAGACTTGATGTGATTTAAAATATGGCCAGCATCAATGAGGGAGTTTACTGGGGGAGGACTGTAGGAAGCCAGCCAAGTGTACAATATGGTATCAGGGCTGGACAAATCAGCATATAAAATACATCAAAACTAGATAATCAGGCTAAAATACATCAAAATTCGAATAATCAGGCCCCTAATGAGATGCCTTTGCTACATTCTGTCCAGCTTGCTCAGCAAATCAAAGACAATACAATCCCCTAATTCAAATGCAAAAGATAAAACTGGATAAAAATACAAATACAGGGCATCTGTAATTTCACACTTCCCAAAGACGTAAATGATATTTGTGTTTGCATAAATGAATAATACATCAAGACTGGTATGCCTTAATTAGACCATCTATAATGGGGCGCATATATTCTGCAGATTACTCAGATTTCATTCTCATTACTTCTCTGTCTCTCAGTCCTTCTGCCTTTGGAATCCGATCAGCACAATGCCCACTGTAAATGGGTAAAGGGATGCTCCTTTTTGATTCGATCCATCAGTCATCAGAACATAAAACTCACATACATGATATTGTCACTCAGGCTTGCCAAGTGAAACGTACGGGTGTGCTGGAAGCTACTCATATTTACACACAGGACCCTCTTCCATGTAGGCAAAAGAATTTGTCTATTTATTACACCTTTTTAATTGAGAAAAGCGTCATCAAGACCACCAATCCCTTCTGCATTCCCCATGGCAACCCACTGACCAATCAGGATCTATCTGCCCAGTCTAAGGTTTTCCAGCCCACTAAAATTGGCAGTTAATGGTTCCTGCTGCCTCTCCATGCCAATTATGGTCCAACCAATCAGCATCCACTTCTCATGCTGGATACATTGGTGTTCCCCTTCTCCTAGTTTAGTTTTCTTGAGTTCCAGTCCTGATGAGGACAAAGCAAGAAACTTTAACTTTGTGTCTCTTTGTAGCAAATTAAGTTACTGAGAAATTTTATTATAGAACATTAGCAACTCAGCCAATCATCTCAGTATTTAGGAGAGTCAATTGAAGCCTTTGTAACTGATACATATTCATCCAGCTGGATGCTGCAGGTATGGAACTTGGAAGGATAAATTAACTAGATTAAGATTATTTTACGAAAGAAGCATGAGGGATGAGAAATTATCAACTTTTGTTCAATGCAAGGAGGATTTGACATTGGAAAAGTTAATCCAATTCATGAAATAGGCAGAAATCAGAACCCAAAATTGGTCATATAGTAGTGGAGATATATAGCATTGAAATTGAACCTTTGGTCCAACTTGTCCATGCCGACCAGATATCCTATGTAAATCTAGTCCCATTTGCCAGCACTTGGCATATATCCCTCTAAATCCTTCCTATTCATATACCCATCCAGATGCCTTTTAAATGTTGTAATCATACCAGCTACCTCCACTTCCTCTGGCAGCTCATTCCATACACGCACCACCTTCTGTGTGAAAAGGTTGCCCCTGAGGTTTCTTTTAAATCTTCCCCCTTCATCCTAAACCTAAGCATTTTAGTTTTGGACTCCCCCACCCCAGGGAAAAGATCTTGACTATTCACCCTATCCATGCCCCTCATGATTTCATAAGCCTCTATAAGGTCACTCTTCAGCCTGTGAAGCTCCAGGGAAAACAGCCGTGGTCTATTCAGCCTCTCCCTATAGCTCAAACCCTCCAAACTTGGTAACATCCTTGTAAATCTTTTTTGAACCCTTTCTAGTTTCTCAACGTCCTTCCAATAGGAGGGAATCCAGAATTGACCGCAGTATTCCTAAAGTGGCTGGACCAACAGTCCGTTCTGTAAAGAGACAGCACTTTCACTTCAGAAAATACTGTAAGTTGACAGCACTTTCATCATTTCGAAAAAAATGGGAAAGTCTCGCAGAAGGAAGAAAAGTCCGTAAAGATGAGAATCATACATTCACAAATTAAAGATGAGACGCAAAAGATGAAGGCACCATTCCTACGTGAGGTCAAAGAGTTTCAAAACAGACACTGTGCCATCAATGTGAAAGTACAAAGGTTTGACCTAGAATTTAAACTCACTGCATGAACAGTGGCAAGCAACTTGCCATGGTTTGTGACATTTGGGTAAAAAGTGAGGTCTGCAGATGCTGGAGATCAGAGCTGAAAATGCGTTGCTGGTCAAAGCACAGCAGGTCAGGCAGCATCCAAGGAACAGGAAATTCGACGTTTCGGGTCTTCCTGATGAAGGGCTCTGGCCCGAAACGTCGAATTTCCTGTTCGTTTGTGACATTTGGACCAACTAACTAAAAATCCCAAGCTCCAGGAGACACAGAGCTTCAGATGTGTGGGCAGCTCACCCAGAAACTTCATTACAGAGGGTAAAATATCAGACAAACGCTATATATGCAAAGAATCAGAATACTTCTTTGCTGGGCAGAAACTGAGTTTTAATATTGATCTCTTGGAGAGCGTAGCTACAATATTCCAAAACAAATATGGGAGAAACAAGCAGCGAGAACTTCCAGCGCTGTTTGAAGGGTTATTCAGATTGAAACACAAGAATCCCATAACCCTGCAAGGTGATGCTCAACCCAGGCATCACCCTCTGACAGGAAAAGTAAAACTTCAATGAGAGAGCATAATAACATAGCAACACAGGAACAGGAGTAAGACATTCAGCCCCTCAGGTCTGTTTTGCCATTCAGTGTGATCATGATTGATCTGAGACCTCACCTCACACACCTCCCTTTAGCCCATGCCCCTTCATCCCTTTGATTAATAGAAGAGTAGAGAGAACTGACAGAATGGTCTCTGGGCTAGTAACGTTCCCAAGATGAAAGAAGAATAAGATTAAGTGCAGATTTCTTATTTAAACAAAAAAAACTTACAAAGAGAAACCCTTCTTATTTCGTCCTTGGATGACAGTTTGGCAGAAATTCCTGAAGAAGGGCTTATGCCTGAAACGTCGAATTTCCTGTTCCTTGGATGCTGCCTGACCTGCTGCGCTTTTCCAGCAACACATTTTCAGCTCTGAAATGACAACAAGCCAGTTCATCACATATCCGAATGCCAACAATGGGTCCTGGTAGATGTTCTTAAACCAAGAGCCAAGATTGCTGACTGCATTTACAACACAGTTTGGGAGTTGGGAGGTGTAATGCTTTGACCATCTACCATTTGGAATCTTCTCTGCACCACAGACTTCTCATAAAACAATGTCCAGGCTGTTGGATGTGAAACAGGGTCCATTTGTCATGTGGGTGATAACATATTACACAGGGCTCCATAAGGCTGTGGTCATACCACATTTGGAATATTGTGAGCAGTTTTGGGCCCTATTTCTCAGGAGAGATGTACTGGCCTTAGAACATGTTCACAGGAGGTTCACAAGAATGGTCCCAGGAATGAAAAGGAATGTACAAGGAACGTTTGAGAACTCTGGTTCTATACCCAATAGAGTTTGGGAGGATGAGGGGGGGATCTAATTGAAACTTACAGAATACTGAATGATCTGGACAGAGTGGATGTTGGGAAGATATTTCCATCGGGAGGAGAGACTAGGACCCGAGGACACAGCCTTAGAGTAAAGGGAAGACCTTTTAGAATGGAGGGAAGGAGAAACGTCTCAGCCAGAGTGGGGAATCTGTGGTATTCACTGCCACAGAAGGCTGTGGAGGCCAGGTCACTGAGTATATTTAAGACTGAGATAGATAGGTTCTTGAATGTCAAGGGGATCAAGGGTTGCAGGGAGAAAAAGGAAGAATGAGGTTGAGAAACTTATCAGCCATGATTGAATGGTGGTGCAGACTCAAGAGGCTGAATGGCCTAATTTCTGCTGCTATGCCTTATGGTGTAAATAAAAGAAGGAATATGATCAGAGAATGAATGAAAATGTTAACAGCTAACATAGGATATAGCACTTCATTTCAAGTCTTGAAGATGGAACATGATCAGTTCAGAAAAATTAGATTCTCAGTTACTTAAACAGAGGAATGGAGGACAATTTTCATCTCTATTCATTAGGGAACAACAGAACAGTATTATTATGAAATAGGAGCACTGCAGTTTCTGCTTTAGAGCTGATGGTGTCCAGGATTTTGACATTCCTGATGAAGGGCTTATGCCTGAAACATCGATTCTCCTGCTCCTCCGATTCTGCCTGACCTGCTGTGCTTTTCCAACGCCACACATTTGGACTCTGACACTCCAACATCTGTCGTCCTCACTTTCTCCTAATCAAGAGATAAACCTGAATGCAAAGTGAAAACAGAAATGAGGATTATTAATTAAAGCATGTTGGGGAAAACAACAGGATATGTAGAGTAGTAGGGTAAGGGGAATGGGTCTAGGTAGGTTACTGTTTGGAGGGTCGATGTAGACTGGGGCTTCAGCCAACCCAGACCCAGGTACAACACCATCATCCTGAGGTTAAAATCAAATTAAACTGACCCAGGATGTCCATCAGAGATCCAGATCCTGCTGATTATGAAATTCAAACTTGAGGAGTTGTGGAGGATGGTAGTAATAGCAATAGCGTTAATAATGATGTGAGGATTACAAATACTAAGCGAATTAAGTAAAAATAAAACATGGAAAGTCCAGGTAGAAAGAAACTGAGGAGGAGCACAATAATTTAGTGTGTGATAATGAGTGAATCTGATATCACTAAGAGATTGAGAGAAGATATTAGGCTCAATTGTGGATGTAAAGTGAAAGGTCTCTGACACTAATTTATAGACCTGGATTGACTAACCAGCAAAGTTAACGCTTTCCTTCATCATTGAATCCTTACTGTATGGAAACAGGCCATTTTGCTCAACAAATCCTTACCAAACCTCCAAAAAATATCCCAAACCCAGACCGGTCTACATTTTACCCCTGACTAATGCACCTAATCTACACATCCCTGAAGGGCGATTTAGCATGGCCAATTCACCTAACCTGCACAGCTTTGGACTGTGGGAGGAAACTGGAGCACAGGAGAACATATAAACTCCACTCAGACAGTCACCTGAGTCAGGAATTGAACCCAGGTCCCTAGTGATGTGAGGCAGCGATGCTAACCACTGAGCCAGCATACTGCCCTGTAAGTGCAGTATGCAAGAGCTTTGCTTTAAGGGTTAACAGCTTCAAGGACAATGTGTATGTATGATTTAGAGATGCCGGTGTTGGACTGGGCTGTACAAAGTTAAAAATCACAAGACACCAGGTTATAGTCCAACAGGTTTAATTGGAAGCACACTAGCTTTCGGAGCGTTGCTCCTTCACCAGGAGGTTGTGAAGGAGCAGTGCTCTGAAAGCTAGTGCTTCCAATTAAACCTGTTGGAATATAACCTGTTGTCGTATGATTTTTAACTTTAAATGTGTGCGTGTAGACACCCACAGCCCCAAGATCCTAAAGACCAGGATTAATTCTGCAGGTAGCAACATTACCTTAAAGCACAAGACAGTGCAGTGCCCTCAGTTTAATGTCTGATCCCAAAGGGAGTCCCTCTGACAGTGGAGTTGTCGACTCATCACTGGGAGTATTAGCAAATCATTTGAGTCTCTGAACCCACTGCCCTCTCATTTTGAGGCAAGAGTACAAGACGGTAAGCCAGGGTTGCTACACAGAGAGCACACTCTCTGGAATTCCATCCTGAAACCTCCCTCACCATGAAGAACCTTTACTAAAAGCAGAACCATTTAACTTATCATTTTAATCGCGCTTCCATGACCCAGCATCTGTTTCCTCAAGGAGCACTTGTGAATCATCTTGAGATTTTTTTTACATTAAATGCTTTATTTAATTGCAAGTTGTTTTTTTCAGCCTCTTGTGTTGATTAAATCTCTTAAAATCTGAGGTTATTTCGAGATGAAAGCATATTGCTTGTGACTAACACTAAAGACCTGGAAAAGAACCCAGCACCTTGAATTATAGAATCTCTCCAGTGCAGAAACAAGCCATTCAGCCCATCGAGTCCACACCCATCCTCCAAACAACATCTCACCCCATCCCTGTAACCCTGCATTCCCCATGGCTAACCTGCACATCCCTAGATAGTATAGATAATTTAACATGGCCAATCCACCCTAACCTGTACATCTCTGAACTGTGGGAGGAAACCGGAGCACCCGGAGGAAACCCACACAGACACAGGAGAATATGTAAACTCCACACAGACAGTCGCCCAAGAAATCAAACCCGTGTCCCTGGTGCTGTAAGGCAGCAGTGCTAACCACTGAGCCACCATGTCACACTGGCATTTAGATATAAGCTCAGTGTTTTGTAAATCCAGGGAACTGAATATCGGTACAGAAATGCACAATGCCACTTAAATGTTTCTTTTAAATAATCAGTGTCTGTCTGTTTCTCTCTTCTGCACTTCCCCTGGATCAGTATAAGGTCAGGCTCAGTCCCACCAAACAATCAGCACTAATTACCTTTGATACTCAACTTCCATTTATGAGATGGTACTGTATAGATTTTTTAAAAAACTATCTTTTCTATATTGCAGAAAAATATATTTGAGTTCGGGAAGTGAGCACAGTTTAAAAATTATTTGGGGAAATAAAGGAAATTAATTACATTTTAAAGGGACTCTTAGAAATGTTTGAAAATGTTTTTATGGCAGGATTCTCTATGCTGATGCAACACGGTGATATACTTAGCACTGCATCATATTCTTGCGATGCCTTGCATCAGCAGCATTAAAGCAAACTTTTCTGTTTGAAGATGGTCGTAGTGCCATAGAGGTATACAGCACGGAAACAGAACCTTCAGTCCAATGCCGACCAAGCTGTGATCTACTGTGTATCCTTCATAATTGCTCCTGACTCCCTACAGCCTGTGCACCATCAGCAAGGCACAAGTCAGGAGTGTGATGGAATAATCTTCGAGTAAAAAATGAGGTCTGCAGATGCTGGAGATCACAGCTGCAAATGTGTTGCTGGTCAAAGCACAGCAGGCCAGGCAGCATCTCAGGAATAGAGAATTCGACGTTTCGAGCATAAGCCCTTCCCACTTGCCTGGATGGATGCAGCTCCAACACTATCTGGGATGCTTGATTGGAACCTTATTGACATTCACCCTCTCCACCACCAACACGGTGACAGTGGTTTGCACCAGCTACAGGATGGTTTGTAACAACTGAAAGCTCCTCTGGCAGCACCTTCCAAACCTGTGGAAATTTGGTGATTGTGTGTAAGGCTATTTTTCGGTCTATAAAAAAACAGAAACACTCTTGTCCCAGTCAATACTAACCCCAAAATAAACTTCTCAATGAAAATGACATCCTGGTTCCTATCACCTTGCCAGTTCTGGGATCTTCCTGTGTACAGATTGTGCTTCAAAGTGTTCTGGTAGCTGCAGTAGGTTTTGTAATGTCCTGAGCTTGTGGCAGAGGTGCTATATAAATGCCAGTCCTTCTCGTTCCTGTGCCAGTCTGATGGACAACCCCACTCCAGTGCACCCTACCCGATTGGTAAGGGGACTTCCCACCCTTGCTTTGCCCCTCTATTATTATCCTTCTTCAAGTTGAGAAAATTGAAGGAAAGTTCCATGAAATTGGAAGATAGTGAATATGATTGTTTTGTTCAAAATTGGAAGGAGACAGAAAGCAGGAAAGGCCACTCAGTTTAATATCTGTTGATGGAAAGGTGTTACAAACTGTTATTAAAGATATTGTAGAAGATTTACTTGGAAAAGTTCAAAGGAATCGGGAAGAGTCATCGTGGTTTTGTGAAAGGGAAGATATGTTTAACCAATTTACTTGAGTTCTTTAAGGAAGTACCAGGTGCCGTGGACGAAGGAGAACTGGTGAACCTGCAGTACTTAGGTTTCTATATGTGTTTGGTAAGTTGTCACTTTAAAGGCTTGTGCAGGAAATAAAAGCTCATGATGTAGCGGGTAAGATATTGGTGTAAAGACCTGTCGATTCTGGCGATCTGAAACAGACAAAAGTAGCAATCGCTGCAGAAACTCAGCAGGTCTGGCAGCAAAAGTGGAGAGAGAACCAGAATTAACGTTTCGAGTCCAGTGATCTTTCTTCAGAATGCTTTAGTTGAAAGCACTTTAAAGCATATATTCACAAATAATATTAATGTATCATGAGTCTTCATCATGGCCTGGATGGGAGATTGCTTAGCTATCAGGAAACAGACAGTGGGAATAAATGGGCCTTTCTTTCGAATTGACGAGGTGTAACAAATAGTGAGCCACAGGATTCAAATGACTTGGATGAAGAGACTGAATGTATGTTTTGCTAAATTTGCTGACCACACAAAAATATGTAGGACAGTAAATTGTGAAGAGGACATAAGAGCCTAAAGATGAAGATAGACAACTAAAGGTAAGGGGCCAAAGATCTGACACATGGAGTAGAACATGGAAAATGTGAAATTGTCAACTTTAGCAGAAAGAATGAAAAAAGAAGCAAAATATATGAATAATGAGTGATTACAGAGCTCTGAGATGCAGGAGAATCTAAGAGTCCATGTGCATGAATCAAACAAGTAACTAGGAAAGCAAATAGGATATAACAAGGGGAAATAAAAACAAAAGATATGCTTCAATTATATAGGTATTGGTGTGATACTTTTTAAACATGTGCAGTATTGGTGGTGGCATGGTGGCTCAGTGGTCTCACAGCACCAGGGATCTGGATTCAATTCCAGTCTCAGGCATCTGTCTGTGTGGAATTTGCACATTCTCCCCGTGTCTGCGTGGGTTTCCTCCGGGTGCTCCAGTTTCCTCCCACAATGATGTGTAGGTTAGGTGAATTGGCCGTAGTGTTCAGGGATGTTTAGTTTAGGTGCATTGGTCTGGGGTAAATAGAGGGGAATGATTCTGTGTGGGTTACTCTTTGAAGGGTCAATGTGAACTTGTTGGACCGAAAGGCCTATTTCCAAACTGGAGGGATTTTATAACAAAAGTGGTCTTATTTAGTGAAGGATGTTAATACATCAGAATAAGTTCAGAGAAGGCTTACAAGACTAATACCTGGAATGGGCACATTGTCTAGTGAGGAAAGTTTGGACAGTAGGCATGTACCTGCTGGTTGTTTAAAAGAGTAAGAAATGATCTGATTGAAACATAAAGTCATGAGGGGACTTGCCTGGGTAGATGTGGAGAGGATGTTATCCCCTGTGGAAGAGTCTGGAACCTGGGGGTGACTGCTTAGAAATGAGAAGTTGTCCATTTGAGGCAGAGATGAGAAACTACTTCCTTTCCTCACAAATGGTCATCAGGCTTTGCAACTCTCTTCCTCAAATGGAGATGGAGAGAATCTTTGAATATTTTTAAGGCATATGTGGGAGATTCTTGTTAAGTTGGGGGGAGATGAAAGGTTATCAGGGTTAGATGAGAATGATCAGCAATCAAACAGGCCATGATCTTACTGAATTGCAGAATGTACTCACGAGGCTGTGTAGCTGACCCTGTTGTTCATAGATTTGCAAAACGCCAGTAGTCGCAAAGGCTCTTTAAGTCCAGCAGTGCACGAGATCCTCCTCAGTCACAGAATTGATAAATCAACTGGCAGTCACTCCGATGGCGAGGCAAGATCATACTTAAAGAGTCTCCTTGACAAGAAACAAAGGGTTAACGGAAGCTGAGTGAAGACATCTAACAGTGGAACATTAGGAGCCATGCACCCTTGTTTTAACTGGTAATTATAGAGAATTTCTCAGTTGGCTACTGATGCCAATTACGATGTTATTGCCTCTTTTTATACCTAGCACAGTAGGGATGCCTTTGGATAATGACTTACATGTCGAGTTAATCACTGTGCTGGCTCTCACGGTGCTCCAAGCAATTGAAACCTTGATTTTCTCGGATAAAAGACTGCAGCTCGAATCATCATTGATGAATATGAAGTGCAGCCCACATGTGGTTTCTCAGTAAATCAAACACCAGTGTTTGATAAATCCAATTACAGCATGTTGCAAATGTTGAGATAATATTTATAACAGATGAGGCCTTTACACATTGAGCATTGTAGTCTCATTTTGAAATGCACAGTCTGCAACAACTGTTTCTACAGGTGGAGACATCGCTTACGCACTCAGCTTTCCACAGTCAGGTCATCCTGACATCTGGTTGACAGGGAAGTGATGTGGGCAGTGTCTATAAAAACTTTAAAGCACAGCAGATGCCACACACGTGCGCACACACATACCTACACACCTACACACATACACACCCACACACACACACCTACACGCACCTACACACACACCTACACACCCATACACACACACACACACCCACACCCACACGCCCACACACACACCTACACACCCACATCCACACACCCACACCCACACACACAATCACACACACACCCACACCCACACAAACACCTACACACCCACACCCACACCCACACACACCCACACCCACACACACACCTACACCCATACAGACCCATACCCACACACACCTACACACATACACACCCCCACACACACCCCCACACACACCAACACACACACCAACACCCACACACACACGCACACACACCCCCACACACCCTCCACACACCCACATACATGCACACACGGCAACACACACAACAACACACATACACACCCACACACAACCACACACACACCCACATACACACACCCACCCACACCCACACACACACTCACACGTACACACAATCTCTCTCCCGTACACACATACACACACACGTGCACGTGCGCATGCACGCACACACGCATACACACAGGCGCGCGCACACACACACACACACACAAAATCTCTCTCTCACACACTCGCACACATTCACACACCCACACACACAATGTGTACACATGGACGATTTGCATAATGTGTTTGCAAATCTAAGTTAGGTCATTTTCATAAGTAAGAGAGTTAAGGACATTGCTCTGACACCCATTTCTGTATGTTCCCTCTGTTGTCTGCTGAGGAATCCATCCTTCAATCACCACACCAGCACTAGTGCCCTAACCCCCCACCATCCTATTCCACATCCACACACTGTCTCACTGCAACATCATCTGTCAATTTCCAAATGTCCACTGACAAAGCCCAGAAGTAGCACATCACCAACTTGGTCAGACTAACTGTTTCACATCCAGGACTAGATTGTCCACAGCACCTTCCCCTCTCCCCCACCCCTCACAATCTCCATTCCTCTTCCTAGCACATGTTTGAGGCTGAACACATCTGTTCACCAGTTTGGTAGCAATGAGCCTGATGAAGTGCTTATGCCCGAAACATGGATTCTCATGCTCCTCGGATGCTGCCTGACCTGCTGTGCTTTTCCAGCACTACTCTCTTGACTCTGGCAGCAATGAGCTTCTGACCATATATCCACAACATTGCAAGGACCCCCAATTTTCATCTCTGCAATGACGCCCAACTCCAGCCTTGACTGAATCCCTGGTCCATATCTTTCCCACCTCTTTTTGGACTATTCCAAGGCTGTCCTTGTGGGTCGCTCACATTCTACCTCCCGTGAGCTTCAGGTCAACCAAAACTCTGCTGCTCATGTGGTACCAAGTGTTATTTATCTTTCAACTCTCTGCTCACTGACCTACCTTGCCTCCTTCATTCATTTTAAAATTCCATCCTTGTTTCTAAACTCTCAATGGTCACACCTCTGCCTGAACTTGCTCCAGCTCCACCACCCTCCAGGTTAGCTGTGCTCTTGGAATTCTAGCTTCAAGTATCCTTGAGTTTAATCATTCTGCTATGGCACAGTGCTGAGAAATTAGATTACTTACAGTGTGGAAACAGGCCCTTCGGCCCAACAAGTCCACACCAACCCGCCGAAGGCAAACCACCCATTCCCCTACATTTACCCCTTTACCTAACACTACAGGCAATTTAGCATGGCCAATTCACCTGACCCGCACATCTTTGGACTGTGGGAGGAAATCGGAGCACCTGGTGGAAACCCACGCAGACACGGGGAGAACGTGCAAACTTTACACAGTCAGCCACCTGAGGCGGGAATTGAACCCAGGTCTCAGGTGCTGGGAGGCGGCAGTGCTAACCACTGTGCCACCGTGCCACCCTAATTCTCTGCCTACACCTCTCCCTGTCTCAGGTTCCTCCTTGAAAATATCCTTTAAATCCAAGACGTGGTCATCTGACTGAACACCTTCAGCTACTTTATCAATGACCTAAGGTCAGAAGCGGGATGGTCACCAATAACTACACAATGTTCAAGACCATTCGCGACTCCTTAGATACTGAAGCAGCCCACAACCAAGTACAACAAGATCAGGACAATATCCAGACTTGGGCTGACAAGCGGCAAGTAACATTCACACGACACAAATGTTAGGCTATGACCATTTCCAGTAAAAAGTGAGGTCTGCAGATGCCGGAGATCAGAGCTGAAAATGTGTTGCTGGTTAAAGCACAGCAGGTCAGGCAGCATCCAAGGAACAGGAAATTCGATGTCTCGGGCCAGAGCCTGATGAAGGGCTCTGGCCCGAAACGTCGAATTTCCTGTTCCTTGGATGCTGCCTAACCTGCTGTGCTATGACCATTTCCAACAAAATAGAACCTAGCAATCATCCCTTGACATTCAATGGTCTTACCATCACTGACTCCCCCATTATCAATATCCTGGGCATTAATATTCACCAGAAACTGAATTAGGCTGGCCATGTAAACAAAGTGGCTACAAAAGTAGGTCAGAGGCTAGGGATACTGCAATGAGTAACTCACCACCTGACTCCCCCCACTCCAAAGAGTCTGTCCACAAGGCACAAGTCAGGAGTGTGATGGAAGACTCCCCACTTGCCTGGATGTATGCAGCTCCAACAACACTGAAGAGGCTCAACACCATCAAGGACAAAGCATCCTGCTTGATTGGCATCACATCCACAAATATCCACCTCCTGTTCAATCGCAGTAATGTGTACCACCTACAAGAAATTCACTAAGCTTTCTTCAACAGTACCTTCCAAACCCATGACCACTTCTATCTAAAAGGATAAGGGCAGCAGCTACATGGGAACCCCACCCCCTGCAAGTTCCCCTCTGAGCCATTCACCCATCCTGCCTTGGAAATATACTGCCATTCCTTCATTGTCACTGGGTCAAAATTCTGGAATTTCCTCCTTAAGGGCATTGTGGGTCAACATGGACTGCAGTGGTTCAAGAAGGCAGCTCACCCCCACCTTCTCAAGGGGCAACTAGGGACGGTAATAAACACTGGGCTCAGACACTGACACTCACATTCCATGAATGAATCTTAAAAACACATTTCATTGGTGTCATATGTTGTTTAATAAGCCTCTTGTGAAACACATTGGGATGGTTTATTGTGGTGAAGACTCTTATAAGTACATGTTGCTGACTTTAAAATCCCTTCATAAGCATCTCATCCTATACAAATGCACTGAGAGGTAATGATGTGGAGGCAGGTGTGAAATTCCAACAGAGCACTGGCAAGTTGGTGGAGTGGGATAGGAGGCAGATGAGGATAGAGTGGTACAGAGATTGAAACCAAGAGTTGTGGGGTTTAGGGATTAGTCAGGTGACAGCATAGTTGTTGATAAAGCGATGGAAAGCGAGGCACTTAAAAAGACCAAAGTAGGAGGAGTGAAGATACTTCAGAAGACATTAAGATGGCGCGGACAATGGCGACCCTTCTCACGCTATTTGTAATACAAGTGACAATAAATAGATCAAATTGAATCGAATATGGCTGGATGATACCACAGAGCTCAGGAGCAGGGAAACTTGGAACTCCAGATTTTAAACGATCAGCACCAATCTGAACTAACCATCCTAACTGTACAGTAATCGGATGTACTTGCTTAGAAAGAATTACACTTTATCTCCCTATTTGCAGAACCTTTGATCAGGCTAACTTTGGCATTGTGGTGCTGAGCACTGGGTTGTTTATTAATGGGTTCCCCACTCTGTTCATGGTGTGAAAGCATTGCTCTGACCCCTGACATTTGCTGTGTCTTTACCTTTAATCAATTGAATTGGACAGACCTCCAGCTAAGGTGAACTTGAACTCAGGCCCTCAGGTGACACGGGAGCAGTGTCACCAGGCTCCTTTGAATATAACGGACAATAGATGCTGGCTGACTCAGCAATGCCCATGTCCCTTGAGTGAATTATAAAAACTGCTCAGAACAACAGTTCATTGTTGCGTGTTCCAAGTCTCCACATCAACTGTTGGAATTTGAAAAGTGTGAGTTCAGTCAGATTGCTTCAGTCAAGAAGGCAACACAAGATAAATAGTAAATTACCATAATGGAAAAAGAAAGGATTTGTATTTTGGCTATGATTGGGTTCAACGTAATAAAACAAACTTTATGAAATAATTTCAGTGATTGTGCACCTCTGGAAACAACTCATTTTCCTCAGGAAATTGGGACGAATGAATTATTATGATTTCCTCAAATTAGTGCCTAGAAATGATTAATTTTCGCCCAATCTTCAGAGCACCGTTTCAGCGTAGACACAAGCTTTCTCAATTTATTTCACTCAGAAGAGAATTGCAAGGGGAAAAAAAACGGATCAAATGTCTTCTCTAAAAGATTCCTCCCCAGAGGATGAAACATTCACAATTGTGGCCCTGTCATAAATTACTCTGTGAAGAAACAAATCAGTTTGCGTTACAGGCAATCGACAGGGATGACTGAGAGCCAATTCCAGGCCCAATGGAAGCCAAATCCGAAACCACTGAAACCATCATTCCTCCCTCCAGCACAAGAGTAAAGTGACACCTTGGCCTATCTTCAACTTTCCAACTCCTCATCATAGGAAGGAAAATCTGGTTTGAACTTCTCAGACTCTGACGCAGTGAAGCTGGTGTTTTGACTCTCCTCCACTAATCCCCCAAAACTCAGACCAATATTTCTTGGTTCTTAGCATGAACCGGTAATTGGGCCTAACAATTGCTTGCATGTACCAGTCATGTTGTTCTTTTTCCTTTCTGAAGCAGTTAGTGTGACTTTGATGTGATAGAAATTTGACAGCGGTCCTCAATGTGGGGGTTGTTAGTTTTACTCTTGTGACGTTTCCTGACCTTGTTAAATTTGGTGTATCTCCCAGTCACATTACACATGTCAACAACAATCTGAAACGTATTTATGAGAAAGCTTAAGATAAAAGTCTTGCAATTACAGACCGTCCAGCTCATGATTTGAAAAGAATGAAATGGGCAGCAGACACGAAAAATAAATCACTCAATTCCATTTGCAAGTGCTGATGGCTTCAGGGATGTTTGTGGTGCTAATATCCTGGCATTATTTTTGATGAGGAAGGGAGAATTTGATGCAATTTCTTGTGCAAACCCTTCATTTGTTCTGGTGACAATAAATAAATCCATTTGCATTCCTATGAGAATTTGTCATTCTGTGGTCAAACAAAGGCTTTTGGCTTAATAAAACTGAGAAAGTTTGATTTAGAAAATTAATTGAACCCAAAGCAAGGCACACTGATGTGGGTTTCATGTTTAATGTTTTAATTTACAATTATAATTTCACAAAATGGCCTGTCCCATACACATCCCCCAATGCCTTCAAGTTCTCCCTTTGTCTGTTTCTTTAGCTGTTCCTTTGCATGTTCCTATGGGGTGACTTGGCTGTTTTCTTAGAGAAAAGATTTCTGCTTTCAGGGACTGCAGCATGCTCTAGAGAAACCCACTGGCTGTCAGATTGTCAAGCTGTTGGCGTGGAGACCCGGAAAGGCTGTTCCCGGGGTCTCTCTTGCTTAGTGAGGGGTTGGCCGATCAAGCCGAGGGGCTGCAGTTGAGCAAGTGTGGAAGAAGAGGGCACTCCCCTGAGCCAGCCAGTTTGGGGGGAAGTGGCCAAGTCAATCAGCCACTGGGTTTCTTCTAAGAGTAGGTAGTAGTATATCTTTGGTAGTACATACTTGATGGGCTGAAGGACCTCTTCTGCACTGTCTTCCCTGAAGACAAGGATACAGGACCCGCAGAGGCTGGGAATGTTGAATGGTGGAACACAATTGACTTGACGCTGCCCTTGACCCAGCACAGCACTCCTCATGTCAATACAGTCGCACTCGTTCCTCTAACTGTGGCCAACACTCATACTCACTCTCAGCCTGTTGCCCTCTGACACCAATGCCTCATCTACAAACGGTCACCCATCAGTCTTTTGCTGTTGTTCTTTCAGAGAACAAGGGTTCACTGACTGGGCCAGTATTTACTGCCCATCTCCAGTTGTGAATGTGGTGGTGAGCTGCCTTCTTCAACCACTCTAAATCCCTTATTGAGGAATGATGTCTTCATATCAGAGACAGGTCAGAGGAGGGTCACTCGATTGACTCCAGAGATGGGGTGGGGGGAGGGGTTATGAGGAGACATTGAGCAGTTTAGGCCGATACTCGCTGAAGTTTAGAAGAATGAGAGGAAATCTAATTGAGGTCTAAGGGGATTGACAAGGTAGACATAGAGAGGATGTTCCCCCTTGTGAGGCAATCTCAAACAAGAGGTCATTGTTTTAGGATGAGGGGTAGCAGGTTTCAAACAGAGATGAGGAGAAATCACTTCCCTTAAAGGATTGTGAATCTGTGGAATTCACTTCCCCAGAGTGGGGTGGATGCCGGGACATTGAGTAAATGTAAGGAGGGGTTAGGCAGATTTTTCATTAGTAATGGGTTAAAGGTTTATGAAAGTGGAATTGAGGCCAAGATGAGAATAGCCTTCATTGTAAGAGATGGTGCAACAGGCACAAGGGGGCTGAATGGCCTTATCTGGTATACACACTGTGTACAAAAGCGTTTCACACCTCCCACCCTTACATCCTTACAGGAGACGCAAGTACATGTTGTAACAAGAAGAAGGAGGCTTGCAGGTAGGGGAGGTGATCGAGGGAGTGGGACTTTAGGGATAGCCACCCAGTCAGTCATGTCCACCTTCTCCTCTGAGAAAGCGATCTGGGCTATTTGGCTGGAGGTATCAGCAGTGACCAGCCAGCTCCTCCCGGTGACCACACATCTCTCCTTGTAGGTCCTCCATTGGAAGGCTCGCCTCCTTTCAGCTGGTTCCTGGTAACCATCCCCTCTCCCCTGTCATGAGACCCTAACCCTCATGCTGCTGTGGCTGTGGTATGTCACTATACTGAGACCCTGCCCTAACCTCACAGCAGAGGTCGAGACTGGAGTGCATGAAATGTTCAAATGTCTGTCAGAAGGGCAGCAGGAAAGGGCACCTGAAATGGTGATGTATTGGTTAGGTGCAGTACCTCCCATATAGCTGATTATGAACAGGAAGTTCCCTCAAAGCACTCCCTCACCTGATCATGTCTGCAGCTCTCCATTGGAATTGATCAGAACCTTCCCAGCTTGTCCATTTCTCTGGGACAGTTCCTCTCACTGTACCCTTTCCTTTTACAACATCCTGTGTTAAACCAGAGCATGTGACTGAAATTCCCCCCAACCCCCCGTAGAGAACAAGGTGATTCTATGTGCAAAATTCCTCCTAATTGCCCAGCTAATGAATTCAGTTGCCATTCCATTCCAGATGCAAGGTTACGTGGCTTTGCACCCAATCTGATTAGATTACTTACAGTGTGGAAACAGGCCCTTCGGCCCAACAAGTCCACATCGACCCGCTGAAGCGCAACCCACCCATCCCCCTACATTTACCCCTTACCTAACACTACGGCCAATTCACCTGACCCGCACATCTTTGGACTGTGGGAAGAAACCGGAGCACCCGGAGGAAACCCACGCAGACACGGGGAGAATGTGCAAACTCCACACAGTCAGTCGCCTGAGGCGGGAATTGAACCCGGGTCTCTGGCGCTGTGAGGCAGCAGTGCTAACCACTGTGCCACCGTGCCGCCCACCATCACCTTGACCTCCCCCATTCACCAGATGGTGGTGGGGCGCATTTTAAAATACAAGGCTATGAAGTATTCTTTGCATTTTTTTCTCTCTCCTCCTCCAACCCCATCTCCAGCAACTGGGAAAATTCACCCCTGGGTATCTGGAGTGGGCCTTACACCAAAAGCCTTTTGACATGAAAGCAATGTGTGCTCCATCAAGCCATCACAGTAAACAGTCTTGCCTGCCATGTAGATTAAGCCCATATAGCTGGACTGTTTTTTTTGTGTCAGTGAGGATGCCATTTCTTTTAGTGGGGATCCTCTAACTGATGGATTGTCAGTGAAGAGAAACTGCACATTGACAATCGAATGTTTCTCTCAAACAGGGGATGCATGCAGGTGACTAGGTTAGTGAAAGTTCCACATTCCACGGTGCTCTCAGTTATTGTCTACCGTTGCAATTATTTTTACCCACCTGGACTGAATACTTGCACATGGGTCCTGTTTCACTTGAAGGTTCTTACCTAATGATATTGGCTGAGACTTTGCCCTGGATAATATGCAGCATCATACTGTCAGTGCTTACTCCCTGGAACCATGGAATTTCGGGATTCTGCACAAGTGCAGACAAAGACAGAATTTGGAAGTTGCTGCAGGTGATTTGATGCTCCCCCACATGGGGCATGCTGCTGGAATCTCTGCAGGTTCCAATCTGTTGGAAGCACTGAACTGATGGGACCTTGCCCCTTGGTGCTGTTAGTTGATGGTGTATGTGCAGTCGATTCCCTCAAACTCAGCACCGCCCTCCTAACCTGCAATCTTCTTCCTGACCTCTCCGCCCCCACCCCACTCCAGCCTATCACCCTCACCTTGACCTCCTTCCACCTATCACATCTCCATCGCCCCTCCCCCAAATCCCTCCTCCCTACCTTTTATCTTGGCCTGCCTGGCAAACTCTCCTCATTCCTGATGAAGGGCTTATGCCCGAAACGTTGATTCTCCTGCTCCTTGGATGCTGCCTGACCTGCTGTGCTTTAACCAGCAACACATTTTCAGCTCTGATCTCCAGCATCTGCAGACCTCACTTTTTACTCGGTGTATGTGCAGGGCCAGCTCACTGCATTGTTTATTCTGTTTTCATGATGTTTGCTGCTATTATCCTCTTCAAGTTTAGATTAGATTAGATTTACAGTGTGGAAACAGGCCCTTACGGCCCAACAAGTCCACACCGACCCGCCGAAGCGCAACCCACCCATACCCCTACACATACCCCTTACCTAACACTACGGGCAATTTAGCATGGCCGATTCACCTGACCGGCACATCTTTGGACGGTGGGAGGAAACCGGAGCACCCGGAGGAAACCCACGCAGACACGGGGAGAACGTGCAAACTCCACACAGTCAGTCGCCTGAGGCGGGATTTGAACCCAGGTCCCTGGCGCTGTGAGGCAGCAGTGCTAACCACTGTGCCACCGTGCCGCCCAAAGTGTAGGAGAAGCTACAGAGTTTGCTTGGTCTAGGGTGACAGAGGAAAACCACTGCCTGGTCTAACTAGAAGAGTTTACAAGGTATGGTTTGTTGTGTGTCAGTAACTGGTTACCTATTATATTGATACAAATAAACATTGTTACAGAGATTTGGAGGAGAACCGAATGTTCGGTCTCACTCCTTCAAGACCCTTAGCCATTCTGTCCATATGTTTATATGACATCATCGTATTAATGGCACTCCTCAAAATTAACCCTTTCAGATCATCTCAGACCCATTGACAACAACTTCAGTGTCAAAGCCCCTGAAAACATGTATTTGAATAAGGTACAATATAGATAATATGGATAACAGTTTACTAATGCCATAAGTGCCCTGTCTTGCACTAAAATGAGTTTTATTTGCACCAAATATATCAGCACTCCCCTTGGTAAGGTTGGAAAGGGTCCTAGTGACCTTACAACACACCAGTGGTTAAGGTATTGCTATTTACTTAGTGCCATCACATCATGTTTGGGGTGCTCTTGTGGGACTGTGTTAGTGTCCCTACCTCTAGACCAGGAGGCCTGAGTTCAAGTGTTACCTGCTCCAGAGGTATTTAGTAGCATCTCTAAACAGGTTGATTAGAAAAAAGATTATATTGCAAAATATCTCATGATAATAAACATCTGCATATTTTTAACCATTGTTTCAGGCAATTTATCTTCAGCCTCGTTGTTTGTGTATCCCTTAACCATTTAGCTTGCTCTCGGTAACATTTAATGTGAGATGATCAGTGTATTTCATTTTGTAATTTGCTGTGAAAATTCTTCAGTGTGTTTGGCTGACTAGCCTGCTAGATGATAACACTTCTGCTTAATGACTATAGATTCTCTTGACTTGCCATCAGATTCAAATTGCAGTTAGGAAAGGGGAAATCTGTGCCCCAGAGATCAACTGATCTTTGTGGGAAGTTTTCTTTGCATCTACAGGGAGCGTCATCGCTTCACCCCCAATCACAAACTTCACCCATTGGTTCCACCGCAGATAATATACGGTAGTATCAAACCACACAATCAAAACTCAGAATCCTTGATAAGTACTAGTAAATGACAAAGCAGCTCACTTGATTGACACCACATCCTCAAATGTTCACTCCCTCCGTCTTTGATGCTCAATAGCAGCAGTGTGTACTATCTACAAGGTACCCTGCATAAATTTGCCTGGGGGGGTCCTCAGACAGCACCTTCCAAACCCACAACCACTTCCATCTAGAAGGACAAAGGCAGCAGCTACATGGGAACACCACCCCCTGCAAATTCCTCTCTAAATCCCTCACCATCCTGATTTGGAAATATACCATCGTGCCTTCAGGCAAAAGTTTGGAACTCCCTTGCTAACAATATTGTGGGTCTACTTACTTCCTATGGACTGAAACGGTTCAAGAAGGCAGCTCAGCACCACCTCAGAGGCAGCTGGGATGGGTGATAAATGTTGGCACCACATCCACAAACGTTCATCCCCCTCCACTATCAATATTCAGTAGCAGCAGTGAGTGACATCCCGTGAGTGAATAAAAATAAAATAAATCAAAGATTCTCACAGCTGATATAGGATTGACAGCACTTTTTTTTTAGAAAACGCTTTAATTAAGTTTTCCAGCCAAACTTTTCTCAATTATTATTCTCGCTGATTAGTTCTGGAAATGTATTTATTTATTGCAACTTGCATCAGCTGCTCACTATTGCAGTGACACACAGCAAACTGTAACATCAACAGCCAAGATTTAATGCCCATATGTAACTACAGTTTTGATAAATCAACATCAATCATAATAAAGGAATACAGATGCATATTAAGTGCAGCCATCTAAAAAAAACTGCTCTCTCTTTCATGTGCACAGGGCATGAAGCTAGCTGCTTATAAGTTACAACTATCAGTGACTGTCTCACAAGCATCATGAAAATGTAGGACAGAAAGCAGTAAATATGATTGTAATAATGTTATGTCTCAACCCTATTCCTGTGATTAGCAAGTCTCACACTGTGTATAAGAATCCAAATCATGTGTATAAGGTAGTTATTGTAACATTCAATATTATTGGGACTGAGTTACCTTGCCGAGTATGAATGTTCCACAGATTTAAACACTGCTCTGGTCCTGTCCCATCTAAATCGGGCTGGATACTCTCTCCAGAATTTTGCCTCCAGCCCTCTCCACAACGTGCCTTGCTGCCAGTTGAAATTTGGAGTTTTGTTCCCTCTGAATAATTCGGTCTGTTTGTCTTCACTTCTCATTCAGTATCAGCTATCTCATGTCTCTGAGTCTACCCTCCCAGCCCTTTGGTCCAATCAGCCATGCAGCATCCACGCTGGCACCTGAAGTTCCTGCCTTCTACCAAGGCAGAGGGAAAGCAAAGACACCACACTGAAGTGTTAAATTTATCCAAATGTTTCATCAGTGTAGTGATATTCTATGTGATAAATGGGTATTAACATTCAATCCTGCCAAGTTGCTGATAGACAATTTTCCATATTACTTTTTATTACTTATCATTAAAAGAAATCATTCAAGTTACTTAACAACTTAAATTGCACATTGCAGTAAGATGATAGCTGAACAAATTCAGTACACTCTCACCCAAACAGAAATGAGCTCCTTGGTCTGTTCGATGGGTTTCCTTACTCTGACAATTTACCAGGAACGATACAGACAAAACAGAACACAACCTGGCACATATTACAGAAAGTGTGTCCCATACTCCAGGGGATGTGCTCGGTTTTCAGAACAGTGTGCATCCAGATAGCAAAACCGCAGTCTCAGGAGCTGAGGGGGGGTCTCAAAGCCACAGTCTCAGTGCCTGAGGGGGGGTCTCAAAGCCGCAGTCTCAGGGGCTGAGAGGGATCTCAAAAGAATCTGCAGCAAAGACTGAAGTGTGTTTGAAAAATAAAGATTTGTATTTATATTGCACCTGGACAGCCACAGGTGATCTCAGAGTACTTTGTATTTAAATAGAGTTCCTGTAGTATTGTAAGAAACATGACAGCCAATTTGTACATAGCAAGCTCCAATAAGTAAGGATATGAAAATCGAATAATCCAATTGTCTGATGTTGATCGAGATATAAATGTTGACCTAGACACTGGGGATAACCTTTCTACTCTTCTTCAAAACAGTGTCATGGGATTCTTTATGTCTGCCTAAGATTGTGTGATTTTGTGTTCATGCATAATCTCACCAAACTCAGACCTGGATTGGTAAATGAATGTAGTTTCTGTTCATTGGAAGACATTGTGTGGGACTGCTTATCCCCCTGATTTAGTACAGAGGCTTCGTGGGTGCTGTTACAGAGAAGTAGCAGCTACCCATCCTGAATGCAGCAAACTGGACTGGCAAAGGCTGCCTGTCACATGTCTGACATCCTTTCATTGGTCAGAGGCATGTTCCCTCTGAAAGGGCCATCAGACTAAGGCTGTATGTTCAGCTGATCATCTCATCTGAAAGACTGCACTGTGAGAATGAAGCATCTCTTCAACACTGTCCCTCAGTGAAATAATAAATGATCAGAGTCCTACCAGAGTGTAGGGCTGCTCTCTCATGAGAGAGAGGTGACTGGTGGTGGTTTAACCTGAGGGTCAGCGCAGTTCATGCAAGGGGAGATGTTGAGAAGGAGAGTCCTTCATGGAAACCTGAGCCAGTGCAGCAATGGAACCTACGTTGCTGATATCACTCTGTACTGCAAACCAGCACAAAAGGTGTGGTGCTGCAAAACCACAGCAGGTCAGACAACATTTGGGTAGCAGGAGAATCAATGGTTCAGGCACAAGCCCTTCGTCAGGAATGTGGAGTGGGAGCGGGGGGGGGGGATTGGTGGAGGGGGCAAGGAGACAAATAAGAGGGTGAGGGTAGGGGTGGAGCTGGGAGTGATGTAGCTGGGAATGCTAAAGGTAGATGCAGGTGGGGAATGATAGTGATAGTTGGGAGGAGAGGGTGGACCAGATAGGTGAGAAGGAAGATGGACAGATAAGACAGATCAAGAGGGCAGTGCCAAGTTGGAGGGTTTGATCTAGGATGAGGTGGCGGGGGGGGAGATGAGAAAATTGGTGAAATTGACATTGATGCAGTGTGGTTGAAGGCTCCCAAGGTAGACGGTGAGGTATTTGTCCTCCACTTGTCAGATGGCTTGGATTTGGTAGTGGACGAGGCCCAGGACCTGCAAGCCAGCTGTCCACGCAATTGAGTCGGAAGTCACATGACACCAGGTTATATGGTCACTTCACCTGACAAAGGAGCAGTGCTCCAAAAGCTTGAGATCTCAAATAAACCTTTCGAACTATAACCTGATGTCATGTGACTTCTGACTTTGCCCATCCCAGTTCAATACCGGCAACTCCACATCAGGCATTTGAGGTAATTGATCACTCTCTACACCCCTTGTACTTTAAAAGAATTCATTCACAGGATGAGTGTGTCACTGGCTGGACCAGCATTTATTTCCCACCTGTCATTGCCCAGAGGGCAGCTAAGTGTCTTAGACTCAGAGAGTCATAGAGATGTACAGCACGCAAACAGACCCTTCGGTCCAACCCGTCCATGCCGGCCAGTTATCCCAACCCAAGCTAATCTCACCTGTCAGTACCTGGCCTATATCCCTCCAAAACCTTCCTATTCATATACCCATCCAAATGCCTCTTAAATGTTGCAATTGTACCAGCCTCCACCACTTCCTCTGGCAACTCATTCCATACACGTACCATCCTCTGAGTGAAATAGTTGCCTCTTATGGGTCTTTTATATCTTTCCCCTCTCACCATAACACTATGCCCTCTAGTTCTGGACTCCCCAACCCCAAGGAAATAAATTTGTCTATTTATTCTATCCATGCCACTCATGATTTTATAAACCTCTATAAGGTCACCCCTCAACCTCCGACGCTCCAGGGAAAACAGCCCCAGCCTGTTCAGCCTTTGCCTGTAGCTCAGATCCTCCAACCCTGGCAACATCCTTGTAAATCTTTTCTGAACCCTTTCAAGTTTCACATCTTTCCAATAGGAAGGAGACCAGAATTGCACGCAATATTCCAACAGTGGCCTAACCAATGTTATGTACAGCCACAAGATGACCTCCCAACTCCTGCACTCAGTACTCTGACCAACAAACAACCACTTTGCTGTGGGTCTGGAGTCACATGTAGGCCAGACCAGGTAAGGATGGCAGATTTCCTTCCCTGATGGACATTAGTGAACCTGACAATTGACAATGATTTCATAGTCACTGTTAGACTCTTAATTCCAGATTGTTATTAGTTTAAGTTCCAGCATCTACCTTGGTTCCCCAGAACAATACCTGAGTCTCCAGCGTTCCCAGAGTGGGGAGCCATAACCTTGTGTGTCAGATACAAGAGAACTTGTCTTTTGTGTTACTTTGGTGGAACGGTGACAGCTGTGGTGTAAATGTTCCTGTGGGTCACCTGCCAATTTTGCCCCAGAACAATTCCCTGCATCTGTGTCCTAAGGCTGTCAGCTGTTCATGGATAGAATCTGTATTTACTCTGTGTGTAAACCTGGCTAAATATAAGGGCATCTTTCACTGTGACAGACTCCTCATTTCTTATATTTTATGCCACATATTTTCAAGCTTTCCTTCTCCGCCCTCAACCTGATGTATTACGCTGTGGACATTAATTCTAAAATAACACTGCACTCAAATTGCCTTTACAAAAGAACAACAGTTAAAATGAAGCATTCCCCTGTGACTGATGGATGATGAGTAGAATTGAAATATTCTGCATGAGATAATTTAAGGTGAAAGCAGATCTCTGTGTCAACTTCAGGTTTATACAACCTCCACATTTTATCTTTTGTGTACATTGACATGTCAAAACAATCCATTGTGTCAGCAATAAAACAGCATCAATAATGTGATCAAGGTAAGGACAGGCATGGCACTTATTCACACTCGCAACATTCTCACTAGAATCCCATTCTGAAAAAAACTTTGCCGATTTGTTTAACTGCACGAGTTGTCAGCTTCCATCGAGTATCAGGACGTGTTATAATATCAGATTTCAATTTGATTTTCCTCTTCATTTTCTGATAAATTGTCTAGTTTCCATTCAATGTGGGACCATCCGCAAGGTTAATCACACCTCATAACACATTGGAGCACATCTGGCTTGAGGCTATTTCTGAAATTATTTGGATCATAGAGTTCGGAACGCCCTTGATGTTATTGATGGGAAGATGATGACCTAATGGTATTAGTGCCCAGTTAGTGAGATCCAGGTAATGCTTTGGGAGGCTGGGTTTGAATCCTGCCATGGCGAATGGAGGAATTTGAATTTAGTGAAGAATCTGGAATTAAGGATCTGATGAATCCGTTGTTGCTTGTCATCAAAGCCCATCTGGTTCACTAATGTTCTTTAGGGAAGGAAATCTGCCATCCTTACACGGTCTGGCCTATACGTGACTCCAGGCCCACAGTAATATGGTTGACCTTTGACTGCCCTCTGGGAAACAAGGAGTGGACAATAGTTCTTGGCCTGGTCAGCAATCCTCACATCCTGTGAATGAATACTTTTTAAAAATGGTTTGGGGCACTTCTGAAAGACACTGACACATTTTGAAAGAGTTCATCAAAAAGCTCAAAGAACAACATGAGCCAAAGAACAACCTTGAGTTAACCAGATTAACACCTTCCTTAAAACATGAGTACTGAGTTAACAATGTGAATCGAGTTTCGAAGGAGGAATATAAAGATGTAGGAATGTATTGGTATGACAGAAGGCTCATACTAACCAAGATGTGTAGACAACCCAAGATAGTGTGAGGTGGAATAGTGGACTATTATTTTAGAATATTTCTTCAGTTTACGATGGAGGAGCTAAGAGAACTACACAGCAACTTTCACATCCCGTTATTAAATGGCATCAACAAAATCCATGGCAATGAATTGGATGTAAAGGACCAAATTGTTGGCATGAATTGCTTTCCTGGCATCCTAAGCTTCCTTGTACTCTCTTGCACGTTGTGTAACAGTGAGCCACAGGCTCTTGTGAGAGTAATGCAGAGCTGTACAAGTTTAAGTAATTGTCCTTAATCAGGAATGACTCCCAGACTGGGATATATATTGTACATAGCATTGCATTTTATATATGTGTATAAGTATTATGTATATGTATCAGAGCTAAGCACTAAAGTTATGCATGAGTGCTGGGAATATTTTCACAGCTGCCCCTTATAAGTATGTACCATGGCATAGTGGTAGTGTCTAAATCTCTGAGTCAGGAGGCCTGGATTCAAGTCTCATCTGCGCCAGAGGCATGTCACAACAAATCTGAGCAGGTTGGTTAGAAATATCTGCAAGACCTGACCTGGAGCCATCTGAACTAGGGACCTCTGCTTTTGCAAGCAGCCTGCAGAATTAATCAAGATAGAATTCTTCTTTCCCCAAGCTCCAAGTGCAAAAACAACAATGAATGCATCAACATATCAGACCACTAGGACAAATAACTTCAAAATATAAAGTTGAGGTAAGGATGGAACTCAGCAGGTGAACAGCTCAACAGCTGTCAGTGAGAAAACCTCACTTGATTTATGATCTATATTGTGTATAGAATTGACCATTGGGCTTTTGACAGATACTCAGGTTATCAGTTCATAGAATTAAGAATTTAAAATTATAATAGACTGCACATTTTAACATGTACAATTGAAATTTATTCCCTCCTCTCCTTTAGTGAAATTATGGAAAGAAGGTAAAATCACCATAGTCCTAACAGATATAGAGCTGCTGTCTGATTAGGAAGAGACAGAGAGAGAGAGAGAGAGAAAACATAGAACATAGAACGGTAAGGACAAGCCAGGGAACTATAGACCGGTGAGCCTGACCTCGATAGTGGGCAAGTTGTTGGAGGGAATCCTGAGGGACAGGATATACATGTATTTGGAAAGGCAAGGACTGATTAGGGATAGTCAACATGACTTTGTGCGTGGGAAACCATGTCTCACAAACTTGATTGAGTTTTTGAAGAAGTAACAAAGAAGATTGATGAGGGCAGAGCAGTAGATGTGATCTATATGAACTTCAGTAAGGCGTTCGACAAGGTTCCCCATGGGAGACTGATTAGCAAGATTAGATCTCATGGAATACAAAGAGAACTAGCCATTTGGATACAGAACTGGCCCAAAGGTAGAAGACAGAGGGTGGTGGTGGTGGAGGGTTGTTTTTCAGACTGGAAGCCTGTGACCAGTGGAGTGCCACAAGGATCGGTGCTGGGTCCACTACTTTTTGTCATTTCCATAAATGATTTGGATGTGAGCATAAGAGGTACAGTTAGTAAGTTTGCAGATGACACCAAAATTGGAGGTGTAGTCGACAGCGAAGAGGGTTACCTTAGATTACAACAGGATCTGGATCAGATGGGCGAATGGGCTGAGAAGTGGCAGATGGAGTTTAATTCAGATAAATGCGAGGAGCTGCATTTTGGGAAAGGAAATCTTAGCAAGACTTACACACTTAATGGTAAGGTCCTAGTGAGTGTTGCTGAACAAAGAGACCTTGGAGTGCAGGTTCATAGCTCCTTGAAAGTGGAATCGCATGTAGATAGGATAGTGAAGAAGGTGTTTGGTATGCTTTCCTTTATTGGTCAGAATATTGAGTACAGGCGTTGGGAGGTGACGTTGCGGCTGTACAGGACATTGGTTAGGACACTGTTGGAATATTGCGTGCAATTCTGTTCTCTTTCCTATCGGAAAGATGTTGTGAAACTTGAAAGGATTCAAAAAAGATTTACAAGGATGTTGCCAGGTTTGGAGGATTTGAGCTACAGGTAGAGGCTGAACAGGCTGGGGCTGTTTTCCCTGGAGTGTCGGAGGCTGAGGGGTGACCTTATAGAGGTTTACAAAATCATGAGGGGCTTGGATAGGGTAAATAGGTAAAGTCTTTTCCCTGGGATCGGGGAGTCCAGAACTAGAGGGCATAGGTTTAGGGTGAGAGGGAAAGATATAAAAGAGACCTGAGGGGCAACGTTTTCATGCAGAGGGTGGTACGTGTATGGAATGAGCTGCCAGAGGATGTGGTGGAGGCTGGTACAATTACAACATTTAAGAGGCATTTGGATGGATATATGAATAGGAAGGGTTTGGAGGGAAATGGGCTGGGTGCTGGCAGGTGAGACTAGATTGAGTTGGGATAACTGGTCGGCATGGATGGGTCTGTTTCCATGCTGTACATCTTTATAACTTTAAGACTCTATTACTGTGCAGTACAGGCCCTTCAGCCCTTGATGTTGCGCCAACCTGTGAAACCAATCTGAAGCCCATCTAACCTACACTATTCCATTATCATCCATATTTTATCCAATGACCATTTAAATGCCCTTAAAGTTGGTGAGTCTACTGTTATTGCTGGCAGGGTGTTCCATGCCCCTACTACTGAGTAAAGAAACTACCTCTGACACCTGTCCTATATCTATCACCCCTCAATTTAAAGCTATATCCCCTACTGCTAGCCATCTCCATCCAAGGAAAAAGGCTCTCACTGTCTACCCTATCTAATCCTCTGATCATCTTGTATGCCTCTGTTAAGTCACCTCTCAACCTGCTTCTCTCTAACGAAAAAAGGCTCAAGTCTCTCAGCCTTTCCTCATAAGACCTTCACTCCATACTGGGCAACATCCTGGTAAATCTCCTCTGCACCCTTTCCAATGTTTCCACATCCTTCCGATAATATGGTGACCAGAACTGTATGCGGCTACACACCAGAGTTTTGTACAGCTGCAGCATGACCTCATGGCTCCAAAACTCAAACCTCAAACAAGTTAACACACCGTACGCCTTCTTAACAACCCTATCAACCTGGTTGGCAACTGTCAGGGATCTATGTACATGGGCACCAACATCTCTCTGGTCATCCAAAATTAAGAATCTTTCCCTTAACCCAATACTCCGCATTCCTGTTACTCCTTCCAAAGTGAATCACCTCACACTTTTTTGCATCAAACGCCATTTGCCTCCTCTCAGCCCAGCTCTGCAACTTATCTATGTCTCTCTGTGACCAACAACGTCCTTCTGCACTGTCCACAACTCCACTGACCTTAGTGCCATCTACAGATTTAATAACCCATCTTTCTACACCCTCATCCAGGTCATTTATAGAAATGACAAACAGCAGTGGCTCCAAAACAGATCCTTGCAGTACACCACTAGTAACTGAACTCCAGGATTAGATTCCCTGCAGTGTGGAAACAGGCCCTTCGGTCCAACAAGTCCACACCGACCTGCTGAAGAGTAACCCACCCAGATCCAATTTCCCTCTGACTAATGCACCTAATACTATGGGCAATTTAGCATGGCCAATGCACCTGACCTGCACATCTTTGTGATTGTGGGAGGAAACCAGAGCAAACGGAGGAAACCCACACAGACACGGGGAGAATCTGCAAACTCCACACAGACAGTCGCCTGAGGCAGGAATCAAACCTGGGACCCTGGTACTGTGAGGCAGCAGTGTTAACTACTGAGCCACCATGCCGCCCAGAAATGGATGAACATTTCCCATCGACCACCACCCTTTGTCTTCTTACAAATAGCTTATTTCTGAACCAAACGCTAAGTCACCCTCGATCCCATGCCTCTGTATTTTGTGCACTAGCCTTCCGTGGGGAACCTTATCAAACGCCTTACTGAAATCCATATACACCACATCAACCACTTTACCCTCATCCACCTGTTTAGTCACCATCTCAAAGAACTCAATAAGCTTTGTGAGGCATTACCTACCCTTCACAAAACCGTGTTGATCATCAAATTATTCCTTTCTAGATGATTATAAATCCTATCTCCTATAATCATTTCCAACACTTTACCCACATCCGAGTAAGGCTCATTGGTCTATAATTACCAGGGTTGGCTTTACTCCCCTTCTTGAACAAGGGAACAACATTTGCTATCCTTCAGTCTTCTGGCACTATTCCTGTGGACAATGGTGACATTAAGATCAAAACCAAAGACTCTGCAATCTCCTCCGTGGCTTCCCACAGAATAAATCCCCTCCGGCCCAGGGGACTTATCTATTTTAACACTTCACAGAATTGCTAACACCTCCTCCTTATGAACCTCAATCCTGTCTAGTTTAATAACCTGTATCTCCGTATTCTCCTTGACAACATTGTCTTTGTCCTGATAGAAAGAGAGTTGATTGGTGGTGCTTTAACCTGATGATCACTACACCCTTAGTGAGAGGAGAGGTTGAGAAGCAGAGTCCTTCATGTTAACGTCAGCTTGTGTAGATGTTGAACCTACCACTAACCAGCCATCCAGCTAACTGAGCTAACCAATCCCTAAAATATGCAGCAGCTCTGGTCACAAGTATGGGAGTGATGGTGTGACAATGGAACCCATTGTATTGGTAAACCAGGTCACTGGCGTACTATATTTGCAGGATTTCCTTCCTGAGGGGGAATTATTCTGAATGGTGTTGTCGATATATGAGTCCCATTCCCAAATGCTTCATATACTGCCACCTTCCTAAGATAAAAAAAAACATGCTAATGTTAGGACCAGGCCCTGGGATAAGTCTTCCAATTTGTTAGGTTCCAGACAGTCTGCCCCAAACAGGTAAGTTAAACTGGTTCCCCTTCTTTATTCACCCAAATCCATGGTTAGTCATGACAAGGTTAATTTAAAAAGAATTCCTTGTCTTGTAAATACCTTTCTCCCAGACTCCAATGAATGTATGTTTCTCAAGGAGCCAATTCAACCAGACTTTCTTGAGTTTCAAATAAAGTCAGTTTATTAACCACTAAACTCAAGGAATTAATAATGAAACACACATACACACAGATTAGGAATAAGAAGCGAGTTCGAAAGAATAAAAGTTAAAAGAAGACATGCATACGGATCAGTCTTTGAATTATTCACGAAAAGAAGATGGTTGAGTGCTGAGGTTGTCACAGTAGAAGTTACTGGTAGCATTTGCATTGAGATTCTTGGTTTTGCAGACTGATTGAAATTGCTTTCTCCTGATTCTATTTTTTTTAACTGTTTTGCAGCACTTGGAGTGTGAGAGGGGCTCCCTTTTGTTATCCCGCTATACAGGATGACTAGGGAACAGCTTTTTCCGACTGTGACCTTCACAATGTACTGTTGCTCAGTTACAGCCCACGACACACCCAAGTGTTCAGTCTCACTAGTCCACTCCAGTAGAGTTGAAGCTGGCTCATTAACCTATGTCCTTGCACATTCTTCAAAGATTAAAAATCACAAAATGGTTCTGCAGTTTGGGACATAAGCTGCATGGGGTATCATTTTGAGAAAAGAGCTGTTAAAATTTTGCAGCTAGGGATGGCATGGTTGCTCAGTGGCTAGCCTTGCTGCTTCACAGCACCGGGGACCTGGGTTTGATTACCGCCTCAGGTCACTGTCTGTGTGGAGCTTGCACATTCTCCCCGTGTCTGTGTGGGTTTCCACCCGCAGTCCAGAGATGTGCAGGTCAGGGCAGGGCAGGCGAATTGCCCACAGTGCTAGCTGCATTAGTCAGGGGTAACTGTCAGGAAATGGGTCTGGGTGGGTTACTGTTCAGAAGGCCAGTGTGGACTTGTTCGGCCAAATGGCCTATTTCTGTGCTGTAGGGAATCTAATCTGATCACAGTTTAGTCTTCTTTGATGCCTTTAGAGTTACTTCCAATTGGAATGTTTTTCACACAAGTTATCTTGTCTCAGTAGCATTCGTCTCTTGAAAGCACAATTTGGAATGAAGAACTGAAGATTTTTGTGGTATTTTGGGGTTCAATCCAACATCATAACATTAAACAAACAATCCTGTTCTATATCTATTGCATTCATATATTACCTTAAAAGTCAAATTAAGATAGCCAGACAAGCTCATGACCTGACTCATTTGCTGGAAGTATCCTTTATTCACTCATGAGACGTGGGAATCGTTGGCTGGCCAGTATCTATTGCCCATCTCTAGTTGCCTTTGAACTGATTGGCTTGCTAGGCCATTTCAGAGACCAGTGAGAGTCAACCATATTATGTTTGTCTGGAGTCACATGTAGGCCAGACCAAATGAGGATGGCAGATTTCCATCCCTCGAGGACATTAGTGAACCAGATAGGTTTTTCCTGACAATCAACGATGATTTCACGATGTTCAGTAGATTCTTAATTGCAGTTTTTATTGAATTCCAATTCCAAGATCTGCCATGGCAGGATTCAAACCCATGTCCCTTCAACATAGCTGAGTTCCTGATTGATAGTCTAGCAATTACATCATGAAGCCATTGCCTCCCTCTATTATGTAGCTATACGATTAACCACTAAACTCAAGAAATTAATAATGCTACACACAGATTAGGAATAAGAGCTGAGGCTTTGTAAACTAAAGGAAAAGGCTCAAGGCTCTTTTGCACTTGCCATGAGTTTGAGGAGTCTATGGTTCCCCGTTGCTTTCTCCATGGCAATGCCTCAGCCAATCAAACTTGACTTGCCAACTAGTCAGCACCCTTTCATCCTGTAGTATAAATTCTTGCAAAAGTTTGAAATTTGGCATTCTTGCATCTGAGCTGATGAGTGCGGGATAAAAACTTCAACAACATATCTCTCTTAACAATAACACACAAGTGCAGTAAAATATGATAAGGTGTTTACAGCATGTTATCAAACAAATGTTTACACTGAGCTGGAACACAGCAACTGACAAACAACTTGATCAAAGTGGTAGGTTTTATGAAGTATCTTAAAGAAGGAGTGAAGGGTTTAGGTAGGGAATTTCAGAACATAAAAAGAAGATACTTGTTGTTGTTGGAGATCAGTCATCTCAGCTCCAGGGCATCTCCGCAGGAGTTCCTCAGGGTAGTGTCCTCGCCCAACCATCTTCAGCTGCTTCATCAATGACCTTCCCTCCATCAGAAGGTCAGAAGTGAGGATGTTCACTGATGACTGCACAATGCTCAACACCATCCACAAATCCTCAGATACTGAAACAGTCCATGTTCTAATACCTATCACCATCAGCCCCCACCCGCAACTACCTTTCACCCTCCAAGTGACCTTCTCCCCAGCTCCACTCCCCCTCCTATTTATCTCTCAGCCACTTCCCACCCCGCCACATTCCTGATGAAGAGCATATGCCTGAAACATCGATTCTGGTGCTCCTTGGATGCTGCCTGACCTGCTGTGCTTTTCCAGCAACACACTTTTCGACCATGTTCTAATGCAGTAAGACCTGGACAAGTCCAGGCTTGTGCTGGCAAATGGCTATTAACATTCATAACTCATAAACGCCAGGCAAGTATCGTTTATGCCACACAAGTTCATTCACAAATGCACACTATCTCCATGAAGGAAGATTATTTGTCTTTGATCATTGTTGAATAAGACCACACAATATAGGAGCAGAATTTGGCCAGTCAGCCCATCGGGTTCACTCTGCCATTCTATCATGACTGATGTGTTTCTCAATTGCATTCTCTTGCCATCTTCCCATAACTCCTCATCTATACTACAATCCCTCAAACTGACCCCTCCACACTGACCCTGCCCCCTCACACTGGCCCCTGACCCCCCCATACTGACCCCCCTTACACTGACCCTGCCCCCTCACACTGACCCCTGACCTCTCATACTGAACCCCCCTCACACTGACCCCGAACCCTCACACTGACCCCCCTCACACTGACTCCCCTCTCACACTGATCCCTGAACCCTCACACTGATCCCCCCACTGACTTCCCCTCACACTGACCCGTGAACCCTCACACTGACCTCCCAACACTGACTTCCCCCTCACACTGACCCCCCTCACATTGACCCCCCCACACTGACTTTCCCCTCACACTGACCCCCCTCACTGACACTGCGCTGACACTGACCTCCTCACACTGATCCCTCTTCCACTGAGCCCTCTCACACTGACCCCTGACCTCTCACACTGACTCCCCTCACACTGACCCCCTCACACTGACCCCTGACCCCTCACACTGACACCCCCCTCACACTGACCTCCCCTCACACTGACCTTCCCCTCACACTGACCCCCCTCACACTGACAGCCCCACACTGGCCCTCCTACACTGACCCTCCCACACTGACCCCTGACCCCTCACACTGACACCCCCCTCACACTGACCCCCTCACACTGACCCCCTCACACTGACCCCTGACCCCTCACACTGACCTCCCCTCGCACTGACCTCCCCCTCACACTGACCCCCCTTCACACTGACAGCCCCACACTGACCCTCCTACATTGACCCTCCCACACTGACCCCACCCCACTCTGACACCCCCCATACTGACCCTCCCACACTGACCCCAGTTGCACTGACCCCCTGAACCCCCTCACACTAACCCCCGCCACATGGACCCACATTTCAAACTGACCCCTCCCCCCACCAACAACCTCCACAAATACTCAATATATCCTGTACCTCTCCCCAAACCTAGTTCAAACACAACCTGACCCCTCTCCAGGCCCATGATGATGTGGTTGAATTTGCACTGCCCTCTGGATAGTTAAATGCCAGCCTAGCCTAAAATGGGCAGATCCAATGGATAATCATTTTAAAAATGGTGAAGGGATGGAAGCCCCTGTCTAATTAGGTTCCAAAGCTCTCAGACAAACAAAATTCCTGTGTTTCTCAGAAGGAAAATCCCTTTCCTTAGATTAGAGATTTCTGGAATGGTGAATGGTAGCTAGTCTAAACTACTGTTTCATTAAAATAATCTCCTTGGGCATAATTATGATAGACCCATGGCATGTAGAACTTCAACTTGGATATTTTGGCCGACAGGTAGAGAACTCTTGGCACGCACTGACGCAGCAGCTGAATCCCCAAAACACTGATGTTCAGCAAGAAATGTTGATAGCTGCTGTTTGGATCCGTTTCAAAACCTTTCACATTCGCCCTGCTGGCGACGTCTCTCTGCTCTGTGCAACAAAATTGGACGGTAATTCCTGAGAAATGTGTTTATGATTTTGCTGTACCTATCTTGGACTGTTCCCATTGGGGTCATTTTCCTTTCGTTCGCCTCGATGCTGATTTTTGCAGAGCTGAAAAATGCAAATCAGGCCCAGGTTTAAACTGCTGTGTGCTGTGAAGGTGAAAATACTTAACAAATGTTCCCCCAAAATAATTTCTCTCTATTTTCCAGCTGTATCCATCCATTTAATATGGAAATACCCTTGGTATCTGCTCTTTAATGTCTCAGTCACCATTATTTAAGATGGGATACCAGACCAAAACAATTATTGGAATGTCTAATGGCAGTTCTAAGGTTGCAGTGAAGTAAAATATCTGCAATGTAAATACCCGTCTCGGTTTTGATTGACCAGACCAGTCTTGTTTGCCTATATGTTTCCCTAGATTTTCAGTCACTTTCACGAACGCACCCCATCATCCTCAAAATCGATCTGAACGTTTATCTGTGTCTGTAACTGGAACACAAAACAAAAGAAAAAAGAGCAGTAGAAGACCACTCAGCCCTATGAGCTATCTCACTAGCCCTTTGAGATAGTCGGTTGAATCTCAGATGGTGACGAAACAGACTACAGACACGAGGTGGGAGACCTGGAAAAATGGTGCACTGAGAACAACCTAGCTCTCAATGCCGGCAAAACCAAGGAACTCATTACTGACTTTTGGCGGGATGTTAGTCATGCCCCCCCCTACACAGTAACAGCACAGAGGTGGAACGAGTGGAGAGTGTCAAGCTCCTGGGAGTGGTCATCCTCAACAAGCTTTCTTGGACTCTTCATGTGGACACACTGGTTACAAAAGCCCAACAATGTCTCTTCTTCCTCAGACAGCTGAGGAAATTTGGCATGACGGCGAATACCCTTGCCAACTTTTATAGGTGCACCATCGAGAACATTCTGTCTGGATATGTCACTACCTGGTATGGCAACTGTACCATTCAAGATCGGAGACGGTTACAGAGAGTGGGGAACTCGGCCCAGACAATCACAAAGGCCAACCTCCCATCTACAGAATCCATCTACCAGGCCCACTGTCAAGGAAAGGCCACCAGCATTCTCAAAGATCCATCCCACCCTGGCAATGCTTTTCTACAACCTCTACCATCGGGGAGAAGGTACAGAAGCCTGAATATACACACCAGCCGGTTTCACAACAGTTTCAACCCTACTGTTGTTAGAATATTGAATGGACTCACAAGCTCCAAACATTTGCCTGTAATCTCGAGATTTTGTTTTTGCTGCTGTTTACCTATTATTTACTTATCTATGTTACTTAACTCTGTGATCTGCCTGTATTGCTCACAACACAAAGCTTTTCACTGTGTCTCGGTACACGGGACAATAAATTCAATTCAATTCAACACTCCCCATCATCCCCAAAACTGATCCGGATTTTTATCAGTGTCTGTCACTGGAACACAAAACAAAAGAAAAAGGAGCAAGAGAAGACCATTCAGCCCTTTGAGCTACCTCCTACATTCAGTGAAATCATGACTGGTCATCGAGAATCATAGGCTCATAGAGATGTACAGCACTGAAAAAGACCCTCCATTTTGCCAGAGTGGTGAGGAGATAAGGAGGAGTGAAGCTAGGGCTGCTGGGAGGGTAAGGGCTTAATTTATATTTGGGCAGTGGCTAAACCCGAGATATTACACGTGTAGTATCTCCCTCCCATACCCCTCCTCTAACTGGAAGAATAAGACTTTTATTTCTTATCTTTCTTTTTCATTTATTTAAGTGCATTGTTTGGTTTCAGTTAGTTGATATAAAGCTAAGCTGACAATGGCAGGGGACCTCAGACCTGTGGCATGCGCCTCTTGCTTGATGTGGGATCTTAGGAACGTGTCTGACGTTCCTGACTGTTACACTCGCAGGAAGTGTGTCCAGCTGCAGTTGTTGTTTAACCGCATGATGGCTCTGGAGCTGTGGATGGACTCACTGTGGGGTAACACCGCAGGTTAAGATTCCTGAGCGAGACAGTGAGCGGGTGACCAAAAGATAGAAAAAGATAAGGCAGGCAGTGCAGGTGTCCCCTGCGGTCATCTCCCTCCAAAACAAGTATACTGTTTTGGATTCTGTTGGGGGAGATGGCTCACCAGGGAAGAACAGCAGTTGTCAAGATCATGGCACAGTGGTGAGCACTGCTGTACAGAAGGGCGGGAAAAAGACTCGTGGGGCCATAGTCATAGAGGATTCTATTGTGAGGCGAGTAGATAGGCGGTTCTGGGGCCGAAAACAGGACTCCCGGATGGTATGTTGTCTCCCAGGTTCTCGGGTCAGGGATGTCACCGATTGGCTGCAGAGCATTCTAAAAGGGGAGGGTGAACAGCCAGTTGTGTTGGTGCACATTGGCACCAACGATATAAGTAGAAAGTGAGATGAGGTCCTGAACGAAGATTTCAGGGAGCTAGGAGAGAAGTTAAAGGGGAGGACCTCAAAGGTAGTGATCTCGGGATTACTACCAGTGCACCGTGCTAGCCAGCTTGGAAATGAAAAATAGGCAGGATGAACACGTGGCTTGAGAGATGGTGTCGGAGGGAGGGGTTCAGATTTGTTGGACATTGGGACCGGTTCTGGGGAAGGTGGGACTATTACAAAAGGGACGGTCTACATCTGAACTAGACCGGAACCAATGTCCTTGGGGGAGTTTTTGCTCCTGCTGTTGGGGAAGTTTTAAACTAATGTGGCAGGGGACTGGGAACCAGAAGAAAAAACAAGTAGGCAGCGAGGTGGAAACTGGAGGCTGTAAGAATTATGAAGATAGCATTAATAATGGGAAGAATAAGCAGAGAGCAGGTGAGCGCGAAAAAACTGGTGGCCTGAAATGCATCTACTTTAATGCAAGAAGTATAGTGTGTAAGGCAGATGAACTTAGGGCTTGGATTGATGCCTGGGAGAATGACATTATTGCCATCACAGAGACTTGGTTGAAGGAAGGGAATGATGATTGATAACTAAATGTTCCAGGATATACACGCTTCAGACAAGACAGGAAGGGAAGTAAAAGGAGGGGGTGGAGTTGCATTGCTGGTCTGGGACGATATCATGGCTGTGCTAAAGGAAGACACTATGGCGGTATTGGGTAGTGAGGCATTATGGGTGGAGCTGAGAAATAAGAAGGGTGCAGTTACATTGTTGGGGCTGTATTACAGACCTCCCAACTATGAGCGTGAGGTAGAAGAACACATAGGTAAACAGATTATGAATAGATGTAGAGGCAGTAGGGTAGTGGTGATGGGAAATTTTAATTTTCCCAACATTGACTGGGATACACTTAGTATCAGAGGTCTGGATGGGGTAGAATTTGTATGAAGCATCCAGGAGAGTTTTCTAGAGCAGTGTGTCAATTGTCCAACGAGGGAAGGGGCCATATTGGACCTGGCACTGGGGAACGAGCCAGGACAAGCGGTGGGGGATTTCTTTGAGAACAGTGACCACAATTCTGTAAGTTTTATAATACTTGTAGATAAAGAAGAGAGTGACCCTCAGGGATGAGTACTAAACTGGGCCAAGGCCAATTACATCAAAATTAGGCAGGAGCTGGGAAATGTGGATTGGACACAGCTATTTGAAGGAAAGTCCACATTTGAGATGTGGGAGTCTTTCAAAGATAGGTTAACGGGAGTGCAGGATAGGCATGTCCTGTTGAAGGCAAGGGATAGGAAGGGCAAGATTCGGGAACAGTGGATGACAGGAGAAATTGTACGACTAGCCAAGAGGAAAAGGGAAGCGTACATAAGGTCTAGGCAGCTAAGAACAGAACGGGACCTGGAGGAATATTGGAAGAGTAGGACAAGTCTTAAACAAGGAATCAAGTGGGCTAAAAGGGGTCATGAAATAGCTTTAGCGAGCAGAATTAAGGTGAATCCCAAAGCCTTTTATTCTTATATAAGAAGCAAGCGGGTAACTAGAGAAAGGATTGGTCCATTAAGAAATAATGAAGGAAGGCTGTGTGCCAAATCTGAGATTCTGAATGATTACTTTGCATCAGTGTTCACTGAGGAGAGGAACATGATGAGATTAGAGATTGAAGTTTGATTAGTCTGAATCATGTTGGTATAAGTAGGGAAGATGTGTTGGATAGGCTAGAGGTTATTAAGGTGGACAAATCCCCAGGACTGGATGGGATCTATCCCAAGTTGCTGAGGGAGGCGAGACAGGAAATAGCTGGGGCCCTGACGGATATCTTTGTAGCATCCTTAAACACAGGTGAGGTGCCAGAGGACAGGAGGGTAGCTTACATTGTCCCCCTATACAAGAAGGGTATCGGGATATTCCGGGTAACTACAGACTAGTGAGCCTGACGTCAGTGGTGGGGAAGTTGCTGGAGAGGGTACTAAGAGATAGGATCTATTTATATTTAGAAAAGAATGAGCTTATCAGTGATAGGCAACATGGTTTTTTGCAGGGGAGATCATGCCTTACCAACTTAATAGAGTTCTTCGAGGAAGTGACCAAGTTGTTAGATGAAGGAAGGGCTGTTGATGTCATATATATGGACTTTACTAAGGTGTTTGATAAGGTTCCCCATTGTAGACTAATGGAGAAAGTGAAGTCACATGGTGTGCAGGGTGTTCTAGCTAGGTGGATAAAGAACTGGTTGGGCAACAGGAGACAGAGAGTAGTAGTTGAAGAGTGTTTCTCGAAATGGAGAAGGGTGACTAGTGATGTTCCACAGGGTAGGGCCATTGTTGTTTGTGATATACATAAATGGTCTAGAAGAGGGTGCTGTTGGTATGATCAGCACGTTTGCAGATGACACAAAGATTGGTGGAGTAGCAGAAAGCATAAGGGGCTGTCAGAGAATACAGGAGGATATAGACAGACTGGAGAGTTGAGTGATAAAGTGACAGATGGCTTTCAATCCAGACAAATGTGAGGTGATGTATTTAGGCAAGACTAATTCTAGAGCGAATTATACAGTGAATGGAAGAGCCTTGGGAAAAGCTGATGAGCAGAGAGACCTGGGAGTGCAGGTCCATTGTACCCTGAAGGTTGCTGCACAGGTGGATAGAGTGGTCAAGAAGGCATATAGTATGCTTGCCTTCATTGGATGGGGTATTGGGTATCAGAGCTGGCAGGTCATGTTAAAAATGTACACGACATTGGTTCAGCCGCATTTAGAAAATTGTGTACAGTTCTGGTCGCCACATTATCAAAAGGATGTGGACGCTTTGGAGAGGGTGCGGAGATGGTTTACGAGGATGTTGCCTGGTATGGAAGGTGCTAGCTATGAAGAGAGGTTGAGTAGGTTAGATTTATTTTCACTAGAAAAAAGGAGATTGAGGGGGGACCTGATTGAGGTTTACAAAACCATGAAGGGTATAGACAGGGTAGATAGAGACAAGCTTTTTCCCAGGGTGAAGGATTCAATAATGAGAGGTCATGCTTTCAAGGTGAGAGGTGGAAAGTTTAAGGGAGATACACACGGCAAATACTTCACACAGAGGGTGGTGGGCGTTTGGAACGTGTTGCCTGCAGAGGTGGTGGAGGCAGGCACGGTAGATTAATTTAAGATGCGTCTAGATAGATGCATGAGTAGGTGGGGAGCAGAGGGATACAGATGCTTAGGAATTGACCGACAGGTTTAAACAGTACATTTGGATAGGCTCAGGCTTAAAGGGCCGAAGAGCCTGTTCGTGGGCTGGAAATTTTCTTTGAATTCTTTGAACTTTGAACCCTTTGCTCCAACTTGTCCATGTCGGCCAGATATCCTAACCTAATCTAGTTTCATTTACCAGCATGTGACCCATATCCCTCTAAACCCTTCCTATTCCTATACCCAGCTTGATGCCTTTTAAATATTGTAATTGTACCAGCCTCCATCGATTCTTCTGGCAGTTCATTCCATACACACACCACCCTCTGCGTGTAAATATTGCCCCTTAGGTCCCTTTTAAATCTTTCCCCTCTCACCTTAAATCTTTGCCATCTAGTTTTAGACTGCCCCACCTCAGAAAAAAGACTTTGGTTATTCACTCTATCCATGCCCCCTCATGATTTATAAACCTCTATAAGGTCACCCTCACCTTCCGATGCTCCAGGGAAAACAGCCCACGCCCATTCAGCCTCTCACTAGAGTGCAAACTCTCTAAACCCTGGCACCATCCTTGTAACTCTTTTCTGAGTCCTTTCAAGTTTCACAACACACTTCTTAATGCAGGGAGACCAGAATTGAATGCAGTATTCTAAAAGTGGTCTAACCAATGTCCTGTACAGTTGCAACATGGCATCCCAACTCCGAGACTCAATGTGCTGCCCAGCAATGTCAAGAACTTCAATACTATTTTCATACACTATTCCATATCACGCAATGCTTTTTAACACATAAACATCTATCAGCTTCTGTCTTGAACAGTCTCAATGATGGAGCCTCTATAGCCCTTTGAGACAGAGAATTCCAAAGATTCAGTGAAGACATTCCTTCTCATCCAAATAACTTCATATTTTTGAATGTGATCGCCTCTCATTTTAATGAGCTCCAGAGAATATAGGCACAGGTTACTTGACCTTCCCTCTCAGAACATTACCCCGATCACATGAATTAGTTTGATGAATGTTTGTTGCATTCTTTCTTGGATGAGTACCATTCCCTGTCGATAAAGGGACCAAACATTCACACTATACTCCCAATGTGCTCTCAACCAGACTCTGCAGTTAGCAGTTAATGCCCTCAGCTTATAATACAGGCCAACATACCTTTTGCCTTCTTAATTGCTTCCTGTGCCTACATATTAACTCTCAGAGATTCATGAACAAGGACACCTAATTCCCTAGAGATTCCCAACCTCTTACTATTTAAGAAATACTCTGTATTTCTGATTTTCCAACCAAAGTGGATAACCTTGCATTTCTCCACATTGTCTTCCATCAACAAAATTTTTGTCCATTCACTTATACTCTCGAAATCACCCTGAAGCGTCTTTGCACCCAGCTCACAACTCACACTTTCACCTAGTTTTGCATCACCAACAAACTTGGAAATGTTACATTGAAGTCATTAGTATGGGTTGTGAACAGTTGTATCCCAGACACTGATCCTTGTGGTACCCCACCAGTCACAGCCTGCCAACCTGAAAGTAACCCATTTATTCTAATTTGCTGTTTATAAACCAGTTCTCAATCCAGGCCACTGCACTGTCCCAATCCCTGATTCTGTTTCCTTACCTCCTGTGTGGACTTTATCAAAAGATTTCTGAAAATCTAAATATACAACATCCAACATTCCCCCTTATTTATTCTACTTGTTGCATCCACAAAAAAAGCAACAGGTGAGTTAGATGTTGCTGTTTCACAAATCCATAGTATTCAATGCTACTTTCTATATTTCGTATTATCATATACTTTATCATGGACTTGAGCCTTTTACAGAAGACTGATGCTAGGCAAACAAGTCTATAGATCATGTTCTCCCCCTTTCTGTTTTCTTAAATAATATCTGCCACCTTCCAGTGTCTGTCCACTGTCATTTTTTATTCACACATGGAATGTGGGTGTCACTGGCTGGGCAACATTTATTGCCTGTCCCTAGTTGCCCCTTGAGAAGCTGGGAGTGAGTTGCCTTCTTGAACCGCTGTTGTAGGGAGACCCACAATTCCCTTGTAGAGGTAATTCCAGGATTTCAATCCAGTGACACTGAATATATTTCCAGGCGATATGTTTCCAGGTCAGGATGGTGAGTGGCTTGGAGGAGAACATGCAGAGGGTGACATTCCCATGTATCTTGTCCTTCTAGATCGACATGGTCATGGATTTGGAAGATCCAGTCTAAGGAATCTTGGTGAATTTGAAAGCTGTCCATTAAAGGATTATCCCTGTGCCAACCTCTTTCTACACTCCAAGTCCTGGGGATTTACTTATTGTAAGTTCTATCAAATTGTCTTGTACATTTTTAAAATGAATATCATTTTCTTAACATTCCTTGTTTACATTAATCTTCAGATTCTCCATTATTTCTGGGAGGAGTTTTAATGTTGTCCTCTGTGAAGTCATGTACAAAGTATTTGTTTAATTCCTTTACCATTTCCTCATGACACATTATGAATTCCTGATCTTTGCTCATAATGGATCCACATTTTTTTTTCTTCTTCTTTTCCTTTTCTCATACCAGTTTTTACAGACTATTTTTCTCTTTAGTTTACTCTTATATCCTATTTCTTCATCTTTTTCCTTTATCTTCCCTTTCAGAATTCTAAAATCCTATCAATCTTTGGGCTTACCTTTTCTTTAGTCTCTTTACTCGTCACTTCCTTTGATTTAATACAATCCTTGATTTCTTTCATTGTCCACAGTTGGAGCACTTTAATGAGTTTTTGTGTATTGAAGGATTATACTTTGGTATATACTACATAGTAGCTCTTTAAATGTTCATTGTTGCCCATCTATCATTGTGGTCTTTCGAAGTAGTCCCTCAATCCACCTTAGCCAATTTTCCCCTAACACTTTCATAGTTTCCTGTGTTTGGATTTAAGACCTCAGGCAGAATTGTATTAGAGGGGGCAGACAATTTTCTTCCACTGGATGGAAAGTGGATTGGAGTCTAATTTGTTCTTCGGAAGCTGACCCCACAGTTATAATCCAATGTAGACAGCTTAAGCTGGCAGACAGTGGGACTTTTGTCTGGGCTCTTGCTGTGCCAGAGCTCAGTAGTGCGTGTTGCTAGTATTGCAGGAGGTTGTTTCTCCGTGTTCTGTTGAGTTGGTCTGTTTTTATTTCAGAATCTATTTCATTCTACCTTAAAGATATTTAATGACCAATTTTTCCAGTGAGACAGAGGGTTCCAAAGACACACAGATAGCTGAGACAAGAGAACTGTCCTCGTCTATGTCATAAAAAGGTGACCCCAATTTTAAAACAATGATTCTTCATTCTGAACGGACCTACAAGAGGAGTCACCATTTCCATGTCCACCTGGTCAAGTTATTTCAGGATTTTATACACTTCAATCAAGTCACACCTCACTCTCTAAACCTCCATGGAAACAAAGCCCAGTCTCTCCAACCTCTCCCCATAAAACAATCCACCCATTTCAGGGATCAATCAGAGAGTTTCCTCTCCAGCCCTGAATAGTGACTTCAGAACCTTGCCAGTTAAGTATTGACTACCTTATTTCCATACATTTGGATCTCATTAAGGCCCTAACTTGTCTTATTTATACATCCTTTCCAATTCTCTTCTTCTTCCTTAAGAATCTAAGTCAGAGCAGGTACCTGGCAGCTGAGCTCAACAAATGCTTGTCCCAGCCTCCAATATAGTTTAACCCTTCCTCAGCAGCATGGACAACCACTGAGTCCCAGTCTCAGCTGTTCTGCTTGGAGAGGCTGATGCTGTGTGGCAGAATTGTAAGTTCTAGAAAATAGCATCTTTGTTGTCTTCTGCTCAGTCATCTTCCTACAAACTGAGAAAGCTACAGACCCAACACAGTAAAGAAACAACCAAAAACTGGCCTCAACAAAATTTTTTGAGGAAATCACAAAGCCAAAGATAAGGCTTATTTGTATCTGGAGAAGATCCCCTTTTTTTAAAAAAAAATCACAATTTTATCTTGATGTAACTTTACCAGCTGTATTTCCACCCCTGGCTCAGTGATTGTTTGGATTTTTGTAGTGCTTTTCACTTACGAGGATTGTATTCCCTAACTTTAGAAGTTTGTAATTTAATTTGATTCAGTTTTCAAGATTTAGTGAGGCAGAGATTTGTCTGAATGATACCTGGACTCCAGGGGTTAAATTCCAGGAACAGAGTACATGAGACTTGCGCTCACTGGAATTTCAAAACCAAAAGGTAATGGTGTGATGGAAGTTTTCAAGGGGAGTAGATCAGGTAGTTAGAGAGAAATTATTTCTGCTGGTCAGAGATTCTCCAACTAAGGGGATTTTTGAGCTAGATTTTTCAGGAGTGAAAGTAAGAAACATTTCTACACAGAACGAATGACAGAAGTGCATCACAGAGCGTGTGGGTGGCATGGTGGCACAGCGGTTAGCGCTGCTGCCTCACAGCGTGAGAGACTTGGGTTCAATTCCCGCCTCAGTCGACTGACTGTGTGGAGTTTGCACGTTCTCCCCGTGTCTGCATGGGTTTCCTCCCACAATCCAAAAATGTGTGGGTCAGGTGAATTGGCCATGCTAAATTGCCTGTAGTGTTAGATAAGGACAAATGTAGGGGTATGGGTGGGCTACAGGTCAGTGTGGACTTGTTAGGCCGAGGGAGAGTTTTGAAGATTGAGGTATGGGGATATGGAGTACAGGCTGATGTATGGAGTCAGGTCACAGATCAGCCATGATGTCATTGAATGATAGAACAGGCTTGAGGGGCTAAATGGACTCCACCTGTTCCTGTCCCAAGACTGGCCAAAATACCTCACAAATGCGTTTTTTTAAATTTGTTTTGTTCTCAGCAATAGGAGGTGAAATAATACAAGGTAAAAACAATGACTGCAGATGCTGGAAACCAGATTCTGGATTAGCGGTGCTGGAAGAGCACAGCAGTTCAGGCAGCATCCAAAGTGCAGCAAAATCGATGTTTCGGGCAAAAGCCCTTCATCAGGAATAAAGGCAGTGAGCCTGAAGCATGGAGAGATAAGCTAGAGGAGGGTGGGGATGGGGAGAAAGTAGCATAGAGTACAATGGGTGAGTGAGGGAGGGGATGAAGGTGATAGGTCAGGGAGGAGAGGGTGGAGTGGATAGGTGCAAAAGGAGATAGGCAGGTAGGGCAAGTCCGGACAAGTCATGGGGACAGTGCTGAGCTGGAAGTTTGGAACTAGGGTGAGGTGGGGAAAGGGAAATGAGGAAACTGTTGAAGTCCACATTGATGCCCTGGGGTTGAAGTGTTCCGAGGCGGAAGATGAGGTGTTCTTCCTCCAGGCGTCTGGTGGTGAGGGAGCGGCTGTGAAGGAGGCCCAGGACCTCCATGTCCTCAGCAGAGTGGGAGGGGGAGTTGAAATGTTGGGCCACAAATACTATCACCCGCTCACCACTTCAAACAAACAGTTAGAAAAGAAATTCTGGGAACTTTCCCCTTCCTGATGTGATGTTAGCAACAATGAGAAAGGTGGGAACATACAGGGAGAGAATGAGAATGAGAAAATCAGATTCTCAACATCGAAAAACATTTTCCTCTCCAGCCCTGAATAGTGACTTCAGAACCCTGCTATTTGAGTATTGACTACCTTACTTCCATACATTTGGATCTCATTAAGGCCCTAACTTATTTTATTTATACATCCTTTCCAATTCTTTTCTTCTTACTTAAGAATCTAAGTTAGAGCAGGTACTGGCAGCTGAGCTCAACAAATGCTTGTCCCAGGCAACATACAACATTCCCGAATATTTGTGGCCACAAGCCTCCTCAACTCCTTGAACACACAGGTTAGCATCAGACACCACTAGCCTCGCCATGTCATTGTGTCTGCTCCAGGACCACCTCAGGCACCACTTCAGTCCTTCAACACTTTACTTCAGAGCTCAGGGATGCCTAAGGCTTGCATATTCCTGGTAGATCACTTTGCTGGATCTGAGTTTGCTCTCTGAGCTGGGAGATCCGGTCTCAGATGTTTCGTCACCATATTAGGTAACATCATCAGTGAACCTCCGTTGAAGCGCTGATGTTATGACCCACTCTCTATTTATGTGTTTAGATTTTTCTGGGTGTTTGGTGATGTCATTTCTGGTTCACCATCACCAAACACCTAAAGAAACCTAAATACATAAGTAGAAAGTGGGACTAACACCAGCATTTCATTAGAGGCTCACTGATGATGTTACCTAGCATGGTGATGAAACATCTGAAACTGAACCTTCCAGCTCAGTGAGCAAACTTATATCCAGAACCTGAACTACAAATCTTTTCAGAAATCGCTAAGATCATGTTGCGTTCAGAGACACATGCATTTGAATAGGATGCATCTTCTGGCTTGGAGCTTGCTCTCTTAGTGCCCACTCCCTTTACTCCTCACTTGATGGCTACCAGTCTGTGGTCTGCATTGTTTTATTTAGGTGAAGAGGGAATTTAAGCAGCTTGTTACTGTGAGAGCACCGCACTGTCAAAGTGGGATGGACATATTGCTGTCATATTACGTAAACATCAACCCTCAGGCATATGTCAACAGTTTACACACCAAACCTGCTGGGTCTGCCTCAACCAAATGGTCATGTGTGAAAATCAAAGGAGGACTGCCTTTATTGGGATGAAGCAGGTACTCCCCTCACAGTCAGTCAAGGGGTTGTCCTATCCCAGTGCAGGGAATTGATCCCAATCAACTTAGAGAGAATTCCAGGTATTCACTAGCCTCGGGGCAGAAATTCCTACGCATCGCTGTATTAAATGAGTGCCCTCTTATTATGTACACACGTCCCCTAGTTTGTGACTCCCCCAGTTGTGGGAATATCTTCTCAACATCTACCCTGTTAAGCTCCTCAGAATTTGTATGTTTCAATAAAATCATTCCTCACTCTTTTAAACTCTGAATGAATAAAGGCCCGACCTGGTTAACTGTTCTCGATAAGTCAACCCTTCATCCCAGCAGAGTGATTCCCTTTGGAACTGTCTTCGATGCTGTAAATCCTTAAATGGACTGAATAACCTCCTTCTGTGGTATATGTTTCCATACATGTTTGATGAATTAGGCTAAATAAAATATGTTTAAAAAAATAACTACTCTATTAATGGTGAAGTAATTGTGACTGACAGAGAGAATGTTTATAAGAGAGGGTCTGCGTGTGTGTGTGTGTGTGTGTGTGTGTGTGTGTGTGTCTGTGGGTGTGTGTAGTGCAGTGGGATCACCTCTAGTGTGACATGAACCCCAAGGTCCCAGTTGAGGTCATCCCCATGGGTACTGAACTTGGCTATCAGCCGCTGCTTGGCCACTTTGCGTTGTTGCCTGTCCCAAAGGCAAATTCGGTACCCATGGGGATGGCCTCAAAGGAGACCTTTGGTTCATGTCACACTACAGGATCCCACTGCACCATACACACACACACACACACACACACACACACACACACACACACACCTTGTTTCCTGATGAAGGGCTTTTGCCCGGAACGTCGAATTTCCTGTTCCTTGGATGCTGCCTGACCTGCTGCGCTTTAACCAGCAACACATTTTCAGCTCTGATCTCCAGCATCTGCAGACCTCACTTTTTACTTAACAAACAATCCAGATCTTCTTGTGTATAATTTCAGTTGCATCACACTGTAAACTTTTGCTATAAATTCTGTGTCTTACAATCTTATACTCCACAACCACCTGATGAAGGAGCAGCGCCCCGAAAGCTTGTGCTTCCAAATAAACCTGTTGGCCTGTAACGTAGGATGTGATTTTTAACTTTGTCCACCCCAGTCCTACACCAGCACCTCCAATTTTTTTTTAAAGATTGTCATCCTAAGGGGAGACTCGTGTTTTGGTTTGTAGAGCAATTCTTGTTTAGCACTTGTCCCTTTGTTGTAGTTTTATCTCATTAATGGCAGGTGTGAGTCTGAGCTGATGTGGAGGAGCTGGTGTTGGACTGGGGTGGACAAAGTTAAAAATCACACAACACCATGAAAGCTAGTGCTTTCAAATAAACCTATTGGGCTATAACTTGATGTTGTGTGATTTTAAAGTCTGAATTGAGTAATGGAATGCTTGAACTATTTGGACTTGAGCTAAAAAAAATATTTTGAGGCATGAAATAAGGTGTTGAAAAGTCAGTATCTATCTAGAGTTTAAGAGAACCTAGAAGGTGGAAGAAAATAGTTGTCCAACCACGTAAAAAAATACCAATAACAAGAGGAGGAATGGCCTGAGAATTCAGGGAGATAGCAACTAAATATTTCAAGATGAAATTGACTTGTAGTCTATAGAAAGATTGGGTATTTTACTTTCAATCAGTTCACTGATCTAGGATAGGTAATTGGTACTCTCTTGTTAAAAATAAATTTAAAATAACTTGTACTTTCTGTTCTGTGGTGTTTGTTTATAGATTTAATACCATGCTCGCTTAAATTAAATCCAACTGACGCTATGCAGTTGTATTTAGAATAGATGGAAAGATTTTTTGTGAAACCAAAACAGAATTAGATACAATTCATAGCACTGAGAAAAGGCCATTCGGCCCAGGATACCCATGTTGGAATGTATGGTCTGCCCAAGCCTTTCTCGCCCCCTCTTCATCTCACCCTATTAACATGTCTTTCACTTCTTTCTCTCACTCCTGTTTTTATTTCATTTCCCTCCCTGCCTGTTTAGTTTCAACGTTTGTGGTAATGAGCATTTTTATTCACATTCCATATGAATGACTGTCTTACATTTGTGGCTTCCTTGCTCTTGTCTTTTATTTTAAATAGCCTTACTTGCTTTACTTTATGGGTGACCTGCTGTAATACCATTGGAGACAGTTGGGGATGGCTACACCAGGTTAATTCCAGAGGTGTAAGAGGAGAGATTGAGCAGTCTAGGCCTTTAGTGTCTGTAGTTTAGAAAAATGAGAGATGATGTGATTGACATATATACAATGCTAAAGGGGATTGGTAATGTGAACACAGAGAGGATGCTTCCTCATGTGGGGCAATTTGGAACGAGAGGTCATTGTTGTAGGATAAGGGAGTGATAGATTTAAAATGGAGCTGGGGAGATATTATTTCTCTAAAGGATCATGAATCTGTTGAATTCATTACCCCAGAGTGTGGTGGATGCTGGGACACTGAGTAAATTTAAGGAGGAGGTAGATTTTTGACAAGTACTAGGTTAAAGGGAGCAGGAAGGGAGGTGGAGTTGGAACCAAGATGAGACCAGCCATGATTGTATTAAATGGCAGGGCAGGCTCAAGGGGCTGAATGGCCTCTTCCTGCTCCTAGCTTTTATGCTCTTACGTTATGCCAATTTATACCCAAATCATGGAGGGTGTGGGGGCAGGATTGTGTGTGCTACACGGTCTGGCATGGGCACCTACATACTGCATGGGGACCCACACATCTCATTGTGACTTACAGAACATAATGAGACTCCCCCACCCAGGAATATTAGGGGCAGAGGATAGTCAAACTGACATCTGAATAGCACTGCCCCTGTCCCTGTGCTAGTGCCAAATTCCTGCCTGGGGGTAGAAACAAAACAATGACATAAACAGTGGCGATATTTGAAGTTAATTACAAGACACCAAGATGCCATTGTACCTGGATAACAGAGGGGCTTGCTTCACAAGAAGATAAAGAGATGCATTTATAGAGACATAGAGTCATAACCCAATCTAGTCCCACCTGCCAGTACCCAGCCCATATCCCTCCAAACCCTTCTTATTCATATACCCATCCAGATGCCTCTTTAATGTTGCAATTGTACCAGCCTCCACCACATCCTCTGGCATGTATATACCACCCTCTGTGTGAAAACGTTACCCCTTAGGTCCCTGTTAAATCTTTCCCCTCTCACCCTAAACCTATGCCCTTTAGTTCTGGACTCCCCCATCCCAGGGAAGAGACCTTGTCTATTTATCCTATTCATGCCCCTCATGATTTTATAAGCCTCTATAAAGTCATCCCTCAGTCTCAGGGAAAACAGCCCCACCTTATTCAGCCTCTCCCTGTAGCTCAAATACTCCATTCCTAACAATTTATGTAGCACTTTTCACAATCAGTAAACACCTCAAAGTTTTTTAAAGCCAAAGAAGAATTTTTAAAAACGTTGCAATGAAGGAAGCACCATTGCTGATGCACAGACAACCAGCAATTTTACAGAAACCAGATCATCTGTGTTCATAATATTGATTGAGGGGTTATCCAGGGCATCAGAGAGAACTCTCCTGCTCTTCCTAGAGAGTGTACCAGGGAAAATCAAGTACATCCACCCAGGTACACATGAAGGCATTTGGTTGAACCTCCCTTTTGAAAGACAGCACCACCAACAGTGCAGCCCTCCTTCAGTACCTCCCTCTGATATCAGCCTTGTTTCACCCTAATGCTAATCCTGACTCTGAAACTGATCCTGACCCTGACCCTGGCCCTGACCTTAACCCTAACTCTAGCCCTAACCCTGACCTTAAACCTAACTGTAGACTTGGACTTGGGCTTGGACCATTTCTTAAAAATTTAAACTCATAGAATATGGGTGTTGTTGGCTAGACCAGCATTGATGACCCATCCTTAACTGCCATTAAGATTTAGCCCCATTACTGTGGGTCAGGAGTCACATGCAGGCCAGACTGGGTAAGGATGGCAGTCGTTGGGCAGCACGGTGGCTCAGTGGTTAGCCCTGATGCCTCACAGTGCCAGGGACCTGGGTTCAATTCCAGCCTCAGGCAACTGTCTGTGTGGAGTTTGCACATTCTCCCCGTGTCTGCATGGGTTTCCTCTGGGTGCTCTGGTTTCCTCCCACAGTCCAAAGATGTGCAGGTTAGGTGAATTGGCCATGCTAAATTGCCCATATTGTTCAGGGATGTGTAGGTTAGGTACATTACTCATGGGAAATGTAGAGTAGTAGGGTAGGGGAATGTGTAATAGGATCTGGGTGGGATACTCTTCTGAGTGTTGGTGTGGACTTGTTGGGCCAAAGGGCCTGTTTCCACTCTGTAAGATTTCCATCCAAAATGAATCAGATGGGTTTTAAACAGCAATTGACAACAGTTACATGCTCACCATTTCCCAGCTCTTTATTTTACTGAATTTAAATTTCCCCATCTGCCACGGTGGGATTTGAACTCATTGTCCTGAGGTTTAACAGAGTGCTGGACCACACCACTACCTCCCCAAACCTGGGACAGTGTGATCCTTGGTTAAGTGTGTCACTGCTTACACACTTGGCAATGGCAGTATTACAATGCTGCCCACCAACATTCATATACTTCAGTAACTGGGCAGCACCTGACCCTCCACTCTCTGTGGACCAGAAAGACTGTTGGAATGCAGTGACGCTAACCTCTCACAGTGCACCTCGTAAAGGTACTGAGCAGGCTTTCACACAATGCTTTCTCATTTTTAGGAAGTCATTTGTATGTGTGTGCTTGCTCTGAGATTAACTAAAGATACCCATAACACCGTAAGGTAAAGCCCATTGTGTCTACTCCACCATTCTATGATTGATGATGTGTCAACCCCATTCTCCTGCCTTCTCCCTTCAATCCCTTGCCAATCAAGAAACTACCAATCTTTGTCTTAAATACACTCAGCACATGAAAATAAAGGTTATTCTATTCTATTCTTATCTGTGACTTGGCCTCCTCAGCGCTCTGCGTCAATGAGTTCCACAGATTCCCCCACCCTCTGGCTGAAGAAATTCCTCCTCATCTCAGTTCTAAAGGGTTGTCCCTTCACTCTGAGGCTGTGCCCTCGGGTCCTAGTCTCTCCTACTCATGGAAACATCTTCTCCACATCCACTCTATCCAGGCCCCTCAGTAGGCCCCTCAGTATGCTGTAAGTTTCAATCAGATTCCCCCTCATCCTTCAAAACTCCATCAAGTACAGACCGAGAGTCCTCAACCGTTCCTCCTTTGACAGGCCGTTGTCACGTACAACAGAAGTAGTTTCAGGTAATACACTGTACAACAAAAAAAGAAAATCTGGATGTTGCAAATCAGAAACAACAACAGAAATTGCTGGGAAAACTCAGCACGTCTGGCAGCATCTGTGGAGAGAAATCAGAGTAAACGTTTTAGGTTGAGTGACCCTTTGGAACATTAGGGTGATCACTGTTGCTGGGTTGCTAAAGGTCTTCTGCTTGTAATGATTAATAATATCTCTCCTGCTGGCCCAGGTCAGCCAGAAGAGGGTATTAAAATCTCCTTTTCCACCTATCCACTCCACCCTCTCCTCCCTGACCTATCACCTTCATCTCCTCCCCCACTCACCCATTGTACTCTGTGCTACTCTCTCCCCACCCCCACCCTCCTCTAGCTTATCTCTCCATGCTTCCAGCTCACTGCCTTTGTTCCTGATGAAGAGCTTTTGCCCGAAACATCGATTTCACTGCTGGTTGGATGCTGCCTGAACTGCTGTGCTCTTCCAGCACCACTGATCCAGAAGAGGGTATTGACAATCCTTGGAAGCTGATTTTAGTGGATCAGGGGACAATGTCAAAGTTGCCAGTTTAATTTGCAGGCCCCCATAAAAAAGCCAACAGCCACATAAAAGGACAGGGGACAGTTCTATGGAAGGGTCACCAGAACTGAAACATTAACTCTGATTTCCCTGCACCGATGCTGCCAGACCTGCTGAGCTTTTCCAGCAATTTCTGTTTTTTTTTAGATTAGATTACTAACAGTGTGGAAACAGGCCCTTCGGCCCAACAAGTCCACACCGACCTGCAACCCACCCATACCCCTAACCTAACACTACGGGCAATTTAGCATGGCCAATTCACCTGACCCGCACATCTTTGGACTGTGGGAGGAAACCGGAGCACCCGGAGGAAACCCATGCAGACACGGGGAGAACGTGCAAACTCCACACAGTCAGTCGCCTGAGTCGGGAATTGAACCTGGGTCTCAGGCGCTGTGAGGCAGCAGGGCTACCCACTGTGCCACCATGCCGCCCACAGTTTCGATTGACAGCATCTGTGGTTCTTTTAGTTTTTATTTGGACAGGTTTAAACATGGTTTAAACTTCCATAAATCAACTATTGCTTCCAACTTGATAACATCCATAACCCACTGCTAAAGTTGGTAAATATTTGTTACATAGGGAGATAGCTCTGCTGGGTAATTTATTGGGGGTTGATGAGGTAGATGCACAGTGGACGTTTCCCCTTGTGGGGTTACCTAGAACAAGAGGTCATAGTTTCAGGATGAGGTGTAGCAGGTTTAAAACAGAGATAAGGACAAAGTACTTTTCTCTAAGAATCATGAACCTGTGGAATTTACTACTCCCAGAGTACAGTGGCTGCTGGGTGATGAATAAATTTAAGAGGAGGTAAAGAGATCTTTGACTCCTAATGGGTTGAAGGGTTACAGAGAGTGGACAGGGGGAAGTGGAGTTGAGGCCAAAATGAGATCAGCCATCATTGTATCAAATGGTGGAGCAGGCTCGAGAGGCTGGATTACCTACTCCTGCTCCTTGTTCTTACGTGCTTCTGTGGAAGTTTCAGAAATGAACTGGAGATTATTGCAGGGAACGATACTGGAACATCATTTTTACTTGAGTGCTCCTATTCAGGTCCAATGCTATTGGAGTAATGTGTTATTGGGGTAATTCACTATAATGCTAATCCACTATTAGGGTAATATATAGTCACTCTGCATGGAGTCATAGAGTCATACAGCACTGAAACAGACCCTTTGGTCCAACTAGTCCACACTGACAATGTTCCCAAACCAAACTAGTGCCACCTGCCTGCCCCTGGTCCATATCCCTCCAAACCTTTCCTATTCATGTACTTATTTAATTGTCTCTTAAACGTTACAACTGTACCAAAATCCACCACTTCCTCTGGCAGTTCATTCCACACATAAACCACTCTCTTTGTAAAACAGTTGTCCTTTTCAAAATTTTCTCCTCTCACCTTAAACTTATGCCCTCTAGTTATGAACTCCCCCATCCTAGGGAAAAGACACTTGCTATTCATCTTATCTATGCCCCTCATGGTTTTATAAACCTCTATCTGGTCACCCCTCAACCTCGTAGGCTCCAGTGAAAAATGTCCCAGCATATCCAGCCTCTCCTTATAACTCAAACCTTCCCTTCTGGCAATACTTTTTTCTGAACCCTCTCCAGTTTTATAATACCCTTCCTCTAAGAGGACAGCCAGAACTGGACAAAGTACTCCAGGCCTCACCAATGTCTTGTACAACCTCAATATGACTTCCCAACTACTATACTCAAATGTCTGAGCAAGTGTGCTAAATGCCTTCTTAACCACCCTGCCTACATATGACAAACATTGCAAAGAATTATGTACCTGAACCTCTGTTCTACAACACCATCCAGGGCTCTACTATTTGTTGTATAAATCCCATCCTTGTTTGTCAGTGGTAGGGAACTTATTGGAAAAGATTCTCAGGGACAAGATCTACACTTGTTTAGAAGCGAGTGGACTGATTGGCGATAGATAGCATGGTTTTGTACAGGGGGGGTTGTGCCTCACTAACTTGATAGAGTTTTTTGAGAAGGTGCTGAAGGTGATTGTTGAGGGAAAAGTGGTTGATATTGTCTACATGGACTTCAGTAAAGCATTTGACAGGGTCCTTTATGGCAGATTGGTACAAAAGGTGAAGTCACATGGCATCGGGGTGAGCTGGCAAGATGGATACAGGATTGGCTGAGTCATAGGAGACAGAGGGTAGCAGTGGGAGAATGCTTTTTCAGAATGGAAGGCTATGTCTAGTGGTGTTCCACAGGGACCAGTGCTGGGACCTCTGCTGTTCGTGATCTACATAAATGATATGGAGGAAAATGTAGCTGGTCTAATTAGTAAGTTTGCAGTCTATACAAAAATTGGTGGAGTTGCGGATAGTGAGGAGGACTGTCAGAGGATACAGCAGGATATAGATCAGTTAGACGCATGGGCAGAAAAATGGCAGATGGAATTTAATCTGGACAAATGTGAGATGATGCATTTTGGAAGGTCAGGTACAGGTGGAAATTATATAGTGAATGGCAGAACTCTTAAAAGTATTGATATGCAGAGGGATCTGGGAGTGCAGGTCCACAGATCGCTGAAGGTGACAGCGGAGGTAGATAAGGTAGTAAAAAGGCCTATGGCATGTTTACCTTCATTGAAAAGGGCATTGAGTATAAGGATGGACAAGTTATGCTGCAGCTTAGTAAAATTATAGTTAGGTCACACTTGCTGGTTACCACACTACCATGTAGGTGCTTTGGAGAGGGTACAGAAAAGGTTTACCAGGATGGTGCCTGGTGTGGGGGATTTTAACGATGAAGAAAGGATGGACACACCGGGTTTGTTTTCACTGGAACGCAGAAGGCTGAGGGGCAACCTGATAGAAGTTTATAAGATTGTGAATGACATGGACAGAGTGAGAAGTATGAGGCTTTTTCCCAAGGTGGAGGGATCAATTACTAGGGGACACAGGTTCAAGGTGAGGTGGGGAGGGAGGAGTTTTAAAAAGATGTACAAGATGTGTTTTTCAGACAGAGGGTGGTGAGTGTCTGGAACATGCTGCCAGAGGAGGGGGTGGAAGCAGATACAACAGCAGCATTCAAGAAGCACCTGTACAATACATGAATAGGAAGGGAATAGAGGGATATGGATCCTGTAAGTGAAGGCAGTTTTAGTGTGGAAGGACAAAATGTGTTGGCGCAGGCTTGGAGGGCCAAAGGGCCTGTTCTGGTGAAATATTGTTCTTTGTTCTTTGTTTTACCAAAATACAATACCTCACATTTATCCAAATTAAATTCCATCTGTTACCCATCGGCCCTTTGACCCAATTGATTAAGACCTCTTTATAATTTTAGATAAGCTTCTTGTAGTCACATATTATTGGATACAAATGCATTGGAAGCAATTTAGGGAAGGTTTACTGGGCTAATACGTGAAGGGAGGCTTGTATGTTATTGAATACAACTGGAATAAATCACTACTTGGGTAATGCATTATTGGAGTAATGCACTCATTGGGTAATGTGTTATTGGGGTAATGCACTCATTGGGTAATGTGTTATTGGGGTAATGCACTACTGGAGTAATGCACCCCTGGAGTATTTCACTAGGGGGTATAGTGCTATTGGGGGAATGCACTACTAGAGTAAATTGCTCATTGAGTAATGCACTTTGGGGTAAATTGCTACATTGCTTGTAACTGAGTGATAGGGGTCCCTCTGGATTCAGAGGTGGGCATTGACAGATTCAGATTCCTCCTAGACCATGCAGATGGTTATTCTAGTTCTGAGTTAGGAGTTACCTAACTTGGAAAGGCAAAGAAAGAATAAAAGCCTTCAGGAAGCATGAATTACTTTAGGTTGATTTCTCGAAAATGAGATGTCCTTTAAAGGATGCAATAATATGTAGTGGTGGAGTGGGATTTTCGGTCAGTGTAAAAATTAATGGAAAAACTTCCCATAATTTAGAATTTCACATTGAAACAATGTTGACTCAATGTTAACTTCTGGTTTGTTTGTTACATTAAATGTCACAAAACATAAAGCTGTATCATTGATTCTTTTCAATTGGTCACTAGATGTTTGAAGTTATCAGTGTATAGATAAGCTGTCTGTGTTCAGTCAGTCAAAACTCCCTACAGTGTGGAAACAGGCCTTAAGGACCAACAAGTCCACACCAACCCTCTGAAGAGTCACCCATTTCCTTCTGAACAATGCATCTAACACTATGGGTAATTTAGAAGGCCAATTCACCTGGGCCACACATCTCGGGACTGTGGGAGGAAACTGAATCACACCCATGCAGACACAGGGAGAATGTGCAAACTCCACACAGACAGTCACCCAAGGCTGGAATTGAACCTGGGACCCTAGTACTGTGCGGTAGCAGTGTGCTAACCACCATGTCACCCATCTCTAGCAATCTTGCAGCAATCAATCTGGCTGTACTCACACAAATGCTATTTCAGGTACTTAACCAACTAATAATTTCAATTTACAGCTGATTTAGAAGGTTGTTAATGCTGTTCTGTTCTCAGAGGCTGGCCTGACTTGTTGGAATGACTTCCCCGCAATTTAGACCACAGATTGAAAACAGCAAATTGTGTATTAACCAGCAGGGGTACACTCTACCAGAAATTTTTAATCATTCAAAGTTAGCCTACAATTAGGACAGGAATAGCAATTTCCAGGCTAATAAAGCTGACTCTAAGACCCACACAAGAAGGTAGTTTAGGCAGCATTACATCTGTGTGCAGTTTAGGTCCTGGAGGAGTTGTGTCAAAGTGATCTTGTTGTGTTGCCCGCCCATTATTAGATTTAAATCTGCTATTGCTGCTCCCTTTAAAAAGGAAATAAAAGACTTTGTGTTTATATGAGGGCACATGTTCACTCATAAAGCCCTAGGACAGAACAGGCAATGGTGAATCTATAGAACACCATTTCAATGATGATTAGTGGTTTTCCATTGGACTTACTTTTTACTTTGTTCATAGGATGTGGACATCACTGGCTGAGCTGGCATTTATTACCCTTCCTAACTGCCCTTGGGAAGGTGACATTGAGCTGCCAATTTAAAAGAAGCAAGGCTGTTGCGAGGAAAATGTTCTCACACAGTAAAGTATGGTCTAGAATGCACTGCCTGGAAATGTGATGGAGGTATGTTCAGTTGAGGCAATCACGAGGGCCCTTGGATAGAAATGGTGTGCAGGGACCTAAGAAAGAGTTGGGACGTTTGCACCAGGTGGTAGAACAAGTGAAGGCATGATGGGCCAAACGGTCTCCTTCGGCACCATAACACTTGTGATTCTTGGTCAATATGAAAACTGATGTGAAGACTTCCCACCATTTACAGTTCATCTTCCACGATGAAATAATGTTGAGTCAATGTTAACTTTGTGTGTGTTCTGTTACAGTAAGTGTCACAAAACATGGAACACATCATGGGATCTTTTCATTCAGTCTCTCGAAGTTTAAATTTCAACTTGTGAAGTTATCAATCTGTATGGGTGTTGTGATAAGCTGTCTGTTTTCAGTCAGTAAAAAATGAGGTCTGCAGATGCTGGAGATCACAGCTGCAAATGTGTTGCTGGTCAAAGCACAGCAGGTTAGGCAGCATCTCAGGAATAGAGAATTCGACGTTTCGAGCATAAGCCCTTCATCAGGAATAAGAGAGAGAGAGCCAAGCCGGCTAAGATAAAAGGTAGGGAGGAGGGACTAGGGGGAGGGGCGATGGAGGTGGGATAGGTGGAAGGAGGTCAAGGTGAGGGTGATAGGCCGGAGTGGGGTGGGGGCGGAGAGGTCAGGAAGAGGATTGCAGGTTAGGAGGGCGGTGCTGAGTTGCGGGAACCGACTGAGACACGGTGGGGGGAGGGGAAATGAGGAAGCTGGAGAAATCTGAATTCATACCTTGTGGTTGGAGGGTTCCCAGGCGGAAGATGAGGCGCTCCTCCTCCAGCCGTCGTGTAGTTGTGTTCTGCCGGTGGAGGAGTCCAAGGACCTGCATGTCCTCGGTGGAGTGGGAGGGGGAGTTAAAGTGTTGAGCCACGGGGTGATTGGGTTGGTTGGTTCGGGCGGCCCAGAGGTGTTCTCTGAAGCGTTCCGCAAGTAAGCGGCCTGTCTCACCAATATAGAGGAGGCCACATCGGGTGCAGCGGATGCAATAGATGATGTGTGTGGAGGTACAGGTGAACTTGTGGCGGATATGGAAGGATCCCTTGGGGCCTTGGAGGGAAGTGAGTGTGGAGGTGTGGGCGCAAGTTTTACATTTCCTGCGGTTGCAGGGGAAGGTGCCGGGGGTGGAGGTTGGGTTGGTGGGGGGTGTGGATCTGACAAGGGAGTCACGAAGGGAGTGGTCCTTGCGGAACGCTGATAGGGGAGGGGAGGGAAATATATCCTTGGTGGTGGGGTCCGTTTGGAGGTGGCGGAAATGGCGGCGGATAATACGTTGTATGCGCAGGTTGGTGGGGTGGTAGGTGAGAACCAGTGGGGTTCTGTCTTGGTGGCGGTTGGAGGAGCGGGGCTCAAGGGCGGAGGAGCGGGAAGTGGAGGAGATGCGGTGGAGGGCATCGTCGATCACGTCTGGGGGGAATCTGCGGTCCTTGAAGAAGGAGGCCATCTGGGTTGTGCGGTGTTGGAATTGATCCTCCTGGGAGCAGATGCGGCGGAGACGAAGGAATTGGGAATATGGGATGGCGTTTTTACAGGGGGCAGGGTGGGAGGAGGTGTAGTCCAGGTAGCTGTGGGAGTCAGTCGGTTTATAATAGATGTCTGTGTTGAGTCGGTCGCCCGAGATAGAAATGGAAAGGTCTAGGAAGGGGAGGGAGGAGTCTGAGACAGTCCAGGTGAATTTCAGGTCGGGATGGAAGGTGTTAGTAAAGTTGATGAACTGTTCAACCTCCTCGTGGGAGCACGAGGCAGCGCCGATACAGTCATCGATGTAGCGGAGGAAAAGGTGGGGGGTGGTGCCAGTGTAGTTGCGGAAGATGGACTGTTCCACATATCCTACGAAGAGGCAGGCATAGCTGGGGCCCATGCGGGTGCCCATGGCAACTCCTTTAGTTTGGAGGAAGTGGGAGGATTGAAAAGAGAAGTTATTCAGGGTGAGGACCAGTTCAGTCAGTCGAAGGAGGGTGTCAGTGGAAGGGTACTGGTTAGTGCGGCGGGAAAGGAAGAAGCGGAGGGCTTTGAGTCCTTCGTGATGGGGGATGGAGGTGTACAGGGACTGGATGTCCATAGTGAAAATAAGGCGTTGGGGACCGGGGAAGCGAAAATCCTGGAGGAGGTGGAGGGCGTGGGTGGTGTCCCGAACGTAGGTGGGGAGTTCTTGGACTAAAGGGGACAGGACCGTGTTGAGGTATTGGGAGATGAGTTCGGTGGGGCAGGAGCAGGCTGAGACAATGGGTCGGCCGGGGCAGGCAGGTTTGTGGATTTTGGGCAGGAGGTAGAAACGGGCGGTGCGGGGTTGTGGGACTATGAGGTTGGAGGCGGTGGATGGGAGATCCCCTGAGGTGATGAGGTCCTGGATGGTCTGGGAGATGATGGTTTGGTGGTGGGAGGTGGGGTCGTGGTCAAGGGGGCGATAAGAGGAGGCGTCCGCGAGCTGGCGTTTGGCTTCAGCGGTGTACAGGTCAGTGCGCCAAACTACCACCGCGCCTCCCTTGTCTGCGGGTTTGATGGTGAGGTTGGGATTGGAGCGGAGGGAGTGGAGGGCTGCACGTTCTGAGGGTGAGAGGTTGGAGTGGGTGAGAGGGGTGGACAGGTTGAGTCGGTTGAATTGGGATTGGAGCGGAGGGAGTGGAGGGTTGGGATTGGAGCGGAGGGAGTGGAGGGTTGGGATTGGAGCGGAGGGAGTGGAGGGTTGGGATTGGAGCGGAGGGAGTGGAGGGTTGGGATTGGAGCGGAGGGAGTGGAGGGTTGGGATTGGAGCGGAGGGAGTGGAGGGTTGGGATTGGAGCGGAGGGAGTGGAGGGTTGGGATTGGAGCGGAGGGAGTGGAGGGTTGGGAAACCTGTCCACCCCTCTCACCCACTCCAACCTCTCACCCTCAGAACGTGCAGCCCTCCACTCCCTCCGCTCCAATCCCAACCTCACCATCAAACCCGCAGACAAGGGAGGCGCGGTGGTAGTTTGGCGCACTGACCTGTACACCGCTGAAGCCAAACGCCAGCTCGCGGACGCCTCCTCTTATCGCCCCCTTGACCACGACCCCACCTCCCACCACCAAACCATCATCTCCCAGACCATCCAGGACCTCATCACCTCAGGGGATCTCCCATCCACCGCCTCCAACCTCATAGTCCCACAACCCCGCACCGCCCGTTTCTACCTCCTGCCCAAAATCCACAAACCTGCCTGCCCCGGCCGACCCATTGTCTCAGCCTGCTCCTGCCCCACCGAACTCATCTCCCAATACCTCGACACGGTCCTGTCCCCTTTAGTCCAAGAACTCCCCACCTACGTTCGGGACACCACCCACGCCCTCCACCTCCTCCAGGATTTTCGCTTCCCCGGTCCCCAACGCCTTATTTTCACTATGGACATCCAGTCCCTGTACACCTCCATCCCCCATCACGAAGGACTCAAAGCCCTCCGCTTCTTCCTTTCCCGCCGCACTAACCAGTACCCTTCCACTGACACCCTCCTTCGACTGACTGAACTGGTCCTCACCCTGAATAACTTCTCTTTTCAATCCTCCCACTTCCTCCAAACTAAAGGAGTTGCCATGGGCACCCGCATGGGCCCCAGCTATGCCTGCCTCTTCGTAGGATATGTGGAACAGTCCATCTTCCGCAACTACACTGGCACCACCCCCCACCTTTTCCTCCGCTACATCGATGACTGTATCGGCGCTGCCTCGTGCTCCCACGAGGAGGTTGAACAGTTCATCAACTTTACTAACACCTTCCATCCCGACCTGAAATTCACCTGGACTGTCTCAGACTCCTCCCTCCCCTTCCTAGACCTTTCCATTTCTATCTCGGGCGACCGACTCAACACAGACATCTATTATAAACCGACTGACTCCCACAGCTACCTGGACTACACCTCCTCCCACCCTGCCCCCTGTAAAAACGCCATCCCATATTCCCAATTCCTTCGTCTCCGCCGCATCTGCTCCCAGGAGGACCAATTCCAACACCGCACAACCCAGATGGCCTCCTTCTTCAAGGACCGCAGATTCCCCCCAGACGTGATCGACGATGCCCTCCACCGCATCTCCTCCACTTCCCGCTCCTCCGCCCTTGAGCCCCGCTCCTCCAACCGCCACCAAGACAGAACCCCACTGGTTCTCACCTACCACCCCACCAACCTGCGCATACAACGTATTATCCGCCGCCATTTCCGCCACCTCCAAACGGACCCCACCACCAAGGATATATTTCCCTCCCCTCCCCTATCAGCGTTCCGCAAGGACCACTCCCTTCGTGACTCCCTTGTCAGATCCACACCCCCCACCAACCCAACCTCCACCCCCGGCACCTTCCCCTGCAACCGCAGGAAATGTAAAACTTGCGCCCACACCTCCACACTCACTTCCCTCCAAGGCCCCAAGGGATCCTTCCATATCCGCCACAAGTTCACCTGTACCTCCACACACATCATCTATTGCATCCGCTGCACCCGATGTGGCCTCCTCTATATTGGTGAGACAGGCCGCTTACTTGCGGAACGCTTCAGAGAACACCTCTGGGCCGCCCGAACCAACCAACCCAATCACCCCGTGGCTCAACACTTTAACTCCCCCTCCCACTCCACCGAGGACATGCAGGTCCTTGGACTCCTCCACCGGCAGAACACAACTACACGACGGCTGGAGGAGGAGCGCCTCATCTTCCGCCTGGGAACCCTCCAACCACAAGGTATGAATTCAGATTTCTCCAGCTTCCTCATTTCCCCTCCCCCCACCTTGTCTCAGTCGGTTCCCTCAACTCAGCACCGCCCTCCTAACCTGCAATCCTCTTCCTGACCTCTCCGCCCCCACCCCACTCCGGCCTATCACCCTCACCTTGACCTCCTTCCACCTATCCCACCTCCATCGCCCCTCCCCCTAGTCCCTCCTCCCTACCTTTTATCTTAGCCGGCTTGGCTCTCTCTCTCTTATTCCTGATGAAGGGCTTATGCTCGAAACGTCGAATTCTCTATTCCTGAGATGCTGCCTAACCTGCTGTGCTTTGACCAGCAACACATTTGCGTCTGTTTTCAGTCAGTCAAGCCTCAGATCTCCAATCAGCCGGCTGTACCAAATGCTGTTTCAGGTACTAAACCAACTACTAATTTACATTTACAGCTGATTTAGAAGGTTATTCATGTTGTTCTGTTTTCAGAGGCTGGCCTGATTTGTAGGAATGACGTCCCCACAATTTAGTCCATTTGGTGTCGGGGTACACACAATGTTAAGAAGGCAGTACCAGGTTGTTGACATAGTGGTATCAAAGAAATGGTGATATGTTTCCATGTCAGCACTTGGGGAACTTGCAGGGGTTGGTGTTCCCATGTATCTGCTACCTTTGTCCTTCGAGAAGGAAGTGGTCATGGGTTTGGAAGATGCTATCTAAGGACCTTTGGTGAATTTCTGCAGAGCCTCTTGTAGATAGTAGTAGCAGTGTGTACTGAGCATTGGTGGTGGAGGGAGTGGATGTTTATGGATGTGGTGCCAGTAACGTGGGCAGCTTTGGCCTGGATGGCATCCTGTTTCTTGAGGTTTGTTGGAGCTGCACCCATCCAGGCAACTGAGGAGCATTGAGTTTTTGTTCAGTCTGAAAGGTTTTATGGATGATTTCAAACAACACTTTAGTGCTCACATTTCTAATTTTGATGAAATTATTGTTCTTCTGTTTGGTGAGCTTGTCCTTGCATACATTCTGTAATGTTAAAAGGCTTAAAAATGGTAGTATGGTGGTTGTATGACTGAGTTTGTAACCTGGAGGGTTTGAGTATGCATCTGGTAGTTGAGGAATTTTTACTCTGTTAATTATGTAAATCTGGAATGAGAAAAATTTTTTGTTTATTAGGAATGACAATTGATTAAGTTGTAAAAACCCACCTCATTCATTAATATCCCCTTTTTTTAATCAAGGAAGGAAATTTGCTGTCCTTGCCAGGTCTGACCTACATGTGTCTCCAGATCCACAACTCTTAACTATCACCAAAAATGGCCTTAGTGAGCCACTCAATTCAAGGGCTGATGGTACATTTTGCCAGCAAACACATTTGCCTCTGGACATCCCTGTATCTTAAAGCCGATGATGTACTTTTGAAATGCAGTTACTGTAGTATAATGGAAAATGAATACATTAGTGATGGGGCAAACCTGCGATCCATTTCTACATGTTGTCAGGACTTGAAGAAGCGAACAATGAAGCATGGTGATAAAGAGCTATTGATGAGATTCTGTCTATTAGAATAGAGAATTTCCAGGACTCCTTGGGAGTGAGAGAGACTTACTCTTCAATAAGGAGAAAGTGAGGACTGCAGATCAGAGCTGAAAAATGTGTTGCTGCAGGTCAGGCAGCATCCAAGGAGCAGGAGAATTGACGTCTCGGGCATAAGCCCTTCTTCAGGGCTCCACACACATTATTTACTGCATCTGCTGCACCCGATGTGGCCTCCTCTATATTGGGGAGGCAGGCCGCCTACTTGCAGAACGTTTCAGAGAACGCCTCTGGGACACCCGGACCAACCAATCCAACCGCCCCGTGGCTGAACACTTTAACTCCCCCTCCCACTCCACCAAGGACATGCAGGTCCTTGGCCTCCTCCATCTCCAGACCATGGCAACACGACGCCTGGAGGAAGAGTGCCTCATCTTCTGCCTAGGAACCCTCCAACCACAAGGGATGAACTCAGATTTCTCCAGCTTCCTCATTTCCCCTCCCCCCACCTTGTCTCAGTCCCAACCCTCAGACTCAGCACCACCTTCTTGACCTGCAATCTTCTTCCCGACCTCTCCGCCTCCACCCCCCTCTCCGGCCTATCACCCTCACCTTAACCTCCTTCCACCTATCGCATTCCCAACGCCCCCCCCCCCCCTCCCCAAGTCCCTCCTCCCTACCTTTTATCTTAGCCTGCTTGGCACACCCTCCTCATTCCTGAAGAAGGGCTCATGCCCGAAATGTCAATTCTCCTGCTCCTTAGATGCTGCCTGACCTGCTGCGCTTTTCCAGCAAGACATTCTTACTCTTCAATAACGTAAGGTTGGGGATGCAGCAGACCCTGAGTAGGAACAGCGCAACTTCAAAAGAGCAATGCCATGGGCTACTTACTTAAAGCTAGATACATCAGCATTGGAGGTGATCCATAGAAGGTTCACTTTACAAGGTATGCAAGGAACAGTCTCCTGAGGTTGATTTGTTTGTCCTACAATCGTTGGAATATAGACTCTTTTTGACTTTTGTTTCCCCCTATACTGTGACAGTGACTTTCAAAAGAGCTTCCTTGGTTGACCAATACTTTAATACAACTTGAAGTCACAAAAAGTGCTATGTGAATGCAGGCCTGTTGTTCTTCACTTGCATGGGATTATTTTGTTTTTGGGTCTTTTGCCTACCTTGGTGATAAGACTTTAGAAACCACTTTAAAAATCTGCTGATCATCAATTTTTATTGCTTGCCCTGTCTTTTCCACCCAAATCCTTGTGCCAGTCTGTACCTAGGCGCGAAAATGGTGGTTGAAAAGTGTGGTGCTGGATAAGCACAGTGGGTCAGGCAGCATCCCAGGAGCAGGAGGGTTGACACTTCAGGTATAGGAATGGGCAGGCTCACCATATTTAGCCTGTCAGAGAGGGAGGTATATGGATAGATTACAGAGTGCAATCCCAATTAAAATCCACCCTTCAAAGCTGGGTGACTTTACTTTAAGGTGTGCAATTAACACTGGGTGAAACTTAGAGGCAAGTGAATGACTTTCAGAAAGAAGATTCACGAGGATGATCCTGGTGCAGAGGGATTGTATTAGGAAGAAAAATTAAACAGGTTGGGACTCTACTCACTGGAGTTTAGTAGAATGAGAAGTGATCTCATTGAAACATATAGGACTCTGAAATGGCTTGACAGGGTCAATGCTGAGAGGGTGTTTCCCCTCATGAGAGAGTCTAGGACCAGGGGACACAGTTTCAAAATAAAGGGTTGGGCAATGTAAGACCAAGATGAGGAGGAGTTTATTTTCTGAGGCTCGAGTCTTGGAACTCCTGGGTTAGAGTGGTGCTGGAAAAGCACAGCAGGTCAGGCAGCAACTGAGGTGCAGGAAAATTGACGTTTCGGGCAAAAGCCCTTCATCAGGAATAGAGCCTTTTGCCCGAAACATCAATTCTCCTGTTCCTTTGATGCTGCCTGACCTGCTGTGCTTTTCCAGCACCACTCCAATCTAGACTCTGGTTTCCAGCATCTGCAGTCCTTGTTTTTGCCTCTTGGAACTCCTACCCACAGATAGCCATGGGGGCAGAGATCTTGTGCATATTTAAGGCTGAGATAGATTCTTGACCAGTCAGGCAATCAAGAAAACAGACAGGAATGTGGACGCGAGGTATGGTTGGGGCTGAATAGCCCTGTCTTGATCCTATTTCTCCCCCCAAATACAGATGATTTAGGTGTACTGGTAATGGTCAGAAGGTGCTATAGGCATGTTGCATGTGTCATCTGTCGCACTGTCTGAATTTATTTTAATGAAAGAAATATATTGCCAGACAAACATTTTTCTTCAGTGCTCCCAGCACAGAGTTTTATGTTGAAACAGCTAAAAGATATTAAGTTCACTCCAAAGAGTTTTATATGGATTCGGTGTTACAGAAAGACCCTATCTCCTTGACCTACACAGGTGAAAGGTCATCGATCAGGCATGACCAAGGTTGAAAAATGACGATGAGAGAGAGAGAGAGAGAGAGAGAGAAAAGGAGATAAATAAAGGGGCAGTGTTTAGGTAATGCCTAGCTGGAAATGTTTTTCGAGGTTTGTAAATGGTTGGGTTTGTTATCACAAGAGTCGCTGTGGTTCTTGTTGGATTAACATTAAATCCAGGTTCAGAAAACAAAGATACTTTTCTCGTCACCGCTGTCTCCAGAAAGCTTTCTGGGATGGACTGGGGGATCAGAATGTAGGAGTTTAAAGGCTTTTAGAGAAGTTTTCACCACTGACACAGGCTTTCATTCCTCCTGTATGGCTTCACTATTTGCTAAGTATTATTTAAAATTCAAAATTGTCTCTGCTTTCTGAATGAATTATGCATCATGATGGTGTAGACATTTCTGTGTACCATTATGCGAATAGTTCCATTAAGCATAATTTTTTTTTGAGAAAATACATTAAGTAATAGAAAAGAGAGTGGTTGAATTATTTACATCTATTGTTACTCTTACATTATCTTTTCAGTCCAAATGAATCGAATTTCAAGTCTAATTGCAGAAGACTGCATTGTCTTTGACTGTTTAAGTGGTCAGCTTTTTAATTCCTGCAAAAAAAATTATTCAATCACTTTCTGTTTAAATTCCCAGTATCACACAACATATCTTCTCCACATTCGAAACAACGGCATGCGTTTTTTATTAATGAATTTACTTCATGGGATGAAAGCTTCCTTGTGACTTATCAACGTCTTTTATTCTTTTGTGGGACTAGGGCATTGCTGATAGAGCAATGGATATTATTACATTGAAGAGGGTCCAGGAGATGTTTACAAGGATGTTACTGGGATGGATGGTTTGATTTGTAAAGAAAGGCTGAATAGGCTGGGACTTTTTTCACTTGAGTGTAGGAGATTGAGAGGTGACCTGGTAGAAGTTTATAAAATAATCAGGTATAGGTAGGATTAACAGTAGTTGTCCTTTCCCTAGGATGGGGGATTTCAAGACTAAGGGACGAAGTTAAAAATCACACTACACCAGATGGTAGTCCAGCAGGCTTATTTGGAAGCACTAGCTTTCAGAGCGTTACTCCTTCATCAGGTGGTTTTGGAGCAGGATGTTAAGACACAGAATTTTATCATGAAGGATTAGTGTCCAGCAATTGAAATGATATATTGAACGAACCTAGATTGTTGCCAAGTCTTTCATCTTTTAGAATAGGTTGCAGATTTCGGTTCATTAATATGTAAACCCAGAACTTCTTTTAAGTCACATTCTCAAGATAACTTAACATTTTTTAAAAGTTGATATCTGAGCTCAGACAATGCATTAAAGGTGTGAGATTAGAGTCTGTCTGTATCCCAATGTTGAGTCAGACTGGCCCTAAGTAAGAATTCATAAAATATTACATTGATTGACTGCCTGCAGATCGTGCATTTTTGAGCAAAATAGAACGTAGCTGCAAATGCAAATTCACCCCATAGACTTATGTGCGTGCACGTGCATGAGTGAGTGAGTGTGCGCACACTTGGTAAAGTGTCATGATTTGGAGATGCCGATGTTGGACTGAGGTGTACAAAGTTAAAAATCACACAACAACAGGTTATAGTCCAACAGGTTTAATGGGAGGCACACTAGCCAATCACCTGATGAAGGAGCAGCACTCGGAAAGCTAGTGTGCTTCCAATTAAACCTGTTGGACTATAACCTGGTGTTGTGTAATTTTTAACTTGCTAAAGTGTGTACGTGATGGAGTATAAGCCTGTAAGAAAGTGTGTGTGAGTGTGGGGGGGTCTATATGTTTGAACGAGAGAGGGCTTGTGTGAGTGTGTGTATGTGTGTGTACAGTTCTGTGGGGTCACCTGTAGTGTGACATGAACCCAACGTCCCAGTTGAGGCCATCCCCATGGCAATCAGCCTCTGCTCAGCCACTTTGTGTTGTTGCCTGTCCCGTAGTCAGCCTTGGAGGATGGTCACCTGAAGGTCTGAGGCTGAATGTTCTTTACCGCTGAAGTATTCCCCGACTGAGAGGGAACATCCCTGTCTGGAGATTGTTGTGCAGTGTCCACGCCTCTGTTGGCAAGATCAAGCAGATGCTACAACAATGTACCATGCCTCAGGGCATCCTTGCCTGCAGCTTATGAGACAGACCAGATTGGCCGTGTCACACGAGTACCTGCGAAATAGAATATATCTGCAAATATGGTGTGTGGTGTCCCCACCTGTAATGGTGGTATCTATGTCGATACTCTGACATGTCTTGCAGTGGTTGCCAAGACAGGGTTGGATGGTGTTGTGGTTGATGTTGTCCTGAAGGCTGGGCAGTTTGCTATGAACAATGGTCTGTTTAAGGTTTGGTGGTTGTTTAAAGGTGAGAAGTGGAGGCTTTAAGGAAGGTCTTGGCGAGATGCTCATCCTCATTAATAATGTGTTGCATGCTGCAAAGAACATGGTGAGTTTTTCAGCTCCCAGGAAATATTGGACAATGAAGGGGGCACCACCCACCATGTTCTTGGCAGCTACTCATGTGACTCGGCCAACATTGTCTATGTCACACTAGAGGTGACCCCACTGCACTATACACTCTCTCACTCGCACAAGCACACACTCTTACATACCCTCACACTCATGCAGACCGTCTCTCTCTCTCACACACACACACACTCTCACCCGCTTGCACTCCATCACACTCACACACAGACTTCACCAAGCTTGCTTGCACGCGCACACACACACTCACTCTCTGTCTGTCTGTCTCTCTGTCCCTCTCTGTCTTGTACACACACACACCCCTAAGTCTATAAGGTGAATTTGTATTTGCAGAATTATATTTGCAGATATATTCTATTTTGTTCAAAAAATACACAATATGCAGGTAGTCTATCCATGTAATATTTTGTAAATTCCACTTTGGAAATAGAACCAATCTGACTCAAGACTGGGATACAAACAGACTCTGATCACACACCTTTAGTGCACTGTCGGAGCTGCAGTGTCACCTTTTTTTTTATAAAGCCTTAAGTTAACTCGAGAATGTGACTTAAAAGAAGTTGAGATTTACATATTAATGAACTGAACCCTGCAACCCGTTCTAAAAAATGAAAGATTTAGCAACAATCTAGATTTGTTCAATATATCATTTCGGTTGCTTGACATTGTAACCTTTTGCTCTAAATTCTGTGTCTTCTGATGCTCCTCCACAATCACCTGATGAAGGGGCATCGCTCCGAAAGCTAGTGCTTCCAAATAAACTGTTGGATTATCCCCTGGTGTTGTGTGATTTTTTTTTAAAACTTTGTCCACCTGAGTCCAACACTGGCTCTGCCACATCAAGATGAGGGGATGCATTTTCATGTTGACGAGAGATTGTTTTTAAAAATAGGTAATGATCAGAGTTTGTAGTGGGTACATGGATTTCATCAGTTGACACCCTGCCAGATTAATTACACAGGCTAAACAACCTGATCACTATAAAACCCAGATTCACATTCTGTTAATCTCAATTAATGATTGTCCCACAGGAGGAAAGATTGTTGGGCAAATATTTTACACAGAGGGTAGTTTACATGTGGAATGAACTTCCCGAAAAAGTGGTGGATGTGGCTACAGTCACAATGTTTAAAAGACATTTAGATGGATACATGAATAGGAAAGGGTTGGAGGGCTATGGGTCAGGAGCAGGCTGGTGGGACTAGTTTTGTTTGGGATTATAGTCAGCATGGATTGGTTAGGCTGAAGGGTCTGTTTCTGTACTGTGTGACTATAACTCTATTTGTGTCCCATCTTTAATTGCCCTCAATTGAGGGGCCTTTTTATTCACTCATGGGGTGTGGGCGTTATGGGCTGGGCCAGCATCCTTTCTATTGCCCGTCCCTAGTTGCCCCTTGAGAAGGTGATGGTGAACTACCTTGAACCACTACAGTCCATGTGTTTTAGGTAGTCCCACAGATTGGTTCTATTTACAAAGTGAAATTTACAAAATATTACATGGATAGACTACCTGCAACTGGGGAGGGAATTCCGGGATTTTGACCCAGTGACACTGAAGGAACGGCGATATATTTCCAAGTCAGGATGAGAAGTGACTTGGAGGGAAAATCGCAGGGTGTGGTGTTTCCACCTTGTCATTCTGGATGGAAGTGGTCGTGGGTTTGGAAGGTGCTGTCAAACAATCTTTGAATTTCTGCAGTGCACTTTGTAGATGGTACACACTGCTACTACTGAGTGTCAGTGGTGGAGGGAAAGAGCTGGCTGGACCATGGCAGAAGGCAGCTGAGAAACAGCAATGTCAGTTTAGGTCTAGCATCACATGTAGGCCGGATCAGGTTAGGACAGCAGATTTCCTTCCCTAAAGGAGATTAGTGAACCATATGGGTTTTACAACAAAAGATGGTAGCATCATGGTCATTGTTAGAGACTTGCTTCATTAAACGTTCAATTTTGTACAATGATGGGGTTTGAAACCCTGTGTCCAGAATATTAGCCTGTGCTCCCAGGATTATTATTAACCCAGTGATGCAGCCATAATTGCTTTGGCAATGCACACGCTCAACCTCAGTGACACTCTATGAACACAATGAATATTAAATTCCATCAGGTAAATCCCATGTTCTTTCCGCCTGTGGGACAATCATTAATTGAAATTAACAGAATGCAAATCTGTGTTTTATAGTGATCAGATTGTTTAACCCACCAGATAAGTCCCTATATGGTGATGATGAACACTTTCCTGTGTAATTAATCTGGCAGTGTGTCAACTTGCTGGAATCCATTTATCCATTACAAACTCTGATAATTGTTTATCCTTTTTATACTTGACTCATTCCTTGAATGACAGGTTACCCTATGAGGAAAGGTCGTTAAGGCTGGGTCAGAAGTTTTTCGAAGAATGAGAGATGACCTTATTGAAATGATGGGCTGAATGGCCTACTTCTGTTCCCAGAAGACAGAAGGTCCTGAGGGGATCGGACAGGGTGGATGGTGAGGGGGGTGTGGGGGGGAGGGGGGAGGGGGGAAGAGGCAAAGCAGTGGGGATTGTAGAACTAGAGTAAATGGTTTAAAATAAGAGATGTCACTTTTAAGATGGAGATAAGGAGAATTGTTTTTCCCCTCGGAGCTTCATTAGAGTACAGAAACTTCCTCCTCAAATTAGTGGGGACTGCATCATTAAATGTGTTTAAGGTTGAGTTGGATAGATTTTTGAAATACACCATGGGGTTAACAGCTATTGTTGGAGCGGGTGCGGGAGGGGGAATGGTCATGGTGGCAGGCAGGAAAATGGGTTTGAAAGCACAATCAGATCGACCATATTCTAACTGAAGAGCAGAAGGGGTTGAAAGGGCCAAATGATCAACTCAGTCCTCTGTTCCTGAGTCTCTGTCCCCACATAATATTGTAAATAGGAATGTCATGCTGTGTATTGCTTTGTGTGTTATCCTCCATGTATTGTTCCAATTGGAGGTATCACCTGTTTTCACGTTCAGCTAGCTCCATTTGGTTTACTCTTGGTTTCTTTGAAGTTGGATCCAGGAGATTGATATTTGTAATCTGAAACTTTATATTTGTAATGGTTAATCCTGTTTTTAAAATGTCTAATGATGGACAACAAACCAAACACCATTCATACCATCTGTGTAAGACTGGAAAACATCTGATGCAAAATTAAAGGTAAGAGCTACTCTGGCTGATGCTGGAATTTTCATTGTGATGGGGAAGAATGGTCCAGATCACAATGTTTGTTGTTTTGATTTATTATTGTCAGTACCTATTTTCACTAGGTTCAGGGGCTCAGTGGCTAGCACTGCTGCCTCACAGCATCAGAGTGCCAGGTTCAATTCCAGCCTCGGGTGAATGTCTGTATGGAGTTTGCACATTCTCCCCGTGTCTGGGTGCTCCGGTTTCCTCCCACAGTCCGAAGATGTGCAGGTCAGGTGAATTGGCCATGCTAAATTGCCCATAGTGTTAGGTGCATTAGTCAGAGGGAAATGGGTCTGGGTGGGTTACTTTTTGGAGGGTTGGTGTGGACTGGTTGGGCCAAAGGGCCTGTTTCTACACTGTAGGGAATCTAATCTAAAAACCTTTTTGGTTTGCATCTAGTACAGGTAGATCATTCTATACAAAGTACATTTAGGGTGAGTAAATGGGATGAGGAATACAAAGTTACAGCTGCAAATAAGGTGCATAAAAATCATTAGTTTGGAAAGTTGACATGTCCATTTAGCAGTCTAATAATAGCAGGGGAGAATCTTTGGTACGTGTGTTTAAACTTTGCTATCTTTTGCCTGATGGAAGAGATTATAACTGAGGTGGGAGGGGTCTCTATTGATGGAATAATATCGATAGAATTGTTGTGGTTCTGTTCGCCGAGCTGGGAATTTGTGTTGCAGATGTTTCGTCCCCTGTCTAGGTGACATCCTCAGTGCTTGGGAGCCTCCTGTGAAGCACTTCTGTGGTGTTTCCTCCGGCATTTATAGTGATTTGTATCTGCCGCTTCCGGTTGTCAGTTCCAGCTGTCCGCTGCAGTGGCCGATATATTGGGTCCAGGTCAATGTGCTTATTGATTGAATCTGTGGATGAATGCCATGCCTCTAGGAATTCCCTGGCCGTTGTCTGTTTGGCTTGTCCTATAATAGTAGTGTTGTGCCAGTCGAACTCATGTTGCTTGTCATCCGAGTGTATGGCTACTAAGGATAGCTGGTCATGTCGTTTCATGACTAAGTGGTGTTCATGGATGCGGATCGTTAGCTGTCTTCCTGTTTGTCCTATCCAGCGTTTTGTGCAGTACTTGCATGGGATTTTGTACACTACATTGGTTTTGCTCATGATCTATGAAAGCAACCACCCCAACACACACAAAAGAAGTTGCATCAAGACACTGTTCAAAATGGCCACAACACACTGCAGTACACCAGAACCGCAAAAAGAGGAAGAAGAACACCTCTACAATGTATTCGCCAAAAACGGATACCCCCGCAATTTCATCAACAGATGCCTAAGGGAAAGACAATGGAACGACACATGCCGCAACCCAAAGGACTAGCCACACTACCATACATCAGGAGCATTTCCAAACTGACAGCCAGACTACTGCGACCACTAGGACTCATAACAGCACACAAACCAACAGCCACCCTCGGACAACAACTCACCAGAACTAAGGACCCGATACCCAGCATGAGCAAAACCAATGTAGTGTACAAAATCCCATGCAAGGACTGCACAAAACACTACATAGGACAAACAGGAAGACAGCTAACGATCCGTATCCATGAACACCAACTAGCCACGAAACGACACGACCAGCTATCCTTAGTAGCCCACACACTCGGATGACAAGCAACATGAGTTTGACTGGGACAACACTACTATTATATGAAAGGCCAAACAGAGAACAGCCTGGGAATTCCTAGAGGCATGGCAGTCATTCACAGATTCAATCAATAAGCACATTGACCTGGACCCAATATACCGACCACTGCAGCGGACAGCTGGAACTGACAACCGGAAGCGGCAGATTCAAACCACTACAAATGCCGGAGGAAAGATCACAGAAGCGCTTCACAGGAGGCTCCCAAGCACTGAGGATGTCACCTAGACAGGGGACGAAACGTCTGCAACACAAATTCCCAGCTCGGGGAACAGAACCACAACGAGCACCCGAGCTACAAATCTTCTCACAAACTTTGAATAGATGGAATTAACAGATGGAAGGTTGGTTTGCGTGATAGGCTGGGCTGCATTCACAACTGTCTGGGGGCATTAGTAGCTATTGTTTAGTTCTAGTGTAGACTTCTTCTGTTGGTTGACAGCATACGCATTTTAATGGGACCCTCCAAATATTGAGTTATTTGCAGTCAGTGGAAGGAAAGATTCGTCTTGCAGATGAGATTACTTGAGTGGCCTCACCTGCTGTCCATCAGCAATGAGTTTCTGCTTGACCACCTTGGCAGCTCTGAGTGAATTTCAAACAACAACTCTCACTAGACAGGCTGCATATCATTTCAGAGAGCAAACGGAATTCTGCTATATTCTGGAGACGGACATCCAGTTGGAGTTGAACCCCTCCTGATTCCTGGCCACACCATGCTGTTCAGCATTTGCTGTTGCTTGTCTATCCTCCTCCTCCTGTCACCTGGGACGTGAAGCCAGTCTCTGATCTGGTGTGTGGATTCCTTCGCCCCGAGAGATCACTGCATCCCTGGATCAACCTGTCCAATGGGAATAACTGTCCACCAGTTTTGGGCAATATGTCCAACCTGGGACTGAGTACTGCTGCTTTGAAACAGCTTAACCTGCAAAATTGCCAGACCCTCGATGAGGTTGAGGCAAGCGTTTTTAAATAAGCAATTATTTTCAATAGTTAGTCTGCAGTGACAAATGTAGCGGGATGAAAGAAAATCTGGCACATATTTTTGTGATTGTGCAAATTGCACTCATGCGGCATTTCATTGAAACCTTATTTTTGTTACTAATTTCAGTCTGCGTGCATGAACACCCCAAGTGCTAATCCAAACTTATTTCACAATGACTCACCAGGAGATTGCCTTCAGCATTTCTGGTCATGTTGCTATATATTTCTCTGTCACTGGGACGATGTAGAACTGCTCACAGTACATTGCACTTTGCCTCCATTTGTACTGAAAATCCCATGTGTACTTATTGAACGTTGGCTTTCACTTAACCTCCAGCTCCTGAATAAACAGATGCTTGCAAAGAGAAAGCTTAGTCACACAGTGCTTGGGATTAGTGGCTTATGTTGAAGTTATACTGTCAGCTAGTAACCCAGATCCTGCGGGAAGCTTTCCAGGTAGATCTGGGAAGAACATTAGCAGCATTTTTTACAATGCTGCAGTTTTTCAAACATTGAGATGTCTCAGGGTTGTAATCTTTATCAATTGTTTTTATGGGATGTAGGCATTATTGCCCTTGAGCTGAGTGGCTTGGAGTCAGCCACTTCACTGTGTCATAGACGTCTACAGCATAGAAAAAGGCCCTTTGGCCCAGCACATCTGTACTGGTCAAAAACAATCAAGTAACTATTCTAACCTTACTTTCCAGCACTTGGCCCATAATCTTGTCTGCCTTGGTATCACAAATATACATTTAATGTCTTTATTCACTCACTGGATGGGGGCATCTCTGGTCAGGCCAGCATTTATTGTCCATCCCTAATTGCACAGAGGGCATTTAAGAATCTACTCCAGGCCGGATCAGGTAAGCATGGCATTTTCCTTCCCTAAGGTGAACCAGGTGAGTTTTTCCTGACGATCATCATTAGACTCTTTATTTCAGAGCTATTTTTTAAAATTTAATTCAAATTCCACCACCTGCTGTGGTAGGATTTGAACCCAGGTCCCTGGTACATTATCTGGGTCTCTGGATTAAGAGTGCAGCGCTAACACCACTACGTCATCACCCCTCCATTAAAAGCTGCAATGTTACAAGGGTTTCTGTCCCTACATCCTCACAGGCAGTGAGGTCAGATTCCCACCACTTTCTGAGTGAACAAACATTTCTTATCCTCTCCTGCAACCCTCCCCCGGTCATTGATTACTCCATCAAGAGGAGGCATTCCTTCGTGTCTACCCTGTCTACATCCCCTGTAATTTTAGAAGAGGAAGGGTTTAGAGGGATATGGATCAAGTGCTGGCAAGTGGAACTTGTTTAATTTAGGATATCTGGTCGGCACGGACAAGTTGGACTGAAGATTCTGTTTCCATGCTGTGACTATGACTCTATCAGTCAGGCTCCCTCCTTGGTCTCCTCTGCTCCACAGAAAACCCCTGCCTGACAACTCTCTCCTTGACTGGGTTGGAGAGTTACAATGTCCCGGTAAATCTCCTCTGCACCCTCCCCAGTGCACTGACATCCCTCCCAGAATGTGGAATTCTGAACTGCGCACAATACTCCAACTATCGCCAGTCAACAATTTACAAAGATCCAGCATACCTCCCTACTCTTAAACTCAGCTAATAAAAGCAAGTAAACCATTTGCTGCCTTAACCACTTTATCCACCTGTCCCACGACCTGAAGGGACCGTGGACATGCACACCAAGGTTTCTCTGATCCTGGGTGCTTCCTAGGCTCCCACTGTTCATCATGCATTCCCTTGCCTTATTTCTCTTGGTAAAGTCCATCACCTCACATTTAATCAAATTGAATTCCATTTTCCACAGATCAGCCCATCTCACCACTCTGTCTATATCCTCCTGTAATCAAAAGTGATCCTCAATATTTACCAACCCATCCATTTTTGTTTCATCCATAAACTTACCAATCAACTCACCGCATTCAAGTCTAAATCATTTATATAAACCACTAACAGTAAGGAACACAACATTGAATCTCGCAGAACCGCACTCACTGTCCTAGCTTGGAACTATATCGCCATTCCTTCAGTGTCGCTAGAACAAAGTCCTGGAATCCCTCCCTAAGGGCATTGTGGGTCTACCCACAGCACATGGACTGCAGCGGGTCATGAAGGCAGCTCACCCCCACCTTCTCAATAAATGCTGGCCCATCCAATGACGCCCACATCCGAAGGGTGAATAATTTTTTTTAAAAGGTCTTCTCGTATTTCACCTGTGGCCAGTGAGGAATGGAAAATTATTGCCAACACCCCTGCTATTTCCTCCAGTGCCCTACTTAACAGCTTGAGATATGTTCCATCTGACCTTGAAGATTTATCTACTTTTCAAGCTGGCAATATAACTTAGAACCTCATCTCTGTTTATGCTAATTTTTAAAAGTTTGTCACATTCCTTCTCGTTTATTTCTATACCAACACCATCCCTCTCATTATTCAACACTGACAAACAGTATTCATTTAGATATGCCCTGGAGATCAGGTTACTCATGGACTGAGCTGTCCATATCTGCTATTCACCAGGGATGACCATGGAATCAAGAGAGATTTAAGAGACAGCAATAATTCAGAAGAAATTAGACTGTAAACATAATTTTTCAGGACCAGAGATGCTGTTTGATAGTAATTAAGATTTATTGCATTGACTAAAAATTCACTTGTGCCTGAATGTAGCAACCCTAATGTTTTCTGGTATGTCCAATAGATAACTCCTGGGTAGGGATAGTGTGGTCTGGACTTCAGTCATGAATCTGAGCACTATGCTGGTATAATACAACTTGTGGTGAAACAGGTAACCTGTAGATACTCCTTTATAGCTTCCAGATGCTGCTACCCAATATTCTCCTTAATTATGGTCATGCTGAATAGCTATGATGTTTTGGATAATGGAAATGAGAGACTGCTGTATGAAGAACAGAATGTAATGATAGTGTAGCATTCAGAGAAGAGCAAAATACTGTTTGGGGGATATGGGTCAAATGCTGGCAAATGGGACTAGATTAATTTAGGATCTGGTCAACATGGACAAGTTGGACTGAAGGACCTGTTTCCATGTTGTGACTCCATGTAAATCTATGATTCTAATTAACTAGGTCAGTCTTTTGAGAACCATGATTTTAAATCAATATGTGCCTCCCTGGAGTGTTAATGGAAGTTTGTTGATTTTGTCTGGTTTTATGACAGGAGATGGAAAACATTGAATGACAATAGCTTGATTTTGCGTTTAAAATAATCGTTGATTTTATTTGAAAACAACACTTTGGAAAGCCTTTGGGCAGTTTGATGGAGACTTAGTGAAAGTCAGATGCAAGTATAATTTCTCCTCAAGAAAAGGAAATTATTCAGAATGGAAAAAAAAGCAAATAACTGCAGATGCTGGAAATCAAACAAAAACATAAATTACTGGAAACACTCAAGTCTGGCAGCATCTGTGGAGAGAAAGCGCAGTGAGTATTTTGGACCCAGTGACCCTTCAAAAGGGAGTGAGTTGCCTCAGTAAAATAATGTAGTTTGTGAAACTTCCAGACCAAAAGTGTTTGGTTAGAATTCTACTTTAGTTATTCAAAGTTGAGAAAATCTAAGATTGCAGTTGTGTGAGGATTAAATAAAAATACTTCATAGCTAACGGGAGAGGAATTGAGAAAGAAACTGCTGAATCAAACGTATAGATTAGACAGCAAAGGAACCTTACTCTGTGTTTTAATTAACTGTGAAATGATGGTGCTAAGCAATAGATGAAATTATATTTGTCTTTGTTTTGGAATTTTAAAATCTGTTACCTTTTGATAGCTTGGTTTATTTTATGCTTCATTTATTTTGATTAATAAACTTCTATTTTATTGTTAAAGCTAAATCTACATCTTTGTCCTTGTTTTAGAGAAATACCACTCCTGTAAATTATAAGCAAAATATAAACTATCAAGAGAAATTTCATTTAGAGAACGGGCTTGTCCAGCTGAGATCATGTTGCTTTGTAAAGAGAGATGTGCCTCATTGGTATAATCTCTATATCATTATTGCAGGCAATAAAATCTTGCCAGTTTTTCATTGTGATCACTTACCTGACAGTTACTAAAATTTTAATGCAACTGAATGGGTATTTGAAAAGGAATGGTTTAGAGGGATATGGGCTAGAGGCAGTCAAACGGGATTAGATTCAGTTAGGATATCTGATCAGCATGGAAGAGTTGGAACGAAGAGTCTGTTTTCATGCTTTACTCAACACTGATTCTGAGTTTGTTTTGGAATATCTTCAAATGGTTTAAACTGGTCAATAATTCCCAACATTTGTTGCTTTTGCGTTATAACCAGCAAGTGGATGAGGTAATTAAAAATGATGAATGTGGGCAAATTGCAAACTGAGAGAAAAATGATCAACCATCTGTTCAAGAGTTAGCCGAATGGAGATGTTCTTGCCAGCGGTGATAGCCTCTGCAGCAAAGCTGGTCTCTGCCTCAATCAGCAGCACCCCTCACCATGGCCCCAACCCTCACCCATTCTTGCCTGATGCCCCTGAATTCACTCACCTGACTTCAAGGATGTGCATCCACAAACTCCCTCTCATTCGGCGGGTGCAGTCCCAGCCATGACCACCACTAACAGTGGCACTACTGAGGCTATGAGTCATCTGCATGGGGGGTGGACCACAATCCTTGATGATAATAGAGTCATAGAGTCACAATATTCCAACAATGGCCTAACCAATGTCCTGTACAGCCGCAACATGACTTCCCAACTCCTGTGCTCAATACTCTGACCAATAAAGGAAAGCATTGGTCACTTTGGCCATGGTCCTGGGATGCACTGTGCGTTTGCCACTCCCATACTCACCAAGTACCACCTTCTGGCCATGGTGCTTGGGAATCCTACAGCTCACATGGAGTCAGAGCTTTTGCAACACTGAAAGAGGTCCTTCAGCCCATCCTATCTAAGCTGGTCATCAAAGATCCATCTATTCTAATCCCATTTTCCAGTTCTTGGCCTGTAGCTTTGAATGCTCTGGCTTTTCAAGAGAACCTCGAAATGCTACAAAAGTGTCTTGAGAGTTCCTGCCTCTGCTATCATTTTTAGGCAGAGTTTCAGATATCCACAGCCCCCTGAGTGAAACAATTTCCTCAACTCCCTGCTCAGGCTTCTTTCCTTCCCTAAAACTGTGTTCCTTTTTGTTATTGACCCATCTGCTATGGGAAGAGTTTCTCCCTATCAATCCTGTCTCTGCCTCTTGAAACTTTGTCCACCTCAATCAGGGCCCCCCTCTGCACCCTCTCTCGAGGAGTCACATAATGTGGTGATTATCTGCATACAATACTCCAGTTGTGGCTTATTTAACATTGCTGTTGCTCTATCATAACCTCCTCGCTCCTGTTTTCAGTGCCTCAACTATTAAAGACAATTATTCTAGATGTGCCTGAACCACTTTACCTACCTGTCCTGCTAGCTTCAAGGATCTATGGATGTGCACACTGTGGAATCCAACAATATAAATCGCATTGTCTCGAACAAGATTAAAAGGATGTTTTAACCTAGAAACTGTACAGAAACCATTTTCTGGAAAGTTACCTGAATTGAAAGGTTTGAGTTATAAGGAGAGATTGGATAAGCTGGGACTTTTTTTTCCCCCAGAGCGTAGGAGATTGAGGGGTGACATTAACAAGGTTTATAAAATCGTGAGAGGCATAGATAAAACTGATAGTTTTTCTCCATGATAGGGGAGTCTAAAATTAGAGGGCACAGGTTTGAGGGGAGAGACACAAAGGCGTATGGAGGAGCAAGCTTTTCACACAGAGGGTGGTGAGTAAGTGGAACAAGCAGGCCAAGGTAGTGGTGGAAGTGAGTACAATTTCGTCATTTAAGAAACATTTACACAGGTACATGGATGGGATAGGTATGGAGTCATAGAGTCACAGAGATGTACAGCACGGAGATAGACCCTTCAGTCCAACCTGTCCATACCGAACAGATATCCCAACCCAAACTAGTTCCACCTGCCAGCACCCGGCCCATATCCCTCCAAACCCTTCCTATTCATAGACCCATCCAAATGCCTTTTAAATGTTGCAATTGTACCAGCCTCCACCACATCCTCTGGCAGCTCATTCCATACACGTACTACCCTCTGTGTGCAAAAGTTGCCTCTTGGGTCCCTTTTATATCTTTCCCCTCTCAGCCTAAACCTACGCCCTCTAGTTCTGGACTCCTCCACCTGGGGAAAAGACCTTGTATATTTACCCTATTCATGCCCCTCATGATTTTATAAACCTCTATAAGGTCACCCCTCAGACTCTGACACTCCAGTGAAAACAGCCCTAGCCTATTCAGCCTCTCTTTATAGCTCAAATCCTCCAACCCTGGAAACATCCTTGTAAATCTTTTCTGAACCCTTTCAATTTTCACAACATCCTCCCGATAGGAGGGAGACCAGAATTGCATGTAATATTCCAAAGGAGGGATACGGGCCAAATGCAGGCAAATGGGACTAGTTTAAATTGTGAGAACTGAACAACATGGGCATGTTGGGCTGAAGGGTCTATTTTCATGCCGCATGACTGTAAGACTTTGTACAAAGACCAACAGGTTGTCTTAACTGTTTAACACCGAATGCAAAACCTGCAGGATAGTTATACAAAACTCATACTGTTGGTAGTCCCTGCAGATTAAAGCTGTTGAGATGGACTGAGCGCAGAGACTTGTTAGTTGCTGCTGTAACCATAGAGAATTCCATTAATTGTAATATCATATAATTATGCTTTTTCTCAAAACGGTTAATCATAATTCATCTGATATTGATTAGGAGAGGCCTTGGTAAGGTTGACAGATAGTGACAAGCTCCTGTACGTGTTACATAACTCAGTGTATACATATTCATGTGCACACACAAACCTAAGTATGTATTTATGCATTATATATATATATATATATATATATATATATTCTGAGAGATCAAGCAGCCAAAATTCCATTAGCAGGCTGAGGTGAAGACATTCCCAACAGGAGAGCCGAAATTCGGGATAGAGTCCAGCACATCCAAAAATTGCTGGCAACAAGCTCCCCAGCTTCCTGGAATATTTTTCCAGAAGACAATGAAACAGTTCCTTGCTGCGAGTACACACGAGGAACAAAGGCCTCCTCTCTGGCCCACTGTCCTTTATCAATCATCCTGACGCTGACAGATATAATACAAATATTTGATTAACTGGTTTTCTACGTTCTTGCTAGAGTGAATTGTGATCCCTACCTCTTGTCCAACTGGCCTCAGTTCAAGTCTCTCCTGTCCTGGATGTATGTCTAAATAATTTAATTAAGTTTCTACTTATGTTTTGTGAAGAAAAGAAAATCTGAGAAAATTGCAATAAATATTTGAAATCTTTAGAATGTCTTTTAGGGTGCTTTTTGAAGGATGAATCTCAAGGGAAGTAATTGCTGGTCTAATAGTAAATGCAAATTGCTTTGTTCCACATTAAATTAATATCTAGCTATGAAGTTTTAAGCTCATATTGGTAGCTTGATCAGAACTCACTTGCTGTGAACTAATAAATTTCGTCAAAACTGTGCATCGGTCAGGTGTTCAATCAGCTGAAGATAACAATAGCTAATTTGGAAATCTCTGCACTACAGCCAATATAATGAGATGTCAACAAATTCAGGCGAAACACAAACACGAGGAAAGCACTTAGCACCAGGAATATTTTTTACACCATTGATTAGACCAGTGTGCTAGTCAGCTGCCCTGAGTCAAAATTTGGTGGTGGATCAGGATTTCTATGATACAATGAAAATATTCCGGATAAAATTTTGAATTGGCTATTGGTATACTTTAATTTGTATCTTTCTGCTTTGCAGAGAAACAGGAGGTTTGGACCATGAGGAGACGGTGAACAAACTGGGTCTCCCCTTTCGGACAAACATGATCACAAAGCGATTAATTGATTGAGTGACTGTCTTTCAAACAATGAAGAGGCTTTGACTCTCAATGCTTTTAGGGAGAGGTGGACACCGTGGGGGATGGAATGCTTTAATTCCCCCTCAAATTCTATTTTGATTTGATCCCAACTCTTCCCCACACACCACACCCCCACCTTCATTTTTTTCCATGTAGGCATTGACCCAACGGGGCTCTGCTTGTCACTGGTTCTTTGGTCAAATCAGTGTTTCTCCTGGTGGTGGAATATTAATGAAGTCATTTAGATACCTGTTGTTTTCTGTGTCCTGCAGCTACACACACTTACACGTGGGTGCTGGTTGTATGGCAGTAGTGTAGGGATATGGAAAAAAAAGTCACCGGGCAAAACAAAAATTTTTTAAAATGAGGAGGCTTTGACAGAACAGATCTGCAGAGACCGAATGTTTCCACTCATGGGAAAGAGCAAAACTTGAGACTGTTTAACCTGAGCATTTCACTCAAGGAATCAAATAAAGAAGCCTCTTCACCCAGAGAGTGTGGGACTCTGTGCTACATGGAGTGGTTGACATGAATAATAGAGATACTTGGAAGGGGCAGCTGCATAAAAGCTCGAGGGGGAGAGGACGAGAAGGATAGGTCGATAGAATGAACAGTAGGAGGACTGGAACATGGGACAAGTGATGCTGTGCATTAGAACCTTTTTGGAGTTCTTGTGGTGTAGTGGTAGTGCCCCTATCTCTGAGCTGGGAGGACCAGATTCACATTCTCCTCTATTTGCTGCTGAAGCATGTAATAACATCAATGAATGGGTTGATTAGAAAATATCTACAAAGGTGTGAAGTGGGGGTGCCGGCGTTGGACTGGAGTGGACAAGGTCAGAAGTCACATGGCACCAGGCTATAGTCCAACAGCTTTATTTGAAAGCTGTGTGACCTCTGCTCTAGAAAGAGACCATTCAGCCCATTATGGCTGGATAGACTAGCCACCAGTTCTAATCTCATTTTCCAAAGCTACTGTTTTTCGGGTTATAGCAGGTTAGGTGCAGCTCCAGGTAAGTGCATGTTGCCTTCTATACTCTATGTAAGGTCATCCTGCAATATAACACCCAGATGAATTCCTCTTTTGCCTTGGGGCTTCATACTTTCCTGGTAATTTTGTTTTGCATGTATTAAGTAGTGAGTTTATTGCTCAACCCTTTTGAGGAAGCTGGCCTTTGGATTTGGTGTATTAGTTCACAGCAAGTAAATTCTTGATCAAATCGCCCGATGTCATCTTGAAGTCAGGGTGAAACTAACCTGTTTTGTGTTTGCTGGATGGATCCTCCTTCAAACCGCTACTTTCAGACAGCAGGTTTCTTACTAATGGACAAACCAGACAGGGACTGCTGCCGAGGAAGTGAGGATCAGACTAGTAACAAGCAGAGACACACACACACACACCAACGATGACACAGTACGTTCAGGACTGTCAACATCATGGAAAAGTTTGGAATGATATTTAAGATTACTGGGAGTGGTAGGGGATATAAAGAACTCAAATGTATGAAGCTGCATTTGTTTTTTTTAGACTGATGTATTGCAATCCACATTTATAACACTGAGAGAGGCACTGCTACCCCCATTCAATTAAATGAAAAATTAAATTAAAAATCACACAACACCAGGTGATAGCAACAGGTTTAATTGGAAGCACTAGCTTTTGGAGCGCTGCTCCTTCATCACCTTCAACAATGATGTCCAATTTTGGGCTAACCCACCATTGGGAATACCCTTCCTGTATTTACCCTGTTTAGTCCTATACAAATTTCACAGGTTTCTATGAGATCTCCCTCTCATTCTCCTGACCTCTAGTGAATATAATCCAAACCGATTCAACGTCTTCTCATAAGTCAGCCCTCCCATCTCAGGACTCAGTCTGGTAAACCTTCGCGACACTCCCTCCTCAGCAAGAACATCCTTCCTCAGATAAGGGGACCAAAAACTGCTCACAAATCTCTGAGTGTGTCCTCAACAATTCCCTGTATACTTGTAGCAAGACATCCTTGTCCCCATACTTGAATCCTCTTGTTATGAAGACTAACATATGATTCACCTTCTTTATCGCCTGCTGTACCCGCACACTTACTTTAGCGACTGGTGCATGAAGACACCCAGGTCTCATTGAATATTCCCCTCTGTCAGTTTATAGGCATTGAAATAATAATCTGACTTCTTATTTTTACTCCCAAAATGGATAACAGTTATCCATATCAAATTGCATCTGCCATGCGTTTTCCCACACATGCAGCCTGTCCACTGCAACACCTCTGCATCGTCCTCACAGCTCACCCTCCCATCCAGCTTTGTGTCAATTGCTGAAATACAGGAGCTCAATTTGGAAAGATGCCCGGCAACTAGTCTTACAAGAGAAGAAAAAGCAATTATAAACGTCTTGCAAAACAATGTCAAAGATTCTTTTAAATATTGGAATTGTTAGTGTCTTTCAGGTGTTATTTATTTCTGTCCATTTGTCAATTCTGGTCATTAAAATGCATGCACAATGTTGATCTCAGTTACAGCATTGTGTGTAGTTCCAGGCTCCACACTATGGAATGATACGAACACATTAGAGTGTAAGGTAGAGAGGTTCCATCATTGAGAAGCTTCAGTTTGACGATAGATCAAGAGGTTGGGACTCTTCTCCATGAAGAGGAGAGGGTTAAGAGGAAATTTAATAAAAGATTTCAAAATCGGGGTGGGGGGCTTCTGGGCACAGTAGATAAGGAGTAACTGTTTCCATTTGTAAGATAAAGAAGAGGGCATAGATTTAAAGTGAATTGCAAAAATCTCAAATGTGACACACAACTTAACTTTTTAACAATACATAGTTACGATCTGGAATATACTGCCTTGAAATGGTGGTGAAGGCAGGTTCAATTGGTGCATTCCTCAACGGGCACTGCTTTTAATTAAATAATCGTCCATCATCATCGGGGTAAAGACAGTAGAGATTGGCACTAAGTTACAATGCTCATTCTAAGAGCCAGTGTAGACATGATGGCTGAATGGCCTCAATCTGCAATGTAAGAAATCTGTGATAGCATGAATTTAGAGAGTGGGGTCACAGCGAAGGGAACACCAAGCACCAACAGAATCTTGGTGCCAAATTCTGAAAAGGATATTATCTTCCAAATGTTGTTGCCCCTCCCGCACACCTCCTGCCCACGCTCCAGGAATTGTGCCATTCCACATTGTGTCAGATTTCCTGAATTCGAACTGTTTGAAGGAAAAGAAAATCACAGCCTATCTGTTTGATATCTTAGCGTGAGCGTGTACTTTCATCATACAACAGACGAATTCAAATAAGGCAGCACAATACATGTGGTGGAAAAAAACGTTTAAAATTAATGGCTCCACAGATCAAGAGGAAGCATTAATTTAGCAGCTAATTGACTTGTAACTAGTGATTCCTGATTAGCCCATTCCTGTAATTGTTGCAGTAATGGCAGACATTGAAATCTCATTGTATCTGATCTCTATCTCTCTACAGAGGTGGGTTGAGTATTGCCAGTGTTTATGAAACATTCCCAGCTACACATTAAGAGTGAACTCAGCAGGAGGTCCACTTTGCTAAAGACTTTCATTGCCTTGCAACGCTGCAGTTATACTGAGAACCCTACTGCCCTTATTTATGATTGCCTGGGAATCTTTCTTTCTTTTTTTGCAAAAGTGAATTGCTCAGTAAAAGAATAGACAGAATTCAAAGCAAATAAGTAAAAGATAAGTGTTAAAGTGTTGTGGTTCTACTCTCTCATTAGAGATGACCAGCGGTGGTTTAACCTGAGGGTCGCCATGTCTCAACTGGGGGTGGGGAGGAGGTGGGGGGTGGGGAGAGGTTGAGAAGACGTGTCCTTTATGGTCCACTCAGCCAGAATGGGGTTTAAACCCTTCTTGTTGCTATCACAAACCAGCTGTGCAGTTACTGAACCCCTCTAATGGAAAATAAGGGACAGGAAAACTGCAAGAATAATAGCAATGTGACTTTGTTGAATCATCTGTTGGGAACCCTGTGGAAAGGCTGAACAATCTGACTCTCTTTTTCTTAGGAAAAGGAAGGCCAAGAGGTAATTACTTTATTCACACCTCTGGGGCAGGTGGCACTTGAACCCAGATGTTCTGGCTCAGGGACACTATCTCTGCACCCACACGACCCTTTATAGCAGAGTGGGTAACCTGATTAGAAGTCTTTGAAATTAAGAGTCAAGTTGACACATCAGATGTAGTGAAATGTGGGGGTAAGCAGAGCTAATTTTAAACATAGGACAGACATTAATAAATCAGAGAAATGTTTCTAGCCAGAGGGATGATAATGTAGAACTCTATCCAACAGGCAGTGGGAGAGCTGAGCAGTATAGTTAATGACATGCTGGCCTTCAGAGTCAGAAGGCTTGCGTATAGCAGTAGAGATGTCAAACAGGGTCTTGGTGAAGCCATACTTTGAGTATTGTGTGCAGTTTTGGTCTCCTAGCCTGAGGAAAGACATTCTTGCTCTCGAGGGAGTCCAGAGAAGGTTCACCAGACTGATCCCCGGGATGGCAGGACTGACATATGAGGAAAGACTGGATCGACTCAGCTTGTACTGGCTGGAATTTAGAAGAAGGGAGGGGCTCTCATAGAAGCATTTAAAATCCTGATGGAACTGGACAGGCCAGATGCAGAAAGAATGTTCCCCGTGTTGAAGAAGTCCAAAACTAGGGGTCACAGTCTAAGAATAAGCGGTACGCCATTCAGGACAGAGATGGGGAAGAATTTCTTCCCTCAGAGAGTTGGGAACCTGTGGAACTCTCTCCCACAGGAAGCTGTTGGGGCCAGTTCACACGATATATTCAAGAGGGAGCTGGACGTCGCCTTTGTGGCTAAAGGAATCAAGGAATATGGAGAGAAAGCGGGAATGGGGACACTGGGATTGCATGATCAGCCACAATCATATTGAATGGTGGTGCAGGCTGGAAAGGTCCTGTTGTCTGCACCTATTGTCTATGTTTATCAATATTCCTATGTATAAGCCCTTCTAGAATTTTTAGCATCTTTCTTGTTCATGTTAGGTGTTATAAAAGAAAGCTGCATATTAATGAGGTCAGATGTGCAGTTAGTGAAATCACTAAAAAGCAATAATTTTCATTAATGTGGAGTTTCTCGCTGCCCGGTGAGAATCGCATCTCTGTAATACAGTGAGGTTGAGGTAGGCCTCACTGAGGTCTCGTGTGAGTCTGGCTCATTTCCCACCATGGTCCACCTCGTTCAGGCCCAGATAAAGTCCTGCCCCAAAGTCGCTGTCAGTTTCATATCACTAAACAACAGTGCAAGTAAACATGCACCTCTGAGGTTTTATTGGGGAGAATATGGCTGATGTTAAATCTCAATAGGGCCAACTAACTGGGTTTCGGTCTGCCTGATGTTGTTTAATCTGAGAGTTTACACACCGAAAGTCAGCACTGAGGGTGAGATGGGTCACGCTCAAACCATACATTTGAGAACAGATAATCCAAGTTGCCTGATCACCTCAACTTTAGATAGATAAAGCCAGATCCATGCTATCCCTCTTTTTAAAAACCTGCAATGCTAGGAGGGTGAGGAGATGAACCTTGAACCTTGATGCTGTATATTGAACTAATGTAACCACTATCTCTGTACTGTTTCTAATGAGAGCGTAGCCCTATGTTCCTCTGGGACTAAGGCCGCCTTACCTTTACTGTCTCATTCCTCCCACTCAGCAAAAAATAAAATAATGGGTTTCAGAGCAAGATCCATAAATAAAGAAGGTAAAATAGAAAGAACATGAAGCTGTTAAATAGTTTCCATGGGTGAGAATATTGATTAGGTCTCTAAATGTTTTTGATATACTGCATCTTTAATGGGAAGCAGCAAACACGCGTGAAATCTTTCCTTTGTTCAGAATTCATTTGAGGTAACAGGAAAGATTCTTAACTTAAAGCTGGTGTATAAAACTGCCATTTTTACACTGAAGCATTAATTTGAATCCTTTAGAATTATCGACTCTCGTATTTCTTTTGATCTCATATTTTATTGGAGGAATCTCAAATAGGATTCCCTCACCATAGACACAGTTCATCTTCTACGATGAATAATCCAGTGCCAGCAGATCTTCAAAGTGCCGTACCCCATGTTTACAATCACGGGGAAGGTCTCTGTTTAAATGGGGTAAGAGTTTATGGCACACCTCACACCACTTTCTCCTGAAGGTCTGTTTTTATTCCATTGCACAAATTTCACTCGGGGAGCTTATTGCCTGTAACACATTCTTTTCGCAGTCAGATTTTGTTTGAGTTTTGCATCCTTTTGTCCTTCCATTACTAATTCTGTTTTCAATACTCTCTTGGCTGAAATGTTATAGATATCAGCTAAGTCTGAGTTTCGGTGGGTGTCAAAGAGGATTTCTCTCTGTGAACCCGAGCGAGTTTTCTCACGCTGTCCCCCCATGCTTACCTTGTGACCCATGCACCATGTCCCCATGACATCCCACTCACCACAGTGAGGAGTACTGCCCAGTGCTGGGACCTTCCATGATTCCTGACACCAGTGCATCTTTAAAACCCAGCCATGTATCCAGTCAAGTGCTTACTGTCCACAGTTGCCCTATGTGGTGCTGGTGGATTGCCCTTGACGTGTCTGACAGAGGATAATTGGCATCTTTTTGTTAACTCATTCATGGGATGAGGGCATTGCTGACTAGGCAGCATTTATTGCCCATCCCTAATTGCCCAGAGGGCAGTTAAGAATCAATTATATTCCTATGGATCTGGAGTCACATGTACGCCACACCAGGTAAGGATGGCAGTGTCCTTCCCTCCAGGGCATTAGTGGCAATATATTTGTGGTCATCATAAGATTCTTAATTCCAGATATTTTTATTGAATTCAAATTCCACCATCTGCTGTGATGGGATTTGAACCAGGGTCCCCAGAATGTAACCTGGGTCTCTGGATTAACAGTCCAACGATAATATCGCTAGGCCATCATCTCCCCTGCTTTGTCCCCAGAGACTTGGAGGTGTTTGGAGATGGGGAAGTGGTGCTCCAGCAGGGGTCAGTGCCCATGGAGTTTGTGCTGAGATTTTGCTGCCTGGTGAACAAGGTGGAGGAGGTTGTGAGCTGGAGTTGCAGGTTGAGATCTGACTTGCTCTGACATTCATGTTGGGAATTGTCACCACCTTTATTCCACCCAACATGTGGGAGAATGGGGAACTGCGTGTTGGTGGAGTGAAATTAACTCATAATGAATGCACATTGGCCTCTCGTTGTTCACCAGCAAGAATCCCACCATGCTATTCAACATCTGAATGGAAGGTGGACGTGTTTGCTCCCAAGGTGATGAATCTCCCTATTTGCAGACATCCCATGATTTTCCTACCTTTCTTACCAAGCCCATGTCATTCATTAGCTTGGAAGAATCAACCGTCTCTTAGTGTTGTCACTGAACCAGCCATTGACAGAGCTACAGAGTCATAGAGATGTACAGCACAGAAACAGACCCTTCATCCAACTCATCCAGGCCGTCCAGATCCTGCCTCAGTCTGACTGAGATCTGGATACCTTTCGAGATGATGGATGGAAATGGATTACAACAAAAAAGCATCACCTGTCCATTTTGAGCTATTGTTAAAGATCACTAATTTATTTTCTTAATGTGGGAAATCTGCCTCTGAAGTATATTATGTCAAACTTGGAAGGAAAATAAAAAGTAGAGGTTGCAGATGGTGAATTACTGTAATATTTAGACCAGTTATTATCTGATTTGTACTGTAACAAAAGTACCATATTCTTTAGAATATTAAAGCAGGGAGATGATGTTAGAAATGTATCAATCTCTGCTTAAACCTCAGCATCTCTGGGCTCCACATTTTATTTCGGAATAACAGGCTTTGCAGGTGTCTCAAGGAGGTTTCCTGGGATGTTCCCAGGGCTGGGGGGGTGGGGGTGGGAGGCAGGGCGGGGAGGGTTCTACAGTTTTGGGGGAAGTTGGAAAGGTTCAGACTGTTTTTATTGGAACAGAGCTTTTCAAAATACTGATAGGGTTTGATGATGGATACAGAAACCCTCTGGCCTTTGGTGAGTGGCTCAATAACCAGAGATAGAGACTCACCAGGAGGAAGATCTCGAGGAGGGGTTGAGAGGAAATATCTTCACTCCAAGAGCTGTGAGGGGGGTTTGGAACTCTGGGCCTGAAGCTAAGTCCTTGAATAATTTGTAAGGGTGTTGGATAGTTTCTTGAAGTTGAGGAACTTACAGTGTCACAGTCCAAAAACAGGGATATGGGCTTTCTCTCAAAAGGCCAGCACTCGATACGATGGGCTGGGTGGCCTGTTCTGTGGTTGGACATGCCTAAGATTATTTTGATTCTATTCTACAAGTTACAGTGTCCAAGAAATGATTACTAAGACCCACTGTCATTCCAAGGATGTTGTTGTTTGTAGTCTTAAGTGTTCTCCCTTTTTAAATATCAATCTGTAACTTGATGCTTGAAGCATTTGATGTCTTTATAATTGCTTACATGGGAAGTCATTGGAAAATAAACTGAAAGCGAATGTTTGTTAATGGGGGGACTCTTGCAAAACATGACATCTTTCAAATTTCCTACTCCAGTATTCAGCAGAGATACCTCTGTATTGAAAACAATTACAAAGAAATTTATCACTCTCTAGTGACGAATGACTACACACAGCTGGTAAAATAGGAATTGTTGGCAGATACACATGGATGTTTGCACATGCTATTTATATTAGAAAGGATGTGTATTGTTCATTGAATGTCAGCAAGCTTAAATTACAAAGAGCAACACAATTGTCAGGAATGAGGTGATGTTGCTTAATCATTAAAGTGTATAGTTTCTCAACAGTAATGCAAAAAATCAATCATAACAAATATTACAGGTTCAGTTAATCTATTGAACAAGAAGTCAAGTTCCAGTCGAGAATTATACAGCTGTGTTGCAATCAGCAGGTTTGGCCAAATGTACAGACTCACCAAAGGCTACTTAACAAACCATTCCTTTGTTGAATAAAACAAAGAATTGTGGATGCTGGAAGTCTCGAACAATAGAAATTGCTGGAGAAACTCAGCAGGTCCTGCAGCATCTGTGGAAACAGAGTGAATGCTTTTATATTAAATGAAATGCAGCACATAAAACACAGTGAACATTTCTTTGTTACGTTTGGCGAACATGCAATTCCAGTCCAGCTCTTTCCTATCCATTAATTATACTCCCGCGGAAAGTACCGTGGTTCACCAAAGGCAAATCATAAGTTTCTTTCCAAGAAAAAAACTTCTGGATAGCATGTTGATCGCCTTCAACCCGATGTTCTGAACTTGATATCCTGCAGGCTGTGTCTGTATGTCCCCATCTACCCACAATCCCTTCCAACCCATAATTATTGAAAAGATAGAAGCTGAATTCACCATCTTTTCTAACCTGAACGTTTTCACATGTACTTTCATTAAAGAAGGTTTAAAGCTCACAAAATTAGTGATCAATTGGTTAACGCATTTGAACAGGGCAGTGCTGACAGAAAACAGTAGTTTCAACCAGTCAGAACAAGTTCCTGCTGGGACTGGGATTGAAACAGGAGGTGGTTTCGCTGAGCGCGTGGTTTATCTGAAGCAGATATGAACAGATGTAACATTGCAGTATTTACATTTTATATTCATTTCTGTAGCCGTCTGAAGACTATACTTTTTTAGTTTTCCATATTTTTGATTGTGGATTAAAGAGAGAAAAGAATCATTCATGGTTGAAAGATTGCTGCACCTTTTAAAGGCGAGTTACTGAAACTCATTGGAGGTGTTGTTTACACAGTTGCTTTATTCATCCAGAAGAGGCTGGTTACTGCAGAGTAGACAAAGCATGTGAACAGAGAGAGATTCTGCCGGCAACAAGTTGCTGATTGGATTTGTTTGTGAAGTTGAGCCCCGCTATAGTTGACGAAGGCCATCTGCCTGCCAGCAGCAAGGTGATTGGCTCGAGGGTACAGGAACAAGCTGTGGGCGTGAATGACATTGTCAGAAGCCTTTGGCCCTCTGAAAGGAGAGGTAATATGTCTCTGCAACAGAAAATACCTGAAACCTGTACAAAGCCACTTTTCCTCTTCACGCAGTTGCTGTAACTTTTGCTTTCAGTCAATAAATTAGAGACTTTATAAGAAGTGAACCGGTTGCTCTGTACATTCTCAAGGAAGTTAAAAAATACCCAGGGAATAGAGATTAAAGAACAGCAAATTCTAACAAGCAGAAGGATCATCTCAAGGAACCCTGTGACCAGGAGCCATTGAACAGCCTTTCTAGCCTGTTCCTCCATCCAAAACACCAATTTCTTTTGAGTAAAAGTGCGTCGAGGGCATTTTTGAAGGAGCTTAGAGTATTCATTAGTAGACATGTCAGCAGTTATATCGACAGTCCATAGTTGTTTACACGTAACTAGAATCTATTTATTTGTAATAAGTAGTCATTTTTATTAAGTACACAAAATGGGACTGTGCTTTCTGTCAGGCTGGGTCTACACAGATGGAAAATAAGGGAACACTGTGTACTTTGATATAATCTTTAAATGTTGTAAAGACTCGGCAATAATAGGACTTGATTCCTATGCATAGTTCCAGTGAGATGTGGCAACAGTAAATTAATTCAAGGAGCTTATTTAGTCCTAGTTTTGGATCTGAAGCTGAGGAGATTCTTTAGGGAATATATTCCATAAGATAGAGGAACAGTATTAGATCCACAGTATTATCTTTAAGTGGGCGGCACGGTGGCACAGTGGTTAGCACTGCTGCCTCACAGCGCCTGTAGACCTGGGTTCAATTCCCGACTCAGGCGACTGACTGTGTGGAGTTTGCACATTCTCCCCGTGTCTGCGTGGGTTTCCTCCGGGTGCTCCGGTTTCCTCCCACAGTCCAAAGATGTGCGGGTCAGGTGAATTGGCCAAGCTAAATTGCCCGTAGTGTTAGGTAAGGGGTAAATGTAGGGGTATGGGTGGGTTGCGCTTTGGCGGGTCGGTGTGGACTTGTTGGGCCGAAGGGCCTGTTTCCACACTGTAAGTCTAATCTAATCATTCGGCCCATCGAGTCTGCTCCACCATTCCATCATGGTTGATATGTTTCTCAACCCCATTCTCCTGCCTTCTTCCTGTAACCCTCAATCCCCTCACTAATCAATAGCCTATCGATCTCTGTGTTAAATATAATCAATGTCTTGGCCTGCACAGCTCTTTATAATCAATGTCTTGGGTGGCACGGTGACACGCACTGCTGCCTCACAGCGCTAGAGACCCAGGTTCAATTCCCAACTCGGGCGACTGACTGTGTGGAGTTTGCACATTCTCCCCGTGTGCTCCGGTTTCCTCCCACAGTCCAAAGATTTGTGGGTCAGGTGAATTGGCCATGCTAAATTGCCTGTAGTGTTAGGTAAAGGGGTAAATGTAGGGGTATGGGTGGGTTGCGCTTCGGCGGGTCGGTGTGGACTTGTTGGGCCAAAGGGCCTGTTTCCACACTGTAAGCAATCTAATCTTATGGTAATGAGTCCCACAGATTCTCCACCCTCCGGCTGAAGAAATTCCTCCTCATCTCAATTCTAAAGGGTTGTCTCTTCACTTTGAGGCTGTGCCCTCAGGTTCTAGTCTGTCCTACCAGTGCAAACATATTCTCCGTGTCCACTCTATCCAGGCCTCTCTGTATTCTGTAAGTTTCAATGGGATCCCTCCCCCCTTATCCTTCTAAACTCCATCGAGTACAGGGCCAGAGTCCTCAATCGCTCCTCACATGACAAGCCCTTCATCCTCCGGGATCATTCTTGTAAACCTCCTCTGGATGCCCTTCAACACTAACATATCCTTCCTATTCATATACCCATCCAGATGCCTCTTAAATGTTGCAATTGTACCAGCCTCCACCACTTCCTCTGGCAGCTCATTCCAGACCCTCTGTGTGAAAAGGTTGCCCCTTAGGTCGTTTCCCCTCTCACCCTAAACCTAGGCCCTCTAGCTCTGCACACCCCGACCCCAGGGAAACAACTTTGTCTATTTACCCTATCCGTGTCCCTCATGATTTTGTGAAACCTCTATACCTAACCAATGTCCTGTACAGCCGCAACATGACTTCCCGACTCCTGTTCTCAATACTCTGACCAATAAAAGAAAGCATACCAAACACTTCTTCACTATCCTATCCATCTGCGACTCCACTTTCAAGGAACTATGAACCTACACTCCAAGGTCTCTTTGTTCAGCAACACTCCCTAAGACCTTACCATTAAGTGTATAAGTTCTGCTAAGATTTGCTTTCCCAAAATGCATCACCTCGCATTTATCAGAATTAAACTCCATCTGCCACTTCTCAGCCCATTGGCCCCTCTGTTCAAGATCCTGTTATAATCTGAGGTAACCCTCTTTGCTGTCTGCTACACCTCCAATTTTGGTGACACCTGCAAACTTACTAACTGTACCTCTTATGCTCATATCCAAATCATTTATGTAAATGACAAAAAGTAGAGGACCCAGCACCGATCGCTCCACTGGTCACAGGCCTCCAGTCTGAAAAACAACCCTCCACCATCACCCTCTGTCTTCTACCTTTGTACCAGTTCTGTATCCAAATGGCTAGTTCTGATGGTATTCTGTGAGATCTAACCTTGCTAATCAGTGTCCCATGGGGAACCTTGTCAAACGCCTTACTAAAGTCCAAATAGATCACATCTACCACTCTGCCCTCATCAATCCTCTTTGTTACTTCTTCAAAAAACTCAATCAGGTTTGTGAGACATGATTTCCCATGCACAAAGCCATATTGACTATTCCTGATCAGTCCTTGCCTTTCCAAATACATGTACATCCTGTCCCTCAGGATTCCCTCCAACTACTTGCCAACAATGAGGTCAGGCTCACTGGTCTATAGTTCCCTGGCTTGTCCTTACCACCCTTCTTAAACAGTGGCACCACATTAGCCAACCTCCAGTCTTCCGGCACCTCACCTGTGACTATCGATGATACAAATATCTCAGCAAGAGGCCCAGCAATCACTTCTCTAGCTTCCCACAGAGTTCTCGGGTACACCTGATCAGCTCCTGGGGATTTATCCATCTTTATGCATTTGAAGACATCCAGCACTTCCTGTAATCTGGATGTACAAAATGTAATCTGGACATTTGGCAAGATGTCACCATTTATTTCCCTACAATCGATATCCTCCATATCCTTTTCCACAGTAAATGCTGATGCAAAATACTTGTTTAGTATCTCTCCCATTTTCTGTGGCTCCACACAAAGGCTGCCTTTCTAATCTTTGAGGGGCATATTCTCTCCCTAGTTACCCTTTTGTCCTTAACGTATTTGTAAAAACTCTTTGGATTCTTCTTAATTCTACTTGCCAAAGCTTTCTCATGTCCCCTTTTTGCTCTCCTGATTTCCCTCCTACGTATACTCTTACTGCCTTTGTACTCTTCTAAGGATTCACTCGATCTATCCTGTCTATACCTGACATATGCTTCCTTCTTTTTCTTAACCAAACCCTCAATTTCTTTAGGAAAAAGTGAGGACTGCAGATGCTGGAGATCAGAGCTGGAAAATGTGTTGCTGGAATAGTGCAGCAGGTCAGGCAGCATCCAAGGAGCAGGAGAATCGACATTTCGGGCATAAGCCCTTCTTCAGGAATGCGGAGGGTGTGCCAAGCAGGCTAAGATAAAAGGTAGGGAGGAGGGACTTGGGGAAGGGGCGTTGGGAATGCGATAGGTCGAAGGAGATTAAGGTGAGGGTGATAGGCCGGAGAGGGAGTGGGGGCGGAGAGGCCGGGAAGAAGACTGCAGGTCAAGAAGGTGGTGCTGAGTCCAAAGCCTTTACCCAAAACGTTGATTTTCCTGCTCCTCGGATGCTACCTGACCTGCTGTGCTTTTCCAGCATCATTCTAATCTTGACCATTGACCATGAAGCTAGTCCTGACCGGCTCCTCACCAGACCACAGTGGCCCTTCAGACCTCACCCCTCTCTCCTCCAACAACCCCTGCCAATTAATGAAAGAAAAGCAGGAAGACATTCGGTGCATTGAATGTCCTCCACCATTCAATAAAATGATGGCTGGTCTGTTTGTGTTTCAAGTCAGAGGCTGGAGGAGCAACCTGATAGAAATCTACAAAACTAGGAGAGGCATGGGTAAGGTAGACGGTCTGAGGGTGGAAAGGTCAATCACAAGAGGGCATGGATTCAAGGTGAGAAGGGAGCAATCTTCCACACAGAGGGTGCTGGGTGACTGGAATGGACTGTCAGTGGCGATGGTGGAAACAGTGTAAGTGGTTCTGCATCTGGAAGGTGCTGTCTAAGGTGCCTGTGCTCAAATCTCAGGAGTGGAACTTGAAACTATGGGTCAATCCTGTATCACTATTAAAAGTAAAAGCTTCATTCCCCATGTCTAAGACATAGAACTGGATGTAGGTTTAAAGCTAAGTTCCTATTCTGTGGATCATCATGCTGAAAGTGTGTCGATTTACTTTTCAATGTCAAATTTACACAAGGTGCATACACCACCAAGACCCACGTGGCCTGTTGTTATGTTGTATACTGTAGGAAAACCTGAACAAAAATACAACTGTTTCAAGTTGTGATGGTTTCAGATCAGAGATGTGATATTTACTTTAAACGTAGCAGAGAACAAGTCTGAAATAAAGTCATTTCTTTACTTCTTCACATTGTTAAACTGCACATTTGGGTGGCTTGGTGGCTCATTGGTTAGCCACGCTCCCTCACAGATTGAGGGACCTGGATTTAATTCCAGCCTCAGGCAACTGTCTGTGTGGAGTTTGTACATTCTCCCCATGTCTGTACGGGTTTCCTCCAGGCGCTCTGGTTTCCTCCCACTGTCCAAAAATGTGCAAGTTAGGGTGGTTTGGCTGTGCGAAATTTTCCGTATTGTCCAGGAATGTGCAGGATTACAGTGATAGGGTAGGGGAATGGATCTGGTTGGTTAGTCTTTGGAGGGTCAGTGTGGACTCGATGGGCTGAATGACCTACTTCCACACTTGGGGATTCTATGAATATGAGGTATGGGTTCCAGCTTAAGGGTCTTCATCACCATGGCTTTTGGAAGCAGATTTTATTAATTTGCAAAAATTGTTTTGTATCCTAATGGCCTTTTTTTGAAGTGTGTTTATCTGTGTGTGTGTGTGCCTGTGTGTGTGTGTGCATGAGTGTGTGCATGTGTGTCTGTGTGTGTGTGTGCATGAGTGTGCGCGTGTGTGTGTGTGCATGAGTGTGCGCGTGTGTGTGCGCATGCACATGTGTGAGAGTAAGCCCTTACTTGAAGATCAAAGGTAGATTGAACCTGTTTGATTGTCGAGGCATTGCATTTTGCTCAAAAGGTAGTGCTTTCAGTGGTAAAAGTTATGGCTGTAATGAAGGCAATATAATTTGTGCCAGGATGAGTGTTGGGATTTAGCCAAAGTATGAGGCACAGCCTGAGTAGCTGAATAAGCTGGAGGGCCCCAACTGTTCATTAATGTAATTAGTTGTTTCAAGAGTACAGTATTTCCTTTTGCATCGAAGCCCATTTTCTTGGCCGCACGATTCCTGTTCTAGTTAGATCCAGGGACGCTGTTTATGAGCTGGCTTTCTACAATATTCCCATAGTTTCGCTTCAGACTGCAATGGGTCTTTTATTAAAATGGGCTAAACTCTATCGCGTTTCCATCTGTCGGCTGCATTTCAGGATATCAAAGAACTGATTCACCTGTTTCATTTGATGGCACTAAGTAGTCTTTCATGCTGCTCAATGCATATTAATGAGGTCATTTTAAAGTGTGTTTTAGCATCAGCGTACTGTAATTTTCGTAGTGAATCAGAGTTTAAAAATTCCCGAGTTCCCTTGCATCCTGAGGGAATGTGAGTAAGTACAAATATCCCGTTGAGGTAGTTTGACCTCTTGGGGGTGGAGGGGAGCACTTCTTTCAGATATGCAGGGAATCAGATGTAGCCAACTAGACAAAGAAGAAGAGGAAACAACATCTGCAGATAGCAAAGTAACAAAAGGGGAATACTTGCATTTGTATAGCACCTTCCACAGCCAGAGCCTGATGTCAGTGGTGGGCAAGTTGTTGGAGGGAATCCTGAGGGACAGATGTACATGTATTTGGAAAGGCAAGGACTGTTTAGGGATAGTCAACATGGCTTTGTGCATGAGAAATCATGTCTTACAAACTTAATTGAGTTTTTTGAAGAAGTAACAAAGATGATTGATGAGGTCAAAGTGATGGACATGATCTCTATGGACTTCAGTAAGGTATTCAACAAGTTTCCCCATGGGAGACTGATTAGCAAGGTCAGATCTCATGGAATACAGGGAGAACTAGCCATTTGGATACAGAACTGGCTCAAAGGGTGAAGACAAAGGGTGGTGGTGGAGGGTTGTTTTTCAGACTGGAGGCCTGTGACCAGTGAAGTGCCACAAGGATCAGTGCTGGGCCCTCTACTTTTCATCATTTAAATAAATGATTTGAGTGTGAGCGTAAGAGGTATAGTTAGTAAGTTTGCAGATGACACCAAAATTTGAGGTGTAGTGGACAGCGAAGAGGATTATCTCAGATTACAACAGGATCTTGACCAGATGGGCCAATGGGCTGAGAAGTGACAAATGGAGTTTAATTTAGATAAATGCGAGATGCTACATTTTAGGAAAGCAAATCTTAGAAGGACTTATACGTTTAATGATAAGGTCCTAGGGAGTGTTGCTGAATATAGAAACCTTGGAGTGCAGGTTCATAGCTCCTTGAAAGTAGAGTTGCAGATAGATAGGATAGAGAAGGGGTGCTGGCAGGTGGGACTAGATTGGGTTGGGATATCTGGTCGGCATGGACGAGTTGGACTGAAGGGTCTGTTTCCGTGCTGTACATCGCTATGACTCTATGACACTGAACTTCCCAAAGTGTTGCAAACCCAATGGAGTAATTTTTAAGGTGGGGTCACCATTATAATGTAGGAAATACAGAGCCAATCTGCAAACAGCAAGATCCCACAAACAACAATGGGATGCTGATTGACAGATAGTCGGGCGAACTCCCCTCCTCTTCGAGCTATAAGACCTGAGCTGAAAAATGAGGCACATTTTTGGTATTTCTTACACAACACTGCAGCCATGACGGATAAGACTGCCTAAGGCAGGCACTGCAATTTCAGCCTTGATTGTTACACTTACGTTCCCATGTGAGAATTGATGCCAGCAATGCGAATGTTTGTGTCTAAGCTTCACTTATAGTACACACTGAGAGAGAGACTGCAAAGAGATTCAGAAAGAGCCACAAGTGGCAGATAGTGTTGAATTGGTCACATGAATAGAAAACCAGAACGTTTTTTGAGGCATGAAACTTGTTGGTGTTCAGAGGGAGTGGGATGTGTTCCGATCAGGAACACAAAGGATTAGCATGCAGGTATAGCAAGTAATTAGGAAAGCAATGAGCATGATGGGCTTTATTACAAAGGACTGGGAATACAAGAATAGAAGTAACTTGCTAAAATTGTACAGGACCTTAGTAAGACAGCTTGTGGAGTACCATGAGCTGTTTTGGTCTCTGTATTTAAGGAAAGATTCACTTGCATTGGACACAGTAGACTGAAGTCTCACTAGATTGTTCTGAAGAGGGTCACCAGATTCGAAATGTTGGTTTTACTTTCTCTCCATAGATGCTGTCAAATCCAGTGGGATTTTCCAGCAGTCTCACTGGATTGTTCCTGGAATGAGACTGTGCTCCTCTGACAAGAGGCTGAGTACATCAGGTCAATATTCTTGGAGTTTTAGCAGAATAAGTGGCAATCTCATTCAAACATTCAGCATAATGAATGGGCTGGACAGGGTCAACACGAAGACATTTTCTCCCCTGGCTGGGGAATTTAGAACATGGGGGATACAATTTCAGGATGAGGGACTCATCATTTTGGAGTAAGGTGAAGGAAAGTTGGTTCACACAGAGGGATGTAGGAACAGGAGGAGGCCATTCAGCTCCTCAAGCCTGTTCTGCCATTCAATGAGAATATGGCTGATCCGTGTCCTAACTACCTGCCTTTGGCCCATATGCCTTAAGATAATCATTTGAGCAAAAAAAAGCTATCTTACATTTGAAACTAACAACTGAACCCAGCATCCACTGCCATTTGTGGAAGAGAGTTCCACATCTCTCCCACCCTTAGTGTGTAGAAGTTCTTCCTAACATCTCTCCTGAACAGTCTGGCCTTGAGGGTCATGAAGTCTTGGAATTCTCTACTCTAGAGGAGTATGGAGTTTCTAACATTGAACACACTTATGTTTAGGAAGTATGATTTTTGGTCTCCAAGGGAATTGAGAGATATGAGGAGCATGTGGGAAAGTACAGCTGAAAGCCAAGATCATCCATGATCATATTAAACAGTGGTGCAGTCTCAATGGGCCAAATGGTCTACACATGCTCATGGTTCCTACATTTTTATGAAATTATAAGTGTAGTGGTGTGGATATTCAGCTAACTACAGTACCTGGGTATTAAACTGGCACTGCAATCAAGCACCTGTTCTAGAAAGAATTTCACTTTGGATACAGTAAAGTCCACTGGTGTGACCACCTGGCCATGTCTTAGCACCACGTCACTGCATGTTGACAACTTGGAGCAGAAGGAACATGCTGTGTCCACGAGACACAGTCCGAACCAGGACGAAAGTCACCACAGAGTATGGATCGAGAGCTGTAATTACTGTCCCTGGCCTACAGGGGGAGGTGGTGATGCCATGATGTGGACACTGAACTCGCAATCCAGAACCCCAGATTAATGCTTTGGGGAAATGAGTTTCAATCCCAGCATAACAGATGATGAAATTAGAATTCATTATGAATCTGGCAAAAAGCAAGCTGAAAGTAACATTTGTGCCATAGAAATGCTCGGCTATCCCCATCTCCAGTAAGAGACAATCCAACCACCGCTCCTTCACACTTACCATGTTAACACACGAAATACCCTACTATCAACATCACGGAGGTTACCATTGACCAGGAACTCAAGTGAACTCAACAGAACTGCCATATAAACACAGTGGTTGCAAGAGCAGGTCAGGAGTACATGTGCAAGTGCTCACCTCCTGACTCCCCAAAGCCTGTCCACCATCTACAAGGCACAACTCAGAGACCCGAGTTCAATTCCAGCCTCAGGCGACTGTCTGTGTGGAGTTTGCACATTCTCCCCGTGTCTGCGTGCGTTCCCTCCGGGTGCTCCGATTTCCTCCCACAATCCAAAAATGTGCAGGTTAGGTGAATTGGCCATGCTAAATTACCCGTAGTGTTAGGCGAAGGGGTAAATGTGGGGTAATGGGTCTGGGTGGGTTGTGCTTTGGCGAGCTGGTGTGGACTTGTTGGGCCGAAGGGCTTGTTTCCTCAGCGTAAGTAATCTAATCTATCTAATCTAATCTAACCCTGCAACTTCCCCTCCAAGCCACTCACCAACCTGAGTTAGAAATATATTGCCATTCCTTCACTGTCACTGGGTCAAAATCCTGGAATTCCCTCCCTAAGGTAATTGTGGGTCTACCTAAAGCTCATGGACAGCAGTGGTTCAAGAAGGCAGATCACCCCCACCTTCCCAAGGGGCAACTAGGGACAGGCAATAATGCTGGGTCCAGGCAGAGAAGCCAAGTTCAGCAAATGAATGAAATGAAAAGGATAATGACTATGTAACCATGTCAACTGGTTCAGGGAAAGAAATCTGCTGTCCTTACCTGGTCTGGTCTATGTGTGACTCCAGACCCATAGTAAAGTGGTTGACTCTTAACTGCCCTCTGAAATGGCCAAGCAAGCCACTCCACTGAAAGGTAGTTGGGGATGGGATCATCAATTCTGACCCAGTCATGAACAAATGAAGAAGAACATCCAGATTATTGGCAGAGTAGAGCAAAGTTCAGCAACAAAACCAATAAGGGACCTGGGATAAACCAAATCAGATGTAGGTGATGGGCTGGCCATGATGTCAGAAGACCCTTCAGTGTCCGCTCCAATCACAAATTAGTGGGCACATGGTATGATTCAAATTGATGGTCAACTGGACAAGTAAAATCCAGAGGTAGAAATAGCCTGATAGACTATAAGTTTTACACTTTCATTGTGTTTACTGTAGTGATCAATCATTGACAAATTCATAGGAGGTCACTAATGTACTTTTAGCAAAACAACATTAAAGTTTATTTTACAAAAGAAACACCCAAACTATACCATACTATACACATGCTATATGAAATGATTTTGTTACTGACTGAGGTTATCGTGAAAGACTCTCCTTCTCAATCTCTCCCCTCACCCTGAACCATAGTAACTCTCAGGTAAGCACACACACCCTCCCAAGTCTCTCCCTCTGTCTGAGAGAGCAGCCCTTTATCACTGGAATCCTTGTAACTATGGAACAGCAGCTTTTCTTTTGTTCTCTTACCTTTTCTATCCCTAAAGCACAGAGCTGTTCACCATAGGATTTAATGACATGCAAATCATCATCACTCACAGAGTCAAACTAAAATTAAACTAAAACCAGGTCTTCCCCTTCTTAGCACATAAAGTAGAAATACCATTTCCGTGGAACTAGCCAGTGTTTTTGCACTGTAGAACCTGGGGTAGGATGATGGCTCAGTGGTTAGCACTGCTGCCTCACAGCACCAGGGTCCCAGCTTCGATTCCAGCCTATCTGTGTGGAGTTTGCACATTCTCCCCATGTCTGCGTGCGTTTCTTCCCACAATCCAAAGATGTGCAGGTCAAGTGAATTGGCCATGCTAAATTGCCCATAGTGTTAGGTGCATTAGTCAGAGGGAAATGGGTCTGGATGGGTTACTCTCTGGAGGGTTGATGTGGACTTGTTGGGCCTGTTTCCACACTGTAGGGAATCTAATCTAAACCTAAGCTCTCAAATGTTACAAAGGTATACTGAACCTTCAACCCTCAACAAATTGCAATTAGGTCGATCTTTCATATCTTAGAATCAAAGAAGGTGACAAACCAATCCCATTGTTCCTCTATGAGCTCTTTGGTATCTTTCCCTGTGTCCCTTTATTTTCTTTCCCTTTCAGCGTTGATCCAATTTTCCTTTGTTATTTAATGTTTAGTTTTTTTTAAAGGGAGTTGGTTAGTTCAGTTGGCTGGATGACTGATGAGTGCTGCCAGCAGCATAGGTTCAATTCCCTGCACCGGCTGAGATTACCATGAGGGATCGTCCCTCCGCTGAGATGTAGTGATCCTTAGGTTAAACCACGATCAGTCATCCCTCTCATGGGAGAGCACACAGAGGAAACATTCAGCTCCTTCCCGCACACCCCGACCCCACATTCATCCACCTACCTTTGGAGACCCCCTCTGTGCCAAACTCCAGCTTCAAACCTATCTCACTGACCAAGCCTTTGATCATTGATCCAATACCTGGTTATGTAGCTCTGTGTCGAATAGTGCGGTTAATCGCTCCTTGAAGGTTTTGCCTCAGTAAAGCTGGGAAATAAATGCAAATATTGTTGTAGTTGGTAAAATATTGATTTATTTTTTATATCATGCTGAGATCTTTCAAAGCAAGCCAAGAGACTGGTGGAAATGTTAATTGAGTGTGGCCTGTGAGCAGTTTTGGAGTTTGAACAACACAAACAAATGATACATGACATTGAATAAAAAATGCAGTGTGGGATTCGGCATGGCTACTCTTAGAAAATGCAACCATGGCTGATAAAGGGCCAAATGGCCTTCCTCTATATTTTTCCTGCAACACTGCCACTGCACAGCAGTAGTGTTTATTCTTCCCCCGCAGAGGTGTGTGTGTGTGTGTGTGTGTGTGTGTGTGTGTGTGTGTGTGTGTATATACGCACGCGTGCAGTGACTCAGTGACCCGTGTATAAAAAACTTTATTCATTATTTCCACCACCAGGAAACCAGTACGAAGTAAAGTCTGGTAAAGGCAATGCTCACATGAAGGAAGTGAAGTGGGGGGAGGGGGTTAGCAATTAAATCAAAATAGAGTTGGAGGGGGAACAGCCTCCTTCTATGTTGTAAATTTCGATGATTCTACAAATGAAGAGCTGCAGATGCTTAATGGATTCGGTGTAAGATAAGGTGGTTCGTGCAAATAACGAAGAGTCAAAGCAACATGTTCTTTCCAATATTGAACACAAAATAAGCATTGCTGCCGTAAGCTGCTCAGATATTTGTGCAGGTGTTAGTATTAGCTTCCAACATTAAAAAAAACTTTCTAAGGTAAATGGTGTTAGAAGCAGGAATAACTTTCCAGTTCAGTGATGGGATAAGGTTCACCTCCTACAAAGTACGTGGAGTTACACCCAGCTGCTTATTCAGATAGTCATGGTTTGGAGGTGCTGGTGGATGAAGTTAAAAATCACACATCACCAGGTTATAATCCAACAGGTTTATTTGGAAGTACTAGCTTTCAGAGCACTATTCCTTCATCGGGTAGCTAGTGGGACAGGATCACAGGGCACAGAATTTATGCCAAAAAATCAAAGTGTTAGAAATCATGTCTTATGAACTTCATTGAGTTTTTGGAAGAAGTAACAAAGAGGATTGATGAGGGCAGAGTGGTGGACATGATCTATATGAGCTTTAGTAAGGCGTTTGACAAGGTTCCCCATGGGACACTGATTAGCAAGGTTAGATCTCATGGAATACAGGGAGAACTAGCCATTTGGTCAGAACTAGTGCAAAAGTAGAAGACAGAGGGTGGTGGTGGAGCGTTGCATTTTAGACTGGAGGCCTGTGACCAGTGGAGTGTCACAAGGATCGATGCTGGGTCTAATGCTTTTCTTCAATTATATAAATGATTTGGATGTGAACAAAGGAGATACAGTTATTAAGTTTGCAAATGACATCAAAATTGGAGGTGTAGTGGACAGCAAAGAAGGTTACCTCAGATTACAACGGGATCTTGAACAGATGAGCCAATGGGCCAAGGAGAGGCAGGTGGAGTTTAATTTAGATAAATACGAGGTGCTGCATTTTGGAAAAGCAAATCAGAACAGGACTTATACATTGATGTTAGGGCCCTGGGGAGTGTTGATGAACAAAGAGACCTTGGAGTACGAGTTCATAGTTCCTTGAAAGTAGAGTCCCAGGTAGACAGAATAGTGAAGAAAGTATTTGGTATGCTTTCCTTTATTGGTCAGAGTATTGAGTACAGGAGTCGGGAGGTCATATTGCAGCTGTGCAGGACATTGGTTAGGCCACTTTTGGAAGATTGCATGCAATTTTGGTCTCCTTCCTATCGGAAGGATGTTGTGAAACTTAAAAGAGTTCAGAAAAGATTTATTGCCAGGATTGGAGGATTTGAGCTGAATGGAAAGGTTGAATAGGCTGAGGTTGTTTTCCCTAGAGTGTCGGATGCTGAGGGGTGACCTTATAGAGGTTTATAAAATCATGAAGGTAATGGATAGAGTAATTGGAAGAGATTTTTTTCCCTGGGGTGGGGGAGTCAAGAACTAGAGAGCATAGGTTTAGGGTGACAGGGGAAAGATTTAAAAGGGACCTAAGGGGCAACTTTTTCATGCAGATGGTGGTGCGTGTATGGAATGAGCTGCCAGTGGAAGTGGTGGAGGCTGATACAATTACAGCATTTAAAAGGCATCTGGATATGAATACGAAGGGTTTAGAGAGATATGGGCCAAGTGTTGGCAAATAGGATTAGATTGGGTTGGGATATCTGGTTGGCATGGATGAGTTGGATCAAAGGGTTGGATCATGCTGGACAGCTCTATGACTCTATGACGCAATGTATTGAACAAACCTAGATTTCTGTTAAATCTTTAATCACTTAGAATGGGTGTCCATCCTCCAAGGTGGACTTCAGGATACACAACAGCGCAGAGTGGCCGAGCAGGGGCTGATAGCCAAGTTCAGTACCCATGGGGATGGCCTCATCTGGGACCTTGGGTTCATGTTACACTGCACTACACACTCTCACCCACATACTCTTAAACACGATTATACTGACTCACTCACTTTACAGCAATCTGGGTATGTTCAATACATCGCATCAGTTGTATGACACTGTGATCTTTTACTATAAATTCTGTGTCCTAAGATCCTGCCCCACTAGTCATCTGATGAAGGAACAACGTTCCAAAAGCTAGTGCTTCCAAATAAACCTGTTAGACTATAACTTGATGTTGTGTGATTTTCAACTTTATTCAGATAGTGACAAACTTTCTGGATGACAGTGGAAGATTATTACTGAACCTTGGGGTCAGTAAGTATGGACTTTTTTATCAGGGGGTTCAATTTGTAGAGCTTTGAGCTCTTTAATCACCCAGAGCTTCAGTTGAAGATTTAAGAACAGGTTTGTTTGATTAAGTGGGTTTTAATATGGAAGAAAGTATCAGCTATGTGCTGTACATGAAAGACTACTACTGCTTGCCAAGCTTATGCATCACTGATCCACATCAGCAGCTTATCCGTATGTTTGATCGATGGTGTTTTGTCCACCCCAGTTCAGGTGCTAATGCCACATTCATGTTGCTGGAGAGAAGTGCTCATTTCCAAGTTCATCTCCAGGGAATTGAGCAGGGAAATCTGGGCAGACAGTACTGAGGGAGTGCCACCCTGATGGAAGTGTTGCCTCTTGGTTCAGGCATTAAACCAAAATCCCTTCTGTTTTCTGATATAGGAGTTAAAATCCCACTGTAACATTTCAAAGAAAGTTATCCTCAGTGTCCTCACCAACACTTATTCCTCAAATGCATCAACAAAAACAGATTAACTTAGAGTCCTACATCACGGAGACAGGTGTTTGGCCCAAACTGGTCCAGGCCGACCATCATTTTTAAAATTTTAATTTATTTCATTAATTGTCACATTTTTTTTATATAGAATACAGTGAAACGTGTTGTACAGTGTTGCCATTCTCCAGCTCCATCTTAAAACAGAGAAAAATAAACCAAAACTTAGAATATAATTGCAGAAAAATAAAGAAATAGTGTTCAACTTATTGTTAAATGCTCAATACTTGGCAGTTATTGCATTGCCGGTTTGAGATCTTGCTTTGTGCAAATTTAGGGCTGTCTTGTTTCTGACATGATGACAATGATTTACATTTTGAAAGCTACTTTATTAGTTTTGGGACATTCTGAGGTCATTACCTTGCTCCAGATGATCAGTGTGATGTGTAATAGTGAACTGAGGCATCCTGATCAGAAAGTTACCAGTTTTGAGACTTGGGTTTCTCCTTGTTCAGTTGAATGATTTCACGCTCAGTGCCAGGAATAATGTGATAACTTGTTTGTACATCTCGGGTTTAGGGGAGGGCAGTCAAACCAGAATTTTCACTCCTTGAATGTAAGACAGTGACTGATGCTGAAACATGTGGTGTGATCACTCGAGAGAACGGTAGCTTTTTCTCAAATAGCAGACGAATTTCGAAATTTGAGTTATTTGCTAAAGAATACTGCCACATGATTCCACTGTTTAAGACAGAAGAACTTTTACTGCACAAGAGTCCACTCTATCAATGCTTAAGTGATCTGTGATCGCCAATGCTATATCAGACAAGATTGCACCTGAACCCCTGGGAGCTGCATCATCGGAAATTCTTGTGTTTAGATTAGATTAGATTAGATTAGATTAGATTAGATTACAGTGTGGAAACAGGCCCTTCGACCCAACAAGTCCACACCGACCCGCCGAAGCACACCCACCAAGACCCATTCCCTTACATGTTCCTGCTGCATTCAATGGTTTAGGTCCCTCCCAGGGGTTATTACTGGGTGATCAGAGCTGCCTTCTGGTTGATGTCTCTGTTACACAACCCTCTGACTGAGGTGAAGCAGAAATACCATGTCACCCATTCCTCACCCCCTCCCACCCCCCGGGGTGGAGGAGCAGACGAAATAACCCTGAGGATGGGGTTCCACTGCTCAGACCAGTTTGAGGAGGGGCTGGGGGGTGATCCCTGCATTATGCTGCAGACGCGGTATGGTGTATAACCCCAGCATGCTGTGCTCTGTACAACAACAGCAGGCGGCTGGGCGATGTGATGGACTGGGAGGATCTGGGAGAGTGGGAGGAGATTATTGAGGAGAAGGAGGATGGGAACACTGAGCAGAGAGCCCTCACATTCTCCATGACAGAGCAGAGCTGGGTCAGTCACTCCAAACCTGATAGGACTAAACTGACAGCAGGTCCCAGTCGATATGAGCCTTTCCCTGACTGTAAACCACTTGCAAGCTGTTCTTTTGTATGGTGGGTTGGGACAGCTGCCGCCAAGGTGCGGTGGGAAAAGACCACCGTGTAACGTCTGCCTGCCTAAGCATAGGGGTCTGACGCAGTAAGGGGGCTCTGCTAACCCCCCCCCCCCCCCGCTAAATATATGGAGAGTAATCGTACAGACCTGTATATATGAATGATTACTCTGTCCCTGTATGCCAAGAAATGGAATGTTTACATATGTATGGCATGACTAATTGTACAGATCATCAAAATGTTTTCTGATTAAAGTATATTTTTGAAATAAAAATTTTTTAAAAGTTCTTTTGTATGCTGGGAGGAAAATGCAGCCTCTTTGGTTTGATTTCTGTTCACATTTACCTTTTGAAAATAGAAGCTAATGTTTTACATTTTACTTCAAGACTTCCCAGTCAGTGATAGCTCCCCCAGTGAACAATGATGAGATGCCATGGGCACCAGGGAGAGAGTAGCAGTGAGTTAGAGACGGTAGTAAGATGGGATGTCTATATGGAGCACTGAGGTGTGGGGCCTGGTGTTTAAACAGCGAGGGCAGTGGCCTGTCTGAGGAAGTACCAGCTGTACCAGCTCTGTGCTGTGTGAACCACTGGGTAATGGTCACTGTGCCGATACATTAACAGTGAAGGGTAACCTCAGGGAGCCACCACCCAACAGCTGAGGTTACAAGTTGACATTGCTACTGTTGAGACGGAAACCGAATGGTCTCGTCTCCACGTGTTCGTTGGAAGGAGAGATCAAACCGGCTAGAGTTTGGAGCAAAAACACCGTTTATTACAGAATCAAAACTGGTACACTATACAACGAATTCAAAAGCATGCAAATTCGTTGGAGAAGGCGTTCTGTCTCTCCCTTCGGATCTGGTGCAGTTATACTTCGCGCTTCCTCGAGTTCCCGGTCAGGTTCCCCTTGTTCGGCTCTTTCATTGGTCGGTTCACCTGTCTGTGAAGGGATTAGTGTCTCTATTGGCTGTCCCGAGATACCTGTCCCACTCCTGCTGTGCCGAACAATGGGTAGACATCCTGGGTTCGGCAGTTTCCGATCTTGTAAATTAAAAGTTTATTGTTGGAAGGGATTCCTCATTGCCATGCGTCTGGCTGTCTGGGCGTTCACAATAGTTCTCCATAGTTGAATATACAGATATTATCATTTAACATAGGACCCGAATGAGTTTGACGTCAGCGGAGGCATTAGCAAGTACTTTATCAATCAAGTGTGGTATCGGTGCGATTTACACTATCCGATAGTTACCGGTTTCCTTTATTAACAATGAGAGTGTAACAGGATGATCTGAAACTGACGGACATGTTCTAATCCCCCAGGAATGTGGCCCCAGGCAGACAGTCCTGCAGTGGCTGGGTTTACTTTACATGGCTGTGTTTTAGCTGGTATCTGACAGTGTCTGCTTTAATAATGGTGCTCCCCTCCCTAGCCCCAATGTAGGTACCCCGATAGCAGATTCTCCCCAACATTCCCTCCCTTGGCCTCGAAAGAGGCCACACCCCCTTATCCCGTAAGGAACGCAACCCCACGAGGCGACCGGTGTCCGGTGTTGTATCGACCAGACTCACTGGTTCTAGGGAGACAGTCATATGGGGATGAAGGGTGCCCTGAAAAACGCGCCGCTACACAATTAAGCAATAGATAGTCACAGCTGCATGCTAAGCTAAACTAATAGTTGAAGTAATTGAGGCAGTGTCTGCAGGAATAACGAAAAGCACAGGATTAGACAAGCATTGCAATAAGTCATTCAGAGCTGGCGAAATGTACGCGAGTGCGTTAGAATGAGTAAGCCATTTAGTAAACGCAAATCTGTAGTCCAAAGAGCCGGCAAATGTAAATAGGCGTTGTAAGTTTGGAAAGGGAGTAGGAACAGCCTGGTACCAGCAGCTAGGTACCCGCTAGAGATGTGAAACCCAGTGTGAAACTGTACTGTGCCCCGGTGGTCCCATAGGTCAGTATGCTCCAGAGAGCAGCAGTGCTGTTCAACCGTCCGACACGGATGCAAGCAGGCAGAAATCTCATCAAATGGGGACGAACGGAGGCCACCCGTTCCGATGTCAATGCGCGACTGTGCCTGTCTTAGGTTGTCCCTCGCCCGAGGGATCTTACCCGTCATTGGCTAACCAGTCGTGCTGCATTGAGTAATAGATGGCAACATCCATTTCACCACCCCAAGGACAGGCATGGGCAGCTCAGTAGCATGGTCAGTGGCCTCCGAGGGTGGCTGAGGGCAGTCAGGAATACTGGACAGTCCGCAAAGGCCGCCTGCGAGAACAGCAGTGTCTCAATTGCCAAGGCACACAGTACATTTCACCCACCCGCTGTTATGGAAGGATCAATTCACATATCCCCAATTTAAACGGGCAAAATAAATAAGTGGGGGCTCTTTGGACAACCAGGCTGCATTTATCGTACATGAAGATGAAAAGTTAGTCATGAGTACAACAGGATCAGACGAATTCGAAAGAAAGTCATTGAGGGAGCTGACACGCACCGGTGAGATAGGATTTACTACGCCCGAACCGCGAGCTTATGCAAAGGCGGTACTATAGCAATGAAGAAAAGAATTGGGAGATCCCCACTCGCCAGCCCTTATCGCAACCAGCCGTAAGCAAGAACCCCGGTATCATGGCTCACGAGCGGACGTCGCATTACAGCATGTATTGGATGTGTCCCTGTCCGTTTGTAGGAGGTCACACACAGGCTGTCGTGTTGTTGGAGTTGGTGGCAGCGGCGTCTCCCGGTGGAGCTCAACGGATGGGGGTCCGGTTGAAAAGTAATGATACCTCATCAGCTTTAAATCAGTGAGATGGGGCTGTGGGAATGCAGTAAAAAGGAGTCGCCGCATCACCAGAGTGATATATGGCGGGGTCAGTCAGGAACCATGTGACTACTATGGGAAATAAAGTGTTGTGTTGTAAGGGGTCTTTGGGGTGGCATGTCTGGGAGACCAGAATGGACGGGAGGCAGTCCCCAAAGTCTCCAGTCAGTACTCCTGAACATGAGGTCTGTGCTCATGTGGACTGTCAAATGCAAGCAGGAAGAGTGCACTCAACCATCTGTGTAAGAGGAATGGGGGCAGATATAAAAAGACAATGGTGAAAATAATGAAGGTAGTCTGAAACCCTTAACCTTTCTTATGAGGTGCGGACCTGTACGTGGCAGTATTCCACAAAAAGGAGTCACATCAAAATAGAGGGAGCTCTGTGTGAGGTAGAAGGAGTGGTTTCATGTAAGGGAAAGGGTACAACTTTACACAAAGGAAGTCAGAGGGATTCGTGATCTCAAATCAGAGAAAAAAGGCTCCCCAGCACGGGCTGCCACAAAAAGGCAGTCGAGGCAGGGGTAGCCAGATTATACTGTAGGTGTTTTAATGTTCGTCGAATTACGAAGAGGCAGAGGAAAAATGTAAAAACGTAATCATGACACTGGTCCAGTGTCGGTGAGGTAATTGCGGGGAGCAGTCACACAAACGGTGTCAAGTCGCAATATTCTGACAAAGTTAAAATCAAGCGTGCGCATAGTGTGGAAGACAATTAGTAGGATAATCCATGTCCATTTGAGCAGCAGCACTACACGGGGGAGATGAAAGTCGGGACAGTGATACAAATGCAAGATAGTACGAGTGGCAGTTCTGACTCGGTGGGAATGTGTGCTAGCAGCTGCAGGAGCACAGGCGCCTGTATGTTTTAAAACGCAATGTTTGAAGAGTAAAAACATTCGTCCAGGACTTGTGTCGAATAAATAGAGTAAGTCCCTCGAGAGGGAAGTGGGATTGGTAATAGTGAGAAGGGAACCACAGTAGACTGCATAGGGGAAGGCAAACGGTACGCTTTGATAATGAACGGCAAGGGGCAGAAGTAGTATCGATTTGTACCCCGGGGAACTGCCCGTGCTCGGGGTGCACAACCAGTGGGGCTGTCGTAGGATAATCGTTTGATGAGCCACCCATGGAGACCATTTAGGACAAGGGTCATTAATACGGAAATGATGAGGATTCCCATCAACCCTGTGGTAATAGGACAATAGAGCAGGTGAAATTCCAGTGTGTGGTTAGGGAGGACAAAGCGCAGGAGATGCCCCTAGCCTCACAGGGCGCGCAGAATAAGCGGCAAGGTAGCCGGGAACCCCCTTTAGCAAGCAGGGCGGGATTGCTGCCCTCAGACACTTGGGTAGGATATTGGAGCGATCCGCGACTGTGAGGCAGAAAGTATTGGTAACATCAGGAAAGGCGCCTATACAATGGAGAAAGACCAATGTAGATAAAAAGGGGGTTGAGCCACCAGCTAAAGGGCACAACCTTATCCTGGCGGCTATTTGCCCGCTCGAAGCGGAGTCCATGATAAACAAGGTGGATCTCTTAAAATAAGGCTGAATGAAGAGTTTAGAGAGCGGAATAAAGTACACGAAGAGTAAGGATATCAGTGAAATGGACCCATGTCGGGCCGTGTCAAGGTGGGGCTGCATGTTTCCAGCTCAGACTGCACCTCCCCATCAGGTCGTGTCTCATCGAGTGATTTTAGAGATATATTAGGTTGTGCTGACCTGGAGCAATGAGAGAAGTAGTGGGTGTAGTGGCGTATGTGTTTCCAGCCAGCTCGGTACAAGATATGATGATGATGATTATGGAGCGGGGCCGTTCTCACTGGGAGACTCATGAGCAAAGCAAAACTCTGGGCAATTGGGAGATTTGCGGTGGTACGAAGTTGGACCAATTCCCTGAGGGGGCTTGTTGCCCTGAATGAGGCGCCGAACGAGAGGTGCAAGGACGATCCTGGCCTAATGAAGAACCCGCTTGTGAGAGGGGCCGTGTGCTCTAGCCAAAGGAGTGTGCGCAGGTGCTGCGGGCATGTTGGAAAGGAGACAGAGAAAGAGAGAATCTCAAAAAGCTGGTCGGACAGATCAGGACAGAAATTGTCTGTGTAGCACTTTCCTCCGTTTGACACTTGAGGATTTGATCAGTTTGAGGGAAGTAACAGCCTTTAAAAGATACCCCGGGAAAAGGATCATAAAGGAACCTGGTGACCCTGCCGTTCTCAGTGCGTACCTGTGCGTCGCAAAAGATATGAACAGATGAATTGGCGAGGAGCACTCGCAGCTGAGGAGACTGAAGGATTTGGGCAGGGCATGAGGGTTGGGAAGTCCTGGTAGCAAACCTCAGGGAGCATGAGACTTTGGAAAGAAGATGGGGCGCAGAGCAAGGCAGTAGAAGCATAGTGAGTGAAATGCCCTAATGGAGAGATGAGGCCAGAAGATGAGTTACTGTGCCCTGGTAGAAAAACCTCAGGGAGCTTAAAACCTTAAAAAGAGATGGAGCGTAAGGATCCGCAGATCTTCTATTCAGCAAGACCCAGTTGAATTCCTGCAAGCTGAATGAAAGACAGAACTAAGACGACCTCAGATCCGGCGGTGAACATAAAGTGTGTGGGTTTGGGAGAAAACGATGAAGGGGCGTGACTATGGCGTGGGGAATGGGGAGCGGGGTTGTAGGATAGGGCAGTACAATCGGCAAGAGGAGTCTGTACGAGATTTCAATGGGAAGGTTTGGTACTGACTGGCAGTTACAGGTTGCATGTTCAAAGCATTGGAGAGTGTAGCCTCAGACAGGTAGACTGGCTGGCATCTTCAACCCGCATGGTTGCCAATACCCGCTTCAGGGACTGGAAATGGCCGTGTCTGTGGCAGCAGTAGCTCAACCCTCCCTAGCCGCAAAGTTGAGGAGGGGGACAAGTAGCCGGAGAAAATTGCTTTAAAATGAGCGCCCATAATGCTTTAGCGAATGAAAAAATCTGTGGACTTGGGAGAAAAGATAAAAATGGGTTCGTGAGAGGGGGCAGAAAAATGTGGAGGGCATAGACGGAAGAAGGAGTAGGTGGGCCCCCCCTCGTTCTTGGCACTTTGTGAAGACGAGGGGAAAAGGGATGGCCTAAACACCCATGTCGGCGGACAAAAAGATGAGTGAGCGGCCGCGAGGAAGAGAGATGGGCCAAGCACCCTGCTGGGTGCTGAGTAGCACGTCCTAGATGGAGGCCTGAGGCCTGTGACCAGCGGGGGAAAAAGAGAGAGACAAAATAAGTGGGCTGGGGGATATTCGGGCAGTGGGACGGCCAAACAGTGGACATACAAAACGTTGTAAATGAAAACGCACAATATGGCGATACGGCAATGCGCATGTTGTCGGTCAGGACGTTAGAGTTAGAAAGGTACAACCTGTCAGAGAAGATGTGGTTAGAGGCATGATTCATATCGACATCCCAGTAACTGAAGAGGACCTGTTCATCGAGTAATCCCATGAAGTAGGGCAATGACGCTTGAGAGACCCATCGGTGTAGTGGTGGCGCGGTAGTTGAGGTAATGGGGTGGCGGAACGTCCGCAGGCGAGCAGCTCCTTCTAGACTGTGCAATCCTGCCAAGAGTGAGCATTCGCGCCAAAAGCGAACGGGCACCGCCCCAACTGAGCGTTTGCGCCGAAAGTCAGCTGGCCCCGCCCAACCTGAGTCTTCGCGCCAAAAGCAAGAAAGCCCGCCAAGAACTAAGGTGACCCGCCCAGAGAAGGGTGACCCGCCAAAACTAGGGTGAGCACGGGACACCCCGGGATTTGCCGTCTTAGGATTCCACAACCGTAGTGTTATTAAAGTAAAAGCTCAACCATCCCTTCCTGCGCCCCCTCCCTACATTCAGGTATTCCTTTCCAAGTATAAGAGTAATTAAAAGTGATAGTGGGGGGAAAAGCAGCATTTAATCCTAAAAATCAAGACGAGACTATGGAGAAAAACCCCAGGCCGTTAAGTGATCAATCCCAAACCGCTAAGTGTAGGGAACAACACTCACGTACTCCGACAGCAGTAAAACTGCTTTCGGCTGCTGGGCGGCTTCCCACGGTCCCTCTCCGTCACTCAGGCTGTCGGTGCCGGTTCACTGTACACCGAGACCTGGGATGAAACATTTGCTGCGACACCTCCGTTCGCCACGTCTGTTAAAAATCACTGCACTCACTCACTCACTCCCTCTCTCACTGGGCCGGCCCCACACTGGTTTTCATCCACATACATGCCAATCCACGCATACTGTCGGTGTGTCCGTACTCTTGTCTCAGTCTGTCGCAGTCCCTTGTCCCCAGTTTTAGTGACATGTTTGGCAGGGGCGTCCGAAATGGCTGGGGCTGTGGTGGAGGTACAGGGGCCCCCTTGCCACTGCGGGTTGAATGTGATTAACAGTTTCGTCTTCCACCCCAGGGATTTATCGGCGGTCGGTGGTGCCCAATCAGTAGGGGGTTTCCCTAGGGCTATTGTTTGCCGCACTGAATATTGCGGCGAGAGTAGGAGACTGTTTAAAATTTTGGTCATTAGCGCCGTATCTGTGAAGGTCTCTTTTAGTCTCGTCAATATCAGGTCTTTTTGGGCGGGCGCTTGGTTAAACACTTGATCCAGTGCTGTCTTGTGCACTGTTACACTGTCCAGTAATAAATGGGCATGCCAAGTTACGTCTGTGCCAACCGTGAGGTGCCACCAGGGCACTCCGGGGCGTAATGGTCGAAATTGGGTCATTTTTGGTGGTCCAAAGTTCAAGTCCCCCATGACGGATCTCACCTGGTGGGTACCGCTTTAAAAACAGAGCGTTTTTCAAAAGCCTGACCTTCGCGTGGCAGATCTCTGCTCTTAACAACCGGTCTAAGGCAAACGCCTGTGCAGGTAAACCCTAACCAGGAGATGAGATCCGTCCTCTGTCCCCTTAGGATGCTAGCAGCAAGTTAAAGTGCTTATTAAAAAGAGAAAGGATCCAATCAGTCAAGTGCGGTCAGCGCTGTATTAATTAATTTCAAAAAGCGTCCAGGCTCCGTAAGCCACGCTGTACCTTAACTCAGACCCAGAGTTTTTTCCGCACTAGCGCGTCGGGCCCAACAAAATCCCCCATTCAGAAGAAAATTACTGCAGTACTGGACGTCTCGCGTGTCAGAGCCTTCGTTACCTCTGAAGACAGTCCATCAGGGCACCTTGTTACCTCCGAAAATTGTCCGTCAGAGCACCTTGTCACCTCTGAAAATTGGGCTGCCGGAATCACTTGTTACCTCCGGGAAAAACACACTTTAAAAAACTCACATACCGCGTCCAGGATCCGAAATCCACGCGTAAAACTCAATTCAATAAACCGCGTCCAGGATCCGAAATCCACGCGTAAAACTCAATTCAATAAACTGCGTCCAGGATCCGAAATCCACGCATTAACTTAACTCAAAAACCGCGTCCAGGATCCGAAATCCACGCGAAAACTCAAACTCAAAAACTGCGTCCAGGATCCGAAATCCACGCATTAGCTTAACTCAAAAACCGCGTCCAGGATCCGAAATCCACGCGAAAACTCAAACTCAAAAACCGCGTCCAGGATCCGAAATCCACGCGTAAAACTCAAACTCAAAAAGCTGCGTCCAGGATCCGAAATCCACGCATTAACTTAACTCAAAAACCGCGTCCAGGATCCGAAATCCACGCGTAAAACTCAAACTCAAAAAGCTGCGTCCAGGATCCGAAATCCACGCATTAACTTAACTCAAAAACCACGTCCAGGATCCGAAATCCACGCGTAAAACTCAAACTCAAAAAGCTGCGTCCAGGATCCGAAATCCACGCATTAACTTAACTCAAAAACCGCGTCCAGAATCCGAAATCCACGCGTAAAACTCAAACTCAAAAAGCTGCGTCCAGGATCCGAAATCCACGCATTAACTTAACTCAAAAACCACGTCCAGGATCCGAAATCCACGCGTAAAACTCAAACTCAAAAAGCTGCGTCCAGGATCCGAAATCCACGCATTAACTTAACTCAAAAACCGCGTCCAGAATCCGAAATCCACGTGTAAAACTCAAACTCAAAAAGCTGCGTCCAGGATCCGAAATCCACGCAGTAAGTCGACTCAAAAAGCGTGCATTAACTTAAGGCTAGCCATGGATCAATTAATCACTTCAGTACCGCGATAACAGGCAGGTATTAGTGAAGAAGTGAGAAAATAGCTTACCAGTATGGACTCTGCAACGTTGCTGCCAAACTGATTTAAAAGTACTGTTTGTGTTGGTGAGGATCAGGGAGCAGACAAAGACTGACTAACTGAAAAATTTTACCTACTGGAAGCCTTTGCTTTAACAGGCACTTCCTCACCTTTTAAAAGTTCGGCCGAAAGTTTGTCTGCCCTCCGGTCCGCCAACGTGGCCAACTTGCAGTCGTCTCTTTCCCTTCCCACGTTCAGGCTCACCATCTGTTGAGACGGAAACCGAATGGTCTCGTCTCTACGTGTTCGTTGGAAGGAGAGATCAAACCGGCTAGAGTTTGGAGCAAAAACATCGTTTATTACAGAATCAAAACTGGTACACTATACAACGAATTCAAAAGCATGCAAATTCGTTGGAGAAGGCGTTCTGTCTCTCCCTTCGGATCTGGTGCAGTTATACTTCGCGCTTCCTCGAGTTCCCGGTCAGGTTCCCCTTGTTCGGCTCTTTCATTGGTCGGTTCACCTGTCTGTGAAGGGATTAGTGTCTCTATTGGCTGTCCCGAGATACCTGTCCCACTCCTGCTGTGCCGAACAATGGGTAGACATCCTGGGTTCGGCAGTTTCCGATCTTGTAAATTAAAAGTTTATTGTTGGAAGGGATTCCTCATTGCCATGCGTCTGGCTGTCTGGGCGTTCACAATAGTTCTCCATAGTTGAATATACAGATATTATCATTTAACATAGGACCCGAATGAGTTTGACGTCAGCGGAGGCATTAGCAAGTACTTTATCAATCAAGTGTAGTATCGGTGCGATTTACACTATCCGATAGTTACCGGTTTCCTTTATTAACAATGAGAGTGTAACAGGATGATCTGAAACTGACGGACATGTTCTAATCCCCCAGGAATGTGGCCCCAGGCAGACAGTCCTGCAGTGGCTGGGTTTACTTTACATGGCTGTGTTTTAGCTGGTATCTGACAGTGTCTGCTTTAATAATGGTGCTCCCCTCCCTAGCCCCAATGTAGGTACCCCGATAGCAGATTCTCCCCAACACTACCTCCAGGGATGGCCATCTATTCCAGGAATACCGGCTGTAGGGAGAAATTCCAAACATGGAGTGTGGGAAAATCAGACCAGCACCAGGTGTGAGGGGCAGGGTAGGGAGTTAATGGGGGGGGGGGCGGGGTTTGGAAGGAGGAATAGTGTAAGAAAAATGCCTGGGCCTTGCAGAGAGAAACACTCTGTAAAACTCTGGAAACTTCACCAAAATATCATCAGATTCAATCCAATTAAATTGTTTGATAGGTTAGACATGGAAAAGATGTTCCCATTTGGAGATTTGTGGAAAACAGGGATCATGAAAACTGTGTCCTTTAATGAGTCTGAAATTTCCTGGAGCTGACAAGAAAACTGGAGGAAACCACAGAGAATGCTGGAGAAACTCAGCAGGTCTCACAGCATCTGTGGAGAGAGTTTGTGTCTCGAGTCTGGTATGACTGTTCTTTATAGTTTCTCCAGCATTCTGTGTTTGTTTCAGATTTTCAGCACCTGCAGGACTTTGCTTTTAAACCATTTTGACTTGTTAAATCACGAGTTGTGAGGTAGATCCGTGTTGGCTCCGACATACAGCCACCTTGGAGACAACCACATCTTCGGTGCCAGAGAAGTGTACTGTACGTCCGTGAAATAGTTTCCCATATGAAGCCCAGCCCTTTACTGTGGTCAGTGGCAGAACACAGAGAGATTCTGCCAGTTAAAACACTCGTTCATTTCCAAAATGATTGCACTGGAGTTTGATCATCTCATGTGTCAACACTTCTTTCTTCGTCTGACATTATTATTTTTGCTTTATTTGCTACATGGAATTGCAAATTATTGACTTCCATCAGGCCTTGAAATTATTCCATACTGTGATCATGTTTCTGCTCCACACAAGCCTTGCCCCTCCTTTACTTTCCTTCTCCCTGTATACTTACCTAACTTGTCCTAACATGCATCCAACTTTATTCCACTAAGTAACATTCCACACTCTCAACTCTCTGAACATCGAGGTATTCTTGAATTCTTTATTATATAGTTTTAACCCTTAGTTCAATCTCCCATGCAAGTGTAAAAGTGATCTCTACACCTACCCAATCAAACTATTTCATAACTATCAGGACGTTGGTATCAGTTTATACCTTAGCTTGTATTTTACTTTAAGAACAAGGAGACCAGCTTATGTCATCTTCCCTGATAGTTTAACCCTACAGTTCTGATATCATACACTCTTGCACATTTGGATCACAGAGAGAGGCCATTCATCCCATCATATCTGTATCAGTCAACAAAGATCTGGCTACATCCCAGTTTCCAACTCTTGGCCCATAGCCCTTGAGGCTATGACAACAAAAGTAGGTTTCTAAATACTGCTTAAACTCAACTACTTTTCAAGTAAGGAATTTCAGACTTCGAACACCCTGTGAATAAAAAATACATTCTCCAAAACTCTCCTCCTAGGCTTCTACCTTTTGCCTTTAAATTGATGCTCCTTGACTATTAATCCCACTACTAATGGAAAAACATGCCTTAATATTCACTCCATCTATGCCCTTCATAATCTTGTACATCTCTATCAGGTCCCTGAGGGAGCATCTCTCTTACATCTTCTCTAGTACATTCAGATCCTCTCCATAATATGGTGATCTGAACTACACACAGTATTCCAGTTGTGTCTAATCAGTGTTTTATACAGTTCCAGCATAATCTCCCGGTTCCTGTATCCCACAGCACAGCTAATCGAGCCAAGTTTGCCATCTGCCTTCTTCACCACCTGCCCTGCTACCTTCAGGGATCTGTGGATATAGATACCCAGCTCCCTCTGATCTTCAGGATTTCCCAGGCTCCTGCCATTCAGCGTGTAATTCCTTGCTTTGTTCGCCCTTCCCAAGGGCAATCCCTCTCACTTTTCCTGGTTGAGTTCCACTTGCCCCTCCCCTGCACAGCTGACCAGTCCATTGCTATTCTCCAGTCATTTACAGCTACCCTCCTCAATATTTAACCGCCCCCCCCCCCACCAATTATCGTGTCACCTGTGAATTTCTCAATCATATCCCTTACCTTTCTGTCCATATTGTTAATGTACACCAAGAGCCCTGAGGCCTGAGGAACCCCCACTGGAAACAGAATTCCCACTACAGAAACACCCCCCTACCACCACCCTCTGCTTCCTGCCTCTCGGCTAATTTCGGGTCCAATGTGCCACTTTGCCTTAGATTCCGTGGGCTCTTACTGTCTTCATCCGTCTGCCATGAGGGAGCTTATCAAAAGCCTTTCTTAAATCCTTGTTGACCACCCTCATCAACACTCCTGGGCAGCTCCTCAAAAACCTCAATCAGATTTGTCAGATATGACCTTCCCTTAGCAAAGCCTTCCTGACTATCCCTGATTAATCCACGTCTCTCCAAGTGCAGAAATATTCTGTCCATCAGAATTCTTCTCCAAAACCCAGAGCTGCGATGGCTCTAGCCAGAGTCACCTCCAGCAGCAGGTCATCCTGACCAGCAGAGAGTCAAGGATTTCCTCCACAGCACAGTGTGTGCACATCACGGACCTGCGCCTCCCAGACCTACATTAACGAAACAAAATATTAACCCTTGCTTTTATTTTACTCTTTAGATTAGATTAGATTCCCTACAGTGCGGAAACAGACCCTTCAGCCCAACAAGTCCACACCGACCCTCCGAACAGCAACCCACCCAGACCCATTCCTCTACATTTATCCCTGACTAATGCACCTAACACAATGGGCAATTTAGCATGGCCAATTCACCTGACCTGCACATCTGTGGACTGTGGGAGGAAACCCACGCAGACACGGGGAGAACGTGCAAACTCCACCTCTTACCCTGACTTGAGTATAGACTTGAAAACTCTTACCCTCGCTTATGTAAAAGTAAAATGCTGCAGATACTGGAATGCTGGAGCATGTTGGAGAAAACCCAGCAGGTCAGGCAGCATCTGTGGGGACAGAAACAGAGTTAATGTTTCGAGTCCAATATGAACCGTCTTCAGAAATTTAATCTTGTTTATGTCAGAGAACTAACTGAACAGACTCTTAACCCTGTCAAACAAAGTAACTTACTTTTGAAGTTCTAAAATATTAGTTACCTGCGCATAGTTTTTAAGCTGTACTTACAGTCTTAATTTAAATCAGAGACAAGAGAGAAATACCCATCGATTACTGACCTGATCCTCTCTGGCATCACACTTTGATTTTGTTGAAGCAGCTCTCTTGCAGGTCTCTGCTTCCGGGACCTCTTCACGCTCCTCCAGTGGTTAGCACTGCTGCCTCACAGCGCCAGAGACCCGGGTTCAAGTCCCGCCTCAGGCGACTGACTGTGTGGAGTTTGCACGTTCTCCCCGTGTCTGCGTGGGTTTCCTCCGGGTGCTCCGGTTTCCTCCCACAGTCCAAAGATGTGCAGGTCAGTTGGATTGGCCATGCTAAGTTGCCCGTTGTATTAGGTGCAGGGGTAAACATAGGGAAATGGGTCTGGATGGGTGCGCTTTGGCGGGTCGGTGTGGACTTATTGGGCCGAAGGGCCTGTTTCCACACTGTAAGTAATCTAATCTAATCTAAACAAACCTCACTGTCGCCACTCCTGAGTCGCACACAGCAACTCACCTGGTCTGTCTGCCTCTGAGATCTTTTCACTCTCACTGTGAAATCCCACACAGCTTCCCTGCTGGCCTGTCTGTTTCTGTAACCTCTCCACCACCCAACTCCTTCCAACCTCACTGTCACCATACCTGAGTCCCATACAGCTCTGTCTCCTTCTGTCTGAGGAAGGATGCTCCTGCTCTCGAGGGAGAGCAGCAAAGGTTCCCCAGGCTGATTCCGCGGATGGTGGGACTGAGGTATGAGGAGAGATTGACCAGCTTAGGATTGTTTTCGCTGAAGCTCAGATGAATAAGGAGGGTTCTCATAGAGACTTATAAAATTCTAACTGGACCTGACAGGGTAGATGCAGGGAGGATGAACCCAATGGTGGGTGCATCCAGAACCAGGAAGTCACAGTCTGAGGATTCAGGGTAGACCATTTAGGACAGAGATGAGGAGACATTTCTTCACCCAGAGAGTGGGGAGTCTGTGGGATTCATTACCACAGGAAGTAACTGATACCAAAACATTGAATGTACTCAAGAGGCGGCTAGGTGTAGCACCTTGGAGTGAATGGGATCAAAGGTTATGGGGAGAAAGAGGATTAGGTTATTGAGTTGGACGATCAGCCATGATTGTGATGAATGGTGGAGCAGGTTCGAAGGGCTGAATGGCCTCCTCCTGCTTCTATGTTCTATGTTTCTGTGTATGTTTCTATCCTTAGAAATCTTTTCTTTGGACACACTGTCCTGTGACTATCTCCTTCTCACAATACAGATGCGACTGCTATGCTCAATCCTCCTAGAGTCAGTGTTTTGTTGTTCAGAGGAACAGTATTGTCAGCACTGCACTCGAATTTCAAACATGTCATTATTTTAAACAGACAAGACCTCATGTAAAATGTCAATACAGGAGCCTAATGACATGAGTAGGCACAGTGGAAATGCCGCTGGCCGAGTAACCCCAGCTGATGTCCCACCATGGCAGCTGCTGGAATTTTAATTCCAAATAATTAAAATGTCGGCAATTGGAGCTCCTGTCAGTAATCCTGTGACTGTCAGAGCTACCATTGATTTGTCACAAAAGTCGATCCGAATCACTAATGCCCTTTAGGAAGAAGAAATTTGCCAGCTTTATTTACATGTGACTCCAGGCCCACAACACTGTGTGGCTGGCCCTTAGCCTGGCAAGTCACTCAGATAAAGGGTAAGGACATTTGTCTTTGGCAGTGATATTCACAGCCCAAGAAAGAACAACAATCTTATCCCACGGTAGTATGTCAGCCTATAGTATTTAGCGTTTTGCATTATTCCATAGTATCTGAACCATTGGGGCTTTTTGATTCAAATGTTGTAAAGATTGTAAAATGTTACAGATTGTAAAGTGAACACATAAATAATTAAGGCTTTGGACGGGTCAGGCAACATCAATAGAAACAGAGATTAACTGATCCAGATTGGGAGTTGAGATTGTGCGTGAAAGATTTAATGATTGAGTTTGAACCTCACTCAGGAGAGAGGTACAACTAGCAGATTAAAATTAAGATTCCATGTCCACTGTTCCTGATTCATTAATAATGATCATCATTTTAACTGGAAACGTTTTAGTTTTGGGAAAGGGTCATTCCCCAGACAAATGGGGCGGCACGGTGGCACAGTGGTTAGCACTGCTGCCTCACAGCGCCTGAGACCAGAGTTCAATTCCCGACTCAGGCGACTGAGTGTGTGGAGTTTGCACATTCTCCCCGTGTCTGCGTGGGTTACCACCGGGTGCTCCGGTTTCCTCCCACAGTCCAAAGATGTGCAGGCTAGGTGAATTGGCCATGCTAAATTGCCCGTAGTGTTAGGTAAAGGGGTAAATGTAGGGGTGTGGGTGGGTTGCGGGTCAGTGTGGACTTGTTGGGCCGAAGGGCCTGTTTCCACACTGTAAGTAATCTAATCTAACGAATGGTGACTAATTTGATGTTTCTGTCCAATAACATCATTTCAAAAGGCATGTTATTGCATTCAGGCTGAGATCACTTGGGGAGTTTGATGTTTCAGGTCCACCCTTCCTCCCCTCACAATTAATATTGATCTTTGAGAACAGGAGAGTGAGAGACTTCATTCATGTTCACTCCCTCCACCACCAATGCGCAGTTCCAGCAGTGTATACCATCAGCAAGGTGCAACAAGTCACTGCTGTTCTTTTGACAGTACTTTCCAATTAAATCTACAACCTCTAGCATTTTGGCTGTTATGGGCACAGTTGTAGTGTCCTACCTCCGAGCCAGGAGGTCTCGGATCAAATCCCACATGCTTGAGAGGTGTGTAATAACATCTCTGAACAGGTTGATTAAAATTATCTACAACCTCTCCTATCTAGAAGGACAAGGGCAGTAGATACACTACTACCTGCAAGTTCATCTCCCATGCTGCCATGGGGAATATATCACTGTTTCTTCACTGTCACTGAGTCAAAATCCTGGATTGCCCTCCCAAAAGACATCGTGAATGTCTCTAAGCCCCATGAATTGAGGTGCATCAACAACAGAGCTCACCACCACCTTCTCAAGGGCAATTAAGGAGAAGAACAAATACCGGGGATGCCCACCTGGAATTTTATGACAGCAGACTTCAGTTTTGGGGTTACTGATTGAGGCAGAGACTGTGTAAACATTCAAGACAAGAAGGGGTTTGGGAATGCAGGATGTAAATCTGATAATGACTAACATGGAGAGGAAACACAAACTTAGGCTAAATGGGTAGTTTCCATATTGTAACTTTTCTGTACCTTTCTGATATGCCAAATAAAACTGGTAGGTAAATCAGACTGATTTAAATGTTTCAATAAAAAAGTACATGTAATGACTGTATGTATTTGAAATATTCCTTCAGTTTTGCAGATAACTACATAATTTTGTCCAGTGGAAAATGAATATTTTGTGTGACTGGAAATGTACTTCAAACATTTTAGTTTCTATTTTGGCTCAGTTTCCGTTTCAATCAAGCAATGTGTTTTTTGAACACATGGAAGCTGGAATGTCTGATGAATGACTAGACTGTCTCAATGCTGTGAAAGTCTTTGCAGTCCTAGATATTAACCATCTCAAACCCCGAAACTGGACAAAACAAAAGCACACCGTGCAAAACGAATATTTGATGCATCTAATTAAGTGAATTCTGACTTATATTTTTCTAATCGAATACACAGTTCCATATTACAATGGAGTTTTGTTTTGAAGTGTTTGAATTCAAGAAATTTTTTCTTCTTAAAAATGATGTTCCTCAATAATAAAATGAGGGAAATTTGTGAAAATTTCTCTGATGCGGTGACAGTTTGGGTATTTATAGCAGATGAGCTCATCACAGAATCAATAATGGAAAATGTTCACGGCTTCCAATTCTAAATGCTTCACTTTCAAGAAACTCCTTCTTTGTACAGTTTCAACACTCACTCTCGATATCAATCTTAATTTTCAATCATCCCAAATGATTCCACCATTAGTGGTCATGTCTTCAGATACCAAAGTGCTCCTCGCTCCATCTTTTAAGATGCTTCTTAAAATCTATCACTTTGACCAAGCTTCTTGTCACCAACAGTGTGATTGGTCAGGTATGAGTTTTCTTTAACAAATTGACATTATGGAGGTTTATAAAACCATGAGAGGTATGGATAAGGTGAATAGTTAAAGTCTTTTTCCTAGGGTAGGGAAGTCCAAAACTGAAGGACATAGGTTTAAGGTGAGAGGGGAAAGATTGAAACGGGACCAAAGGAGCAACTTTTCACACAAAGGGTGGTGTGTGTATGGACTGAGCTGCCAGAGGAAGTGATGGAGACTGGTATAATTACATTTAAAAGGCATTTGGATGGGTATATGAATAGGAAGGGTTTAGAGGGATATGGGCCAGGTGCTGGCAAATGGGACTAGGTTAATTTAGGATAATGGTCGGCATGGACGAGTGGACCAGAGGGTCTGTTTCTGTGATGCCCATCTCTGTGACTCTAAATTACTCAGGTGAAACGTCTTCAGATGGTTAATGTGATGAAACCTTTGCCTATAGGTGGTACAGAATAATGGGAATTTTAATCTTCTTTTGGGCGGCACGGTGGCACAGTGGTTAGCACTGCTGTCTCACAGCACCTGAGACCCGGGTTCAATTCCTGACTCAGACGACTGACTGTGTGGAGTTTGCACGTTCTCCCCGTGTCTGCGTGGGTTTCCTCCGGGTGCTCCGGTTTCCTCCCACAGTCCAAAGATGTGCGGGTCAGGTGAATTGGCCATGCTAAATTGCCCGTAGTGTTAGGTAAGGGGTAAATGTAGGGGTATGGGTGGGTTGCGCTTCGGCGGGTCGGTGTGGACTTGTTGGGCCGAAGGGCCTGTTTCCACACTGTAAGTAATCTAATCTAAAAAAAAAGTGCTTGCAAAAGCAAAAGATTCAACATTGTGAGAGAAACTGATGGCCATTAAAGTAACAATAATATTTGCCTTGAGTATTTTGGAGGAAAAACAATCACTGGGAACCTCCCAGTGCTAATGGCAGCGCTGTACTTATTGATGCAACTCTGACATCCAGCACCTCATGCTCTCATGATTCAAAATACACTGTAATAACTCCACAAAGTCCTGTACCCTGTCACTAAGTCATCCTTTATTTACACCTACATAGTACATGACACCGACCCAGCTCCCTCAGAGCTGACCTCTAGAATGAATAGAACTCGAATACTCCTGTTTCTATCTGTCAGCCAGGGCCCCTTGATTGGACCAGATTAACAGCCCCAATCAGGGAACTCCTATTCTATGAGGTCCACCTGGCTCTATTCGCTGCATAGATAAGTAATGAACCACTGTGCTGAGAGCTGTCATCAATATTCCATCTCTCCATGTATAAATAAAGAGTTCACTGGGGCTCCTAAGAGTTGGATGCCACTTACTCTTCAATGGGATGATGTGGTGTAATGGTAATGTTGTTGGATTAGCAATCCAAAAACTCGGGTTAATATTGTGGGGAAATGTGTTCAAATTCCATCACGACAGATGGTGAAATTTGAATTCAATAAAAGTCTGGAATAGAGAGTTGGTCTAATGGCCTGATCATTGTCGATTGTTGTACAAAATAATTATTTATCCGGTTTACTCATAGATTTTAGGGAAGGAAATCTGACGTCATTACCTGGTCTGGCCTATACGTGACTCGAGAGCCATAGCTATGTGATTCACTCTTAACTGCTGCCTGGGCATTTAGGAATGGGCATTAAATGGTGGTCTAGCCAGTAATGCCTATATCTTGAGAATGAATAAATAAGCGTAACATGGCAAAGGACAGACATGCTGAAAATGTGTTGCTGGAAAAGTGCAGCAGGTCAGGCAGCATCCAAGGAACAGGAAATTTGACGTTTCGGGCATAAGCCCTTCTTCTTGAATAAGCCCTGAAGAAGGGCTTATGCCCGAAACGTCGAATTTCCTATTCCTTGGATGCTGCCTGACCTGCTGCGCTTTTCCAGCAACACATTTTCAGCTCTGATCTCCAGCATCTGCAGACCTCACTTACTCCTAAAGGACAGACATGCAGCAGGCTCAGAGTAGGAGAAATGTGCCACATATGGAGCAGGGTCAAGACTGTGGTACAGGAACCTCCCAGTGTCCAGGCCTTGTGCTAGGCAGAATCTCTGAGGTTTGGACATCGCAGGACTGGTTCCAGGAAAGCGGCACAGTCCTGTCGGTGGACACGGACCAGGAGATCCTCATTTCACTCTGACATTCACCCTTAGCTGACCCTTGTCAGGAGTGGATTGCTAGTGTGATCCACTCTCTGAGTAGGGGCTAACAGGTGGATCCCAAACCTACCTTGGCTGGAAAGGGAATCATAGCCATTGGCATCGGCTGTTGATGTCATCCTGATCACTACCATAAACTAATTGGTCACCACTATATAAAGAGTGCTATAGAACCGAAAATCATCGCTATTAAATGAAAGATATTTTAATCTTCCTAAGTGCTTGCAAAAGCAACAGATTCAACATTGTGAGAGAAACTGATGGCCATTAAAGTAACAATAATATTTGCCTTGAGTATTTTGGAGGAAAAACAATCAGTATCTGCTATGAAATGACCATTCCCAGAGGTTTTGTTTTCCAGGAATGGGGCCAATCCTCAAACTCTTTGAAAAAGCAACAAAGATGATGGAATATAGAACTGGTTTTTAGGCACTGTCCTCAATTGTCCTTATTGTTCTTTTTCTGGTGCCCTGTCTATTGTGAGCACTGAGAGGCCTGCAGGAGGATTTGAAACCATTATCTGGGTAGGGATAGCCGTCTTGGAAGGATTTGAACCTGGATACAGGCATGGAAGTGCATGTGGGTGGAAGATGATCAAAGCATTTACAAGGTTTGATAAAAATCATTTTCCTCTTTTGGGAGAGTCTGAAACAAAAGGACATAACCTTAAAATGGGAGCTGTGTGTTCAGTGGTGGTGTCAGGAAGCACTGTTTTACACAAAGGGACTGGATATTTTGAATCTCACCCCACAAAGTTGTTGAGACTGTTAGGTTGATGTCAATTGAAAATTGAAATTAATAGCTTTCTTTTTACAACATAACTCACGAATAAGATGGTAAGATGTAGGAACAGCAGTAGGCCATTTAGTGCATCGAGTCCAGAGTGCGGTGCTGGAAAAACACAGCAGATCAGGCAGCACCTGAAGAGCAGGAGAATTGACATTTCAGACATGAGCCCTTCGTCATACATTCTTGATTAAGGGCTTATGCCCAAAATGTCGACTCTCCTGCTCCTCGGATGCTGCCTGACCTGCTGCGATTCCCCACCACACTCTCAACTCTGACGTCCAGCGTCTGCAGTCCTCACTTCCTCCCATTCAGCCCATTGAGGCTGCTCTGCCACTCAATGAGATCATGGCTGATTTGATCATCCTCAACTCCACTTTCCTGCTTTTCCCTACAGCCCTCGATTCCCTGCCTGATTCCTGAAAAAGGGCTTATGCCCGAAACGTTGAATCTCCTGTTCCTTGGATGCTGCCTGACCTGCTGTGCTTTTCCAGCAACACATTTTCATCCCTGGTCTATCTCAGCCTTGAATATAGCTAATGACCCAGACTCAATAGCCCTCTGTGATAAAGAATTCCTCAAATTCACTGCCCTTTGAGATATGCCGTTCCTCCCCACCTCTGTTTTCAATGTGAGATTCCTTACTGTGAGATGATGCCCTTTGATCCCAATCTCTCCCACAAGGAGAAACAACCTTTCTGCATCTACCCTACCAAGTCCCTGAAGAATCTTGTATGTTTCAAGAAGGTAGTCTCTCATTCTTCTAAACTCCAATGAGTCCAGGTCAAACCTCTCCCCATGAGACAGTCTCTCCATACTCAGGTTCAACCTAGTGAACCTTCTCTGGACTGCCTCCAATGCCAATATGTCTTTCTTTAGATAAGGAGACCAAAACTGTACAGGGATCAAAAGGGTATTAATTAAGAAATTAATGATTTAAATTATGGAATCAAGATTTTAGATGAACATAATTTACAGATCAACCATGATCAAATTGAATGGTGGAACAGAAGATTGGGACCTGAATGGAATCCCTCTGAATCTTAATTATTTCTAACATTGGAATGTGTATTTAATGTGAAATTTGGCTTTAGTCAAATAGTGAAGAATCTCAAAAGATAGCAAAACTGTGAGAATTAGGCTGGTTAAATGTAGTCACTGGAAGAGTGATAGTTTCCTTAAAGTGCAAACTGCACATAATTTGGAGCTGTCTGGAAATGCAGGAAGCAATGCAGATTTCCATTGAAAATAGTTTGAAATCAGAAGTTTCTGGATGATTTCCCTTGAGACAATGATGTCATTTGCTTTAATATAATTGTAGGCTGCTGGAAAATAAGTCTCGTTCCACCCTCACCACTGCAGCTTAATAAAAGTCGGGGAACTCCTGGTACAGAAATACATCTGCTCACCCGAACAATGGTTGGTTTTTGACAAACAAAAGGCAGGCAACTGTTGGAACTATAAGTCTATAAGACCATAAGACATAGGAGTGGAAGTAAGGCCATTCGGCCCATCGAGTCCACTCCACCATTCAATCATGGCTGATGGGCATTTCAACTCCACTTACCCGCATTCTCCCCGTAGCCCTTAATTCCTTTTGACATCAAGAATTTATCAATCTCTGCCTTGAAGACATTTAGCATCCCGGCCTCCACTGCACTCTGCGGCAATGAATTCCACAGGCCCACAACTCTCTGGCTGAAGAAATGTCTCCGCATTTCTGTTCTGAATTTACCCCCTCTAATTCTCAGGCTGTGTCCACAGGTCCTAGTCTCCTCGCCTAAGGGGAAAAAAATTTCCTAGAGTCCACCTTTTCCAAACCATGTATTATTTCTATTCTATTAGATCTCCCCTTAATCTTCTAAACTCCAATTAATATAATCCCAGGATTCTCAGCCATTCCTTGTATGTTAGACCTACCATTCCAGGAATTATCCGTGTGAATCTCCGCTGGACACGTTCCAATGCCAGTATGTCCTTCCTGAGGTGTGGGGACCGAAACTGGACACAGTACTCCAAATGGGGCCTAACCAGAGCTTTATAAAGTCTCAGTAGCACAATGGTGCTTTTATATTCCAACCCTCTTGAGATAAATGACAACATTGCATTCGCTTTCTTAATCACGGACTCAACCTGTATGTTTACCTTTAGAGAATCCTCGACTAGCACTCCCAGATCCCTTTGTACTTTGGCTTTAAGAATTTTCTCACTGTTTAGAAAGTAGTCCATGCTTGTATTCTTTTTTTCCAAAGTACAAGACCTCGCATTTGCTCACATTGAATTCCATCAGCCATTTCCTGGACCACTCTCCCAAACTGTCTAGATCTTTCTGCAGCCTCCCCACTTCCTCAGTACTACCTGCCTGTCCACCTAACTTCGTATCATCGGCAAACTTCACTAGAATGCCCCCAGTCCCTTCGTCCAGATCATTAATATATAACGTGAACATCTGCGGCCCCAACACTGAACCCTGCTGGACACCGCTTGTCACCGGCTGCCATTCAGAAAAAGAACCTTTTGTCCCAACTCTCTGCCTTCTGTCAGACAGCCAATCCTCAATCCATACCAGTAGCTCACCTAGAACACCATGGGCCCTCACCTTGCTCAGCAGCCTCCCGTGTGGCACCTTATCAAAGGCTTTTTGGAAGTCTAGATAGACCACATCCACTGGGTTTCCCTGGTCTAACCTACTTGTCACCTCTTCAAAGAATTCCAGCAGGTTTGTCAGGCACGACCTCCCCTGACTAAATCCATGATGAGTTGTCCTAATCCAACTCTGCTCTTCCAAGAATTTAGAAACCTCATCCTTAATGATGGATTCTAGAATTTTACCAACAACCGAGGTTAAGCTAATTGGCCTATAATTTTCCATCTTTTGTCTAGATCCTTTTTTTGAACAAGGGGGTTACAACAGCAATCTTCCAATCATCTGGGACTTTCCCTGATTCCAGTGACTTTTGAAAGATCTCAACCAACGCCTCCGCTATTTCCTCAGTCACCTCCCTCAGAATTCTAGGATGTATCTCATCGGGGCCAGGAGATTTATCAATTTTAAGACCTTTTAGCTTTTCTAGCACTTTCTCTTTTGTAATGGCAACCATACTCAACCCAGCCCTCTGACTCCCTTTAATTGTTGGGATATTACTCATGTCTTCTACTGTGAAGACTGATGCAAAGTACTTGTTAAGTTCTCCTGCTATTTCCTTATCTCCCATCACTAGGGTTCCTGCATCAGTTTGAAGTGGCCCAATGTCTACTTTTGCCTGTCATTTGTTTCTTATGTATTGAAAGAAACTTTTACTATCATTTCTAATGTTACTGGCTGGCCTACCTTCATATTTGATCCTCTCCTTCCTTATTTCTCTCTTTGTTATCCTCTGTTTTTGTATCCTTCCCAATCTTCTGATTTCCCACTGCTCTTGGCCACTTTATAGGATCTCTCTTTTTCTTTAATACATTTCCTGACTTCCTTTGTCAGCCATGGCTGTCTCATCCCTCCCTGGATAATCTTCCTTTCTTGGGGATGAACCTCTGTACAGTGTCCTCAATTATACCCACAAACTAGAACCAAACCCAACTAGAACCCAAATAAAGTGGAAAGGTTCAACTTTGAAATGATGAAGTTCAAAGGTTCAGGAATAGCTGGGTGTCAACACATTGATCTGAATCTCAGGAAAACTTGATTGTGTGCAGTTTGAAGCACAGATAGTCTGGATTAGGGAAGGTTCCTGTCTGAACAGTGAAAAAATGTCCACATTGCTGTTTTATTCCACATGAAAAACCAAAATATAGGTGTACAATGTGGATCACCTACGCCGCTCATGACAAATTAAAAGGAATCTCCCTTTTTTGGGGGGAATTACACTGCAGTTTGCTGTTATTGACACAAAAAGTAAATGATCAGAAGGAACTGGTTTGTAGAAATTAAAGCTGGGTAACTCGACTGTAATTCATTAGCGGCCAAGGTGATCCAGGTGAAACATATACTTTTTGACATTTCATGTGGAGTAAAACAGCAATGTGGATATGTTTTCAGTGTTCAGACAGAAACCTTCCAGTCAAGTATTTCCAAAAGAACTTTTTGCTGTAATTGGAAGAGCTGAGCAAATCATTTTCCAGGGGATTACGACCCAGTGCACGGAACTCTGAGCAACAGCAGGATGACATGGAATTATATTGAAAGTAGAGAGCAGATAAGTTCCAATCAGTTGGTCCATTTATCTTTATAGTCCACAGGAGTCACATCCGGGCTTACTTTATCACATCTGGCCGACAAATACTCCTATCCATTTCTCCCTTATGTGTTTAAATGTATCCATTCTATTTGTCTCAATGATTTCCTGCAGTAGCAAGTTCTACCTTCTCACTAGTGTCTGGTTAACAAGATCGTCCTAAGTTTCCTATTGGATTTCTCAATGTGAGACCAGTTTGAAAGATGATTATTAAATAGTATGGGTGTTGTATTTATAGGTTTACCATTAAATGTTCCTTTTTGGGCAAGTCCAAGATGGGCAGTAACTGAAACCAACTTCAGAAAATGGGAGCTTATTGAATATGCTGTTTCATTCCTGTCAGCAGTATTCTACAACCTGATAGATTAAGATTTGTCTGTTTTGCCTCTCCTGACTCAGTTACCTGTTTTATTCAATTCTTATTGTGGTCGCTGAGCAATGCCCTCACCATGAAGTGGAGGTGGTGGCACAATGGTCGTGTCTATGGACTAGTGAACCAGAAACCCTGGGCAATTACTTTGGGAGCAAGGGTTCAAATCTGATGCCAGCAGCTTCCCGATCATAGAATCCCTACAGTGTGGAAGCAGGACATTTGGTCCATCAAGTCCATACCGACCCTCCAAAGAGCATCCCTCCCAGACCCACGCCCCCAGCCCATCCCTGTAACCCTGAATTTCCCATGGCTAATTCTCCTGGCTTGCACATCCCCAGACACTATAGGCAATTTCCCATGGTTGATCCATCCGAACCTGCGCATCTTTGGAGGAAACCAGAGCACCCGGAGCAGGCATGGAGAGAATGTGTTAACTCCATGCAGACAATCACCTGAGTGCTTAAGTGAAATTTAATTCATGAAACAAGCCAGACGATGCTGACAGTGACTACAAAGCTGTGATCGGAAAAACCCCAATCTGGTTTATTAATTCCCTTCTTGGGAAGGAAATCTGCCATCCTTACCTGGTCTGGCTCGATGTGAATGCAGACCCACAGTGATGTAGTTGATTTGTTACTGCCGTCTGAAATGGCTATGAAAGCCACACAGTTCAAGGAATATGCATCAAATATTGGCCTGGCTCTCAGTGCCCATGTCCTGTGAAAGAATAAAGTAAGAGGAATCGATTATAACTTCTTCTGGTGTCAGGATAATAGGCTTCCTCTGCTTTTTACTACCTATAGATGTAGATTTTTAGAACATGGAACATAGAATTGTCCAGCACAGAAACAGGCCCTTCGGTCCACAATGTTGTACTGAACATGACGCCAAATTAAACCTGTTCTTTATCCATATCCCTCCATCCCTTGCATATCCATGTGCTTATCTAAAAGAATCTTCTATGCCCCATCTTATGTGTCATCACTACCACCATTTCTAGCAGCGCATTCCACTTTTCTACTCCTCTCTCTGTATAAACATCCCCTTAGAACTTTCCCTTCTCACCTTAAATATGGCATGCTCCCTTGTATTAGATATTTCAACTCCAGGAAAAAGATTCTGTCTGTCAACCCTATCTATGCATCACATAACTTTATAGACTTCTATCAAGTCTCCCCTCAGCCTCCATTGCACAAGAGAAAACAACCCGAGTTTTTCAAGCCTGTCCTTATAGCTCATACCCTCTAATCCAGGCAGCATCCTGGTAAACCTCTTCTGCAGTTGGGTGTGTGTTGCTGGAAAAGCACAGTAGATCAGGCAGCATCCGAGGAGCAGGAGAATCGATGTTTCAAGCCGGACTCTTCATCAGCAAACCTTTTCTGCACCCTCTCCAAAGCCTCCGCTTCCTTCCTGTAATTGAATTGAACACAATACTCTAAGTGTGGTTTAACCAGCGTCTTATAAAGATGCAACATAACATCTGACTCTAGTACTTAATTCCCCAAACAATAAAGGAAAGCAAGCCATAAGCCTTCTTTACCACCCTTTCTATTGTATTGCCACTTTAAAGGAGTTAGGGACTTGAACCCCAAGTTCCCTCTCTACAGCACGGCGGCACAGTGGTTAGCACTGCTGCCTCACAGCACCAGAGACCTGGGTTCAATTCCCAACTCAGGCGACTGACTGTGTGGAGTTTGCACGTTCTCCCCGTGTCAGCGTGGGTTTCCTCCGGGTGCTCCGGTTTCCTCCCACAGTCACAAAGATGTGTGGGTCAGGTGAATTGGCCATGCTAAATTGCCCGTAGTGTTAGGAAAGGGGTAAATGTAGGGGTATGGGTGGGTTGCGGGTCGGTGTGGACTTGTTGGGCCGAAGGGCCTGTTTCCACACTGTAAGTAATCTAATCTAATCAATGCTGTTCAGGGTCCTACTATTAACTGTATACTTTTCCATAACATTTGATCTCCCAAAGTGCAACACCTCATACTTACCCAGATTAAACTTCATCTAGTATTTCTCCGCCCATGTCTGCAACTGAGACAACCTTCTACACGATCCACAACTCCACCGATCTTTGTATTGTCTGCAAACTTACTAACCCTCCCACCTACATTTTCATCCAAGTCATTTATATATATATATATCACAAACTGCAGAGGTCCCAGAATGGATCCCTGCAGAACATCACTAGTCACCAAACCTCCAGTCAGAAAAACAACTTTCCACCATTACCCTCTGCCCTCAGTGGAAATGTCGACTCTGAATCCACACGGCCAAGTCACTGTGGATCCCATGCATTTTAATCTTCTGGATGAGCCTACCGTGAGACACCTGTTGAAAGCCTTACTTACATCCATGGAGACAACATCCACTGTTCTACCCTCGTCGACCACCTTTGTCACATCAAAAAATTCAATCAAGTTAGTAAGACATGACCTGCCCCGCACAAAGCCACGTTGACTATCCCTAATTAGACCATGCTTTTCCAAATACATGTAAATCCTATCCCTAAGAACTCTCTCAATAGCTTCCCAACCATGAATGTGAGATTCTTTGGTCTATAGGTCCTGGACTCTCCCAGAGAACTGATGAGTTTTTGATTTTTTTGATTTGATTTGATTTATTATTGTCACATTTACTGAAATATGGCAAAAAGTATTGTTTTGCATACAAGCCAGACAAACCCTACCTTTCTTAAGTACATCAGGGTAATAGAGCTGATATCAAGTTGCTTTGTGTGTTCTGAATCTAAGTTTTGATTGTGAATTATAAATCCTGGGTATGGAGTCCCAGGCTACTGCCTGGTAAAATTCCCTTCACATTGAGACAACCGCTCCAATCAGGGCCAGAGGCTTAACCCTCGCATGAATGTTTTTATACACTCCAAAATGCTTTCATGTATTCCTGTTGCTATACTATGCTCTTGCCACAAGGAACCTTGTTGGTTTCTTCTAAGAGTCAAAGCAAACAGTGTCATTGGGTACTCCATAATCCAATGGGATGTCACTTTATTGGAAAAAGCAAAGAGACAGGTCATGAATTGGAGTGTCCCACGGTTGTAGTTTATTGGATTACCCTTGAATTAGAGAATTACTCACGGTAATTAATTCCACGGTTCCCTGTGGTGTTCACATAATGTAGCAGGATTCAGGCACCTTTGTTACAATCTTGTAAAGATTTTCCCATATCTAGAGCTGTAGTTTATGTCAACTTTTTGTCTACAGTGAAGGCTGAAAAGCTTTGAACATTTTGTTTTAGCCTGGCTTGGAATTTCCCTACAATCAGTGATAAAACCATAAAGACAGAGGAGCAGAAATTAGACCATTCAAACCATCCAGTCTCCTCTGCCATTCAATCATGGCTGATAAGTTTCTCAACCCCATTCTCCCATTTTCTCCCTGCAACCCTTGATACTCAAGAACCTATCTATCTCAGTCTTAAATATACTCAGTGGCCTCGCCTCCACAGCCTTCTGTGGCAATGAATTCCATAGATTCCCCACTCTCTGGCTGAAGAAGTTTCTTCTTATCTCCGTTCTAAAAGGTCTTCCCTTTACTCTAAAGCTGTGCCTCTGGTCCTACTCTCTCCTCCCAATGGAGACATCTTCCTAACATCCACTCTGTCCAGGCCATTCAGCATTTTGTATGTTTCAGTTAGATCCCTCCCTCATCCTTCTAAACTCCATTGAGTGTAAACCCAGAGTCCCGAGACGTTCCTCATATGTTAGGCTTTTCATTCCTGGACCATTCTCGTGAGCCTCCTCTGAACACGCTCCAAGGCCATGCATCCTTCTCGAGATAAAGGACCCAAATCTGCGCACAATACTCCAAATGTGCACCAGCCCACTGCCTGCCTGAACCAGAATCTCGAGGTGTTCCCACTTGGGCTTGTTCCAGCTTTCTTCTCAAATTCTCATGACTAGCTCACAGATAGGACAAAGGCAAATTCTAGATATGCCTCGTCATTCTAATACAAATTCTATTTGTAGCAGTAAAACTGATGTTCATTGACTGATGCCAGTTTTGATTTTCCTGACTGCATTCACTTTTTAGGTTACAGCAGAAATTTAAGGGGTTTATGACTGAGGTACAGTGTTACTCACCAGTTTTCATTTCTATGCAGAGTTAAGGGTATATCCAATAGGGAAATGTAGAGGAGAGTTCACAACTGATCTTAACAAGGATAAGTGCTGATCTTAGCAACAAGTTTATTACATAAACTTAGTTTATTACATGGCAGTAATAGGTACAAGTTACAATGACTAATTAGACATCTTTACAAAGACTACCAGATGACGCTCCATCCAGACTGGGTGGAGCTTAAGACAGCATGAACATTAACTCTTTCAGAGCCATCATCTTATACTGAATTTCACAGAGGGAAAATCGCTGTCTGATGAAAGAGTTGGGCCATCTGTTCTTTAATCCCTCAGCTGAGGTTGATCAGTTTTGCCCATGCCTCAATGCTGACAAATGTGTCTTGTTCTGCGTCACCCACATCTCAATTTTCTGTTGCCTTTGATACACCCACCATTTCACTCAGTCATTCCTAACTGTCGGAGTATTTGGCAAAGTGCTTGAATAAAGGAGGTGTCGACTTGCATTTACATAGTAATTGCTGTGACCTCAGGATGCCCAAAACACACGTGTGACAGCCAGTGAGGTGTGTTTGGCATGCAGAACTGTGGTAATGTAGGATTCCAAGAGACAACATCACTGACAGTGCAGCAATCACTCCATACTGCAGTGGATTGGATCAACCAAGACATTTTGTTCCCAACTGTCTAGAGTAGGCCTTGAATTCACAGCGTTCACATTCAGAGACGACAGAGTTTATGCAATGTACTGTGACTGAGTGAGTCAAATGTCATGCTGGAGTGAGGTGCAGAAATGAGCGTCATCCAGCTGCCAAGTATTTATCAGCATTGCAATTCATTCTTCGCCTTTTAATTATTTCTGCCGCAGTAAATTTCCCTCCCTCCCAGCAACGGAGAGCAACCACTTAATATGTGGTATTTAGCTCATGCTACATTCTTCATTAAGGTTCTCCAAGGAAAATGTATTCAGGCAGACAGAAGTCTATCTTGTTTCCGACAGGCAATGGAAACGAAAGCCTTTGAATCCAAACACATCCCTGTGTTCAGTCCTGTTAACTGGCTTTAACCACACAGTTCCTGATCACTTTCAAACATCTGCAGTGAGGTAGCATTAAGTTGACTATTTTCAATATTTGAAATTCTGCATATAATTGTCCCTGCTACTTTCTCTGTCATGTCTTATAAAGATATAAAAACAAGCTGTTAACACTTGACATTGAAGTTCGTCAATGAGGGATCAACTATGTTTCAACATTCTCAGGCAAAGGACGTTGCTCCAAAACTGCTCCTTGTAGGCAATTGAAGTAACACAGACTCTGGTTACCTGTGATTTCAGGTGAATACACCTTTTGTTTCAGACTTGCTGAATTCAATCCTTAATTCAAGCAAGCTGTCAGATTTACATTGGGTTTGAATTGTTGAATGTGACTTAATATGACAGTATGCAGGAGCCTTGAGATTTTACCACTTATCATTGAAAATATTTCAGTGATGTGATAATGGTATCATTAATAAACCATCTAGCAAAAAGCATGGTTCATTCTATTGTATTAACACATTGGTGAATGCACACAGCTCATTTGGGGCAGGATGATGCAGAAATATCTCGGATTTCCAAAGCTTTTGAACGTGCAAAAGCCAGAATATCAAACCGAGAGTAATGATGTTCGGGTGATAAATCTACAGCTGAGTAAGTGGAGCATTTGCATCATTTGTGGTTCTGAGGAAGGGTCAGTATACCCGAAATGTTAACTCTGATTTCTCTCCACAGATGCTGCCAGATCCGCTGAGCTTTTCCAGCAACTTCTGTATTTGTTGCAATATAATTCTGATCAGCTGTGCTGTGCTCTGCATCTAGGTAAACTCTGAATTTCTTAAAATAGGGACTTTATCAATTTATTTTGTTCCATATAAAGCTCAACCTTAACATACACCATCTTCCAACCTTGCACAATATAGACAAATACTCCATGTAAGAATATTCTCCGTGTAATTGAGTTACAAACAATGACATGTTGTGTTAGCCCAAGCTAGCTCAGTCAGTAGGGCTTCTAATCCATGTGTTGTGATCCATACTGTTGGGCTTTCAGGGTCTTGTGGCACAATGGTAATGTCCTTACCTCTGTCCCTGAAGGTCTGGATTCAAGTCCTATCAGCTCCAGAGGTATAGTGGATGGAAAAGATTGTTAACTCAATCTTAAGAACATTTCAGTTGTACAGGGCATTGGTGAGATTGTATCTAGAGTACATTGTACATATACAGCACATTGTAAACATACTTACTGAAGGATGGTAATGTGTGGGAAGCCAGTCAGAGAACACTTACCGAACTAATACCTGGAATGAGCAGATTGACTTATGCGGAAAGGCTAGACAGGCTAGACCTGTATCCCCTGGAGCTTAGAAGTGTCAGAGGTTTCTTAATTGAAACAAATAAGATCCTGAGGAGACTTGATTGCGTGGATATTGAAAGGATGTCTCTCTTGTGGGAGAACCTAGAATCGGAGCTCATAGTTTGTTTTCTTTCTCAGAGGCTTGTGAGTCTTTGGAATTCCTTTCCCCAAAAGGATTCAGAAAAGATTTACAAAGATGTTGACAGGGTTGGAAGATTTGAGCTAGAGGGAGAGGTTGAATAAACTAGGGCTATTTTCCCTGGCGCGTCAGCGGCTGAGGGGTGATCTTATAGAGGTTTATAAAATCATGAGGGGCATGGATAGGGTAAATAGACAAAGTCTTCTTCCAGGGGTGGGAAAGTCGAAAACTTGAGGGTATAGGTTTATGACGAGAGGGGGAAGATTTAAAAAAGACCTAAGGGGCAACTTTTTCACGCAGATGGTGGTGTGTTAATAGAATGAGCTGCCAGAGGAAGTGGTGGAGGCTGGTACAATAACAGCATTTAAAAGGTATCTGGATGGGTAGATGAATAGGAAGAGTTTAGAGGGATACGGGACAAATGCTGGCAAATGGGACTAGATTATTTTAAGATATCTGGCTGGCATGGGTGAGTTGATCCGAAAGGTCTGTGTCTGTGCTACACAGCTCCATGAATCTCTGACTCTAAAAGTCAGTGGATGCAAAATCTTTAAATATCGTTAAGGCCGAGGGAGATAGATTCTTAATGACCAAGGGGTGGAGTTGAATGGAAGCAAGTGTGAGTGTGAAAAAGGATAAATGAGGGTACTTTCTAGATGGTGTGGAGTTAAATAGACTTGGGGACTCAGGTGCATAGATCTTTAAAATGCCTTGAACAGGTGCAGGAAATAATCAAGACAGTTAGTGGAATGCCAGCCCTCAGGTCTAGAGGACTGAAAGATAGCAATGCAGGAGTTATACTGCAGTTATACAAAATTCAGTTAAACCCCACTTGGAATACGGCGAGCAGATCTGGGCACCACACCTTCGGAAGGTGGTAGTGACCTTGGAGGCAGCACAATGTAGGTTTACAAGAATGAGACCTGGACTTCAGGGGTTAAGTTATGAGAAGAGATTATTATAAATTTCCTCTGCATTTAGAAGATTAAGGAGTAATCGGATTGAAGTCTTCAAGATATTAACATGAAAAGACAAAAGAGATAAAGATAAACTATTTCAATTAATTGAGGTTCCTAGAACCAGGGGCATTGTCTCTGTTCAGGAGAGATGTTAGGAAACAATTCTCGACATTAAGGATGAGAGAGGTTTGGAACTCTCTTCCACAAATGCTAGTGGATGCTGGATCAGTTGTAACCTTTAAATCCAAGATAGATAAACTTTTGTTAAGTAAAGCCGTTATGGGATATGGGCCAACAGCAGGTTTATGGAGTTAGGCCACAGATCAGCCATGATCACATTGACTAGCAGAACTGGCTCGACGGGCTGATGGTTTATCTTATTCCTTGTTTGCCTCATATAAAGTCGATGGAATATAACATATTAGTGTTCTTGTGGTGCTTTGGTAGGGTACCTACCCCTGGGGTCAGAGTTCCAGGTTCAAGACCCATCTTGAGTTGTGTTGACCATGGAGGTTTGATAGACCATCTAATTGTGTTATAAGAATTGCTTTGTTTGTGCCTCTGTTTATTGTATCAGAATTATTGTTCCTTCTTAATCCCATAGAAAGATTGTGATCATCCATATTCTGAGAAAATGTCAGTGGGTTCCAATGTTGCTTTCCAATAATCTATACTCTAGTATTAAAGGTAAAGTTGAGGTCACCATGAAGATCCTGCTTCTCAACCTTTCCCCTCACCTAAAGAATGGTGACCTTCAGGTTAAAGCACCACCACTCGTATCTTTCCAATGAGTCTCTGTACGGTCCAACTTTATTTTTACCATTATTCCAGTATTTTTTAAAACAACTGGATTTATATGGTCCCATAGTAAATTGTGAATTCATGTCAGCTACTTAAGCACATTTCTAAACAAAAACTGAAAGAACTGCAGATGCTACAAATCAGAAACAAAAACATAAGTTGCTGGAAAAGCTCAGCAGGTCTGGCAGCATCTGTGAAGAGAAATCAGAGTTAACATTTCTGGTCCAGTGATCCTTCCACAGAACTCAGTATTTCAAGGTTGGTTACTGAGGTGCACTCTGTTTGGCACATAGCACCTGCTCCAAGCTGTCTTCTCTATTGCAAAGAGATGCAAGGTATGAAGGAAATGATGTCATTATAATCAGGGGCAGTAGCTGCAGCTGCTGCTCCTGACTCAATAGAGACTGGGCTTTAGTTAAAGGATGGACACGTTTAATCTGTAACAGCAAACCCTTCAAAAGCCAAGATGCTGATTAGCTCACTGTAGCATGTTCTGGCTGTGCAGTTTTGTGGAGTTGGAGACTTTTGCTTTGAGAGTTGAACAAAGACCTCCTTTACTCATACCTTGCAGGAACAAGTTTGACTTCCAGAACATCATCACAATGTGGATAGGTAGATGCTAACATGCTCATCTGAGTTGATATGACTTGCATCCTTGCTCACTTACTGCCAATTTCAGTGGCACTTCTTCTGCAGAGCATTAATCAGGTAGCTGGCCATCCTCTGAATGTCAATGACTTTGGGCATTTCTTCCTGCACCAGCTGAGAACCCGTCAATGATGCACTCACCAGATGCACACCCAAATCAAATATAAATGGAGCACCTACCGAGGTAGCTGTCTCTGTGCTAGAGGAGGATTGTCAGTCAGAGATTTCCACTGTTGCAGAAAAACTCAAGCTGCAGCTTCTTCCCAGTTAGCGATGGAAACAAACAAAATTTGGTGGCTGTTGCTGAGACATGTTGCTGTTGCTGGATGACACTGATTAAGACCAAAGTCCTGAAGAGTCCAGGACATTTAGGAAGCTCAATAAATTAGGTAAAGATCTAGAGATGACACTGCTAGGTCTTACAATAATTATACAATAGAAAAGCCTGACCTAATTTCAGGAAACTCAGATGTGGATGTAGTTTGGGTAGAGATGGGAAATGATAAGCGCAACAAGTTACATGTGGGAGTGGCAGATAAGTCCTCAAACAGTAACCACATGGTATAGTGAAACATGGAGAAAGAAATAACAAGAGCTCAAAGATTTGGCAATAATCAAAGCAGATTTCAATCTGTTTAAAACTGGAAAAGTCTGGTGGGCAAAAGTAACCCAGATCAGGAACTCAAAGAATGTTTTTAGGGTATTTGTTGAGAACAGCAACATAGCTGACTAGAGAACAGGCTAACTCAGCCTAGCACGGCAACACAAGATAGATATAATTAATTGTGTCATGTGAAACAGCTGTGGTAACAGCAATCATAATATGATTCAACTTTCCAAAAGGTTTGAGGGTGAATGGAGTGGATCTGAGATTATGTTTTTGTGTGGCGGGGGTCAGGGCAGGGGTGCAGCATAGTGCACAAGAACTCCCTAACCACTGAATTCCAATGGGTTTGGAGAGAAATGGTGTTAAGCAGCTCTGTGATGAACACAATTCATATCTCACATCAGCTAATGGGATCCTTCTGTCACTCCCTACCTACTCTTAATTTCACTGAAGACTGTTTTTCAGATACTGGAAGTCCAGTGCTGATTCACATGGCTTCATAACCCCTGTCACCTCCAGTGGGCTCAATTAAATTCCATCCACAGAACTATGCAGTACAGATGGACACCATTCTGTCCATTGTACCCTGCCAACTCTTTGAAACGGCTGTCCAATTAACCCCATCCCTCTTTTTACTAACTTATTGAATGTAATGACCTGGTCATAAATGCGAAAACACCTTATTGTTAATTTGCTACAGTCCTTAATCCTGGGGGACATCTCACTGACACCACCCTGATCAAATTTAAATCAATGGAAAATTCCAAAGTAAGCACATTGCCATTTTGCCCTCCACATTTTTAAAGAAGGATTTCGAGTAGTTAGGTGTTTATTTTGACAAATACAGACTTGATGGGCCAAATGGCATTTTCCTGTGGTATCGTCTCCGTGACTCCATAAGTGCCAATAATAATGTCTGGAGTTTAATTTACCTCGTTTGAATGTATGTTTGCTCACTGAGCTGGAAGGTTCATTTTCAGATGTTTCGTCATGATACCAGGTGACATCATCAGTGAGCCTTTGGTGAAGGGACTGGTGTTATGTCCTGTTTTCTATTTATGTGTTCAGGTTTCCTTGGGTTGATGATGTCATTTCCTGTGTTGGTGATGCCATTTACTGTTGTTTTCCTCAGAGGGTTGTAGAAAGGGTCCAAATCGAACACTCCAGGTCAGCAAGCAAACTTACATCCAGAACCTCAATCTGATCTACAGATCTTCTCAAAACTCCCTTACTAGTTTAACTCGTGAATTATGCCCACCAGGAATACAAATGCTAATTGTATTGTTTCAGCACCTCAAGTACACAGATTTGGCTGCTTCGCATTGTTTTAAAGTCCTGGTGTGACTTCACCCTGATGATAGCCCCACTCCCTGTTCAAACAAAGCTGCTCCAAAAGCGTATCTAATTTTAATTTCTGACCAAGTATTGAACAATGCCAAACTTTTGAAAGTTCAACTAAGTTGAATGTACTTGAGTGATAGTTTACAGGTTGGATGGACTGATCAATAAAAACACAAAGACATATAGGCTGTTTAGTTTCTTTTGAAGCTTCATTATAGAGGGATGAAAGATATATTCAGCTAAGGTGGTGGATACTAGAACTATTGTTTGAACAAGATTAGGGATATCGACTCATTCCTTGCTTTAATCTTAAGCTTGATTAACAATATTGCATTCAATTTTCTTCCAAGTTACTTTTCAGTCCTTGCATTCCATCATTTCCTTTCCATAATTTCAAAGCAATGTGGCTTTAAGAAGTGTTGTCACAGCCCTTTGCAAATTATCCTTAACCAAACATGTTCTTTTCTCTGACTATAGATGTCATTAGGGGATGGTTACAGCCTTAGGCTATGCATGAACTTTTCCTTCCAACAGTACACTTTATCTATAATTTAGTTTGCCTTCCTAAATTATTCAAACTGACAGTGGGTGAAAATAATGGAATTCACTGAATCCCTCCTTTAGGTTTTTAAAGTAAAACAGTTTTTATGTTGATTTGAATTTTTAAGTTTTTCTCCCCCTTTAATCAGAGCTCAGAAATGGAAAATACATGTTTCATTTGATTCTCTCTTGCCTGTTTCGAGAATGCCTTTTATTCTAATCATGTGAAAGAAGATTTGACTCATGTTGAACGAGTGTGAGCACGCTCTACAGTTGATAAAAATTACTTTCAAGGCTAATGAGGGTGAATGATGCTAAACGTGTTGATTTCAGATTCCAAAGGCCCAACAGCTATTTATAATGTTATTGCAATTAATTGCCTTAATTCTTCAAGAATGCCAGAAAACCCGTCTGTCAAGTGACTTGAGTATTGTAGTAGTTTGATATCCTCAGTGAAAATTCCAAACTATATTCTTCACTTTCCGAAACAGTCCAACTAGATGCTGTACCATTCAACAGCAAAGAATCTTACTGACAGTTTGAATGTAAATTCCAAAAAGTTCAAGTGACCAATCCATAAATAAGTTATGATATTCCCTTCATTTGTGAAACTATCAATAATGAGATAACCGTTCATTCCCCCACCCCCCCCAACTAATGATTGTGATCTAGTTTAGTCATTTTATCCCACAGTAGCTCTTCACATGCCTCTGGCTCCATCCATAGTTGTCATGTGAAACAGGTCAGAGGCAGCTTGCTCTCCAATCTCTGCCCTTATACAATGATGAAGACCCACCATTAGTTTGATTATCAGTCCCAGTCTAATAGATCATGCCCAACCTCTGTTCAGAAGCTCTCCTATAGGCCAGCCTAAGCTGACTAATCATGCCGAAAACTTCAACCATCGCGACACAGATGGAAAGCCATCATTTTCATTTGCATCCAATGTTTTATAGAAGAAACCACTTCACAACAGCGCAAAACAAAAACAAGACATTTCTCACTTCAGTTCTGCATTGGTGACTGTCTTCACATTTTCGCTACTCTCCTGTTAGCTCACCATTTATATAATTGTCCAAAGTAACAGAATAAGCCAATCTCCCATGGATTTATCTTTCATAAATATGTAGCCATTCAGATTCCGTTAGATACTTGTGTCTATGTAAAGGATCTCGAGAAAGCCTCACGTCTTCCACTCTCGTTGCTGCTTGATGAGAATTACCAACAATGTTGTCTTAAATCAACTTTTAAGTTTAAAGATTCTCCAAAAATGAGGCCCAATTTCCGAGGCTTGACCAGCATGAGAATGAGAGCTGACCTCACGGTGACCTGACATCAAGGAGGCCTGACAGGCCGGCTGCAAGACTACCGAGCGATCATGAATACAGTTAGTGCCCAGAGCCCCATCAGACACACCCGCCAACCTTGCCAACGCTAGAACAACATACCCAGAGGGATCAGAGGCCTTCCAGCCTCTCGCAGGCCCAGCCCTTGTGGAAACCAAGAACCTAGAGCCCTACCAGTGTGGGATAAAGACCTGACCCCACGGTGACGTGACATTGTGGAGGCCATACCAAACCAGTCACAAGACCTTACCGTGTCAGCAGACTCAATCCAAACTGAAAAACCTACGCAGTCCAAATTCTTCATCCAGGCTCCCGGTATGGCAATTCAGAACAGCCAGGCACACTTCAAAACCACATTCTGAATGATGAGCATAAACTCCCGAGGCCTGAGTGTTCTGACCTGGACAACAGAGAAGGGGAGACAGTGTACTGGGACTTCAGGTAGGAAGTCTGATCAAAGATCTGACAGTTAACACTGTTGTTTTTCCTGTGTGTCAGTAGGATAATGTCTAATAGTGTTTATCTAGTTGACAGTCCATTTACAGTTCTACTGTTCCTGTGTATGTTAATGGTGTTAATTTCCTTGATTTGGTGCATTACCTATTTTCTTGTATTATAATTACCTTTTGTACCTTAAATAAATGCAGATATTCTTTTGCCCTTAAACACCTGTCCACTGCCTATTTATTTCACATCCCCATGAATAAGTCCAACGCCCAGAACCAGGGCTCTGGCAGTGATTCGACCTGCTTAAAGATCAGTAAAACAGCTGATTATAAACAAGACTCCTACACAGGATGAGAACACCACTGGTCAAGCCAGCATTTATTGTCCATCCCTAATTGCCCAGAGAGTCAACCATGTTGCTGTAGACCTGAAGTCACATGTTGGTCAGACTGGGTAAGGATAGCAGTTTCCTTCCCTAAGGAATGTTAATGAGCCAGATGGATTCATAGCCAGCATTAGATTCCTAATTCCAGATACTTATAGAATTCAAATTCCACCATCTGCCGTGATGGGATTTGAACCCGGATCCCTGGATTATGACCAGGTCTCTGGATTAATGGTCCAGTGATACTACCCCACTAGCCATCACTTCCCCTGATATATGAAAATGACATATATTTGATTCAGTAGCTACTTCTTTCAAACTCAGTTATCATATTTCAGGTGTTTAATACCAAACAAAATCAGAAACTAATGCCAGTAAGATTTGTTGTGATAATCTCCATGGTAACAGGGGGCAAGAGTGCGGTGCTGGTGGTCAGGCAGCATCCGAGGAGCAGGAAAATCTATGTTTCGGGCAAAAAACCTTCATCAGGAAGGGATCATTCCTGATGAAGGGTTTTGCCTGAAAAGTCAATTTTCCTGCTCCTCAGATGCTGCCTGACCAGCTGTGCTTTTCCAGCAGCACACCCTTGGTTCTAATCTCCAGCATCTGCCATCCTCACTTTTGCCTCCATGGTAACAGGGGTCAAGCTGCATCCTAACACAAGCTTTACAGTTGTATCCAGAGAGTGTGATTGGTTCAGTTTGTATTTTGGTGGTGGTTTGAGGGATCTGATGTCCAAGACCCAAGATACTCTAACAACTCTTTCTCCAGGACATATAAAAAAAGTATTTGATTCAACAAAGTGCAAAGGAGAATTATTTGGAAAAAGCGATGTGCAAAAGCTTAATGAAGGTAACAGGTTGTATAAAAATCACAAGGTGCAAGGGATCAACATCGCATGTGTATATCTACAAGATTCACTATAGGATGTCTCCAAGGCTTCTGAACCCCATCATCTCAGCCATTTGGGAAAAAAAGGGCTCCATGTGTGTCACAACAACTTCATTTCTCCCAGGGTTGAAGTTTCAATTACAAGGGGGTCACAGGTTCAAGGTGAGAGGGGGAAAAGTTAAAGGGATCTGTAAAAGGGACGTTTTTCACACAGAGACTGGTATGAGCCTGGAATGCACTGCCAGATGAGAGGGTTGAAGCAGGCTATATTGGTGACATTTAAGAGGCATCTGGATAGTTACATGAATAAGGAGGGAATAGAGGGATATGGACCGAATAAGGGCAGAAGGTTTGTTTTTTAGTTTAGTTCGGGCATGATGATCAGCACAGGCTTGGAACACTGAACGGCCTGTTCAAGTGCTGCACTTCTCTTTGTTCTTTGTTCATTTACGCTTCCAAGTCACACACCATCCTAACTTGGAAATCCATTTGATGTCCCTTCAGTGTCAGTAGGTCAAAATCATGAGCTTCCTCCCTCACAGGACTGCAGCAATCAGGTAGTGCTCTACATCATCTTCACGTAAGGCAACCAGAGAAAAACAGTAAATACTGGCTTAGCCAACAATGCTCAAAACTCAGAAACAGTTAGGGGTATTAAATCAGTTAGCAAACAGATCTGGATGATCATTTGCTCAGCGTTCTGTCTATTGAGGACAGGAAGGATGGGGATTGATATAATAGATACTTCGGCCAATATGTCATTGTTTTGCCAATGGCTGTTTCAATGAATGCCTGTGTTAAAGGTTATGATAATAATTTCTGAAAGATCTCTTTAATTTTTTTACCATTCCTTTCTGTTTTGCACTCCTTCAGTATGGCCACAATTCTGTGTAGCATTGCTGATGCCCCGTGGTACTCCGAAGACTGACTCTCCCAGGATTGTCTCAGTGGTATCACTAAAGCTGGATTTGAGAATGGTGCTTCTCTGTGCCACTGTTCTGCCCCTTTTCAATCCCATTTCCCCATCCCAAAGACAGAGCCTCCCTGATTTTGGTTTAACAGAATTACTACAAAGTGTTCAATGGGAACGGCGGCACGGTGGTTAGCACTGCTGCCTCACAGCACCAGGGACCCAGGTTCGTTTCTGGCCTCGGGTGACTGTCTGTGTGGAGTTTGCACGTTCTCTCCGTGTCTGCGTGGGTTTTCTCTGGGTGCTCCAGTTTCCTCCCACAGTCCAAAGATGTGCAGGTTAGGTGAATTGCCCGTAGTGTTAGGTGGGTTACTCCTTGGAGGGTCAGTGTGGACTTGTTGGGCCAAAGGGCCTGTTTCCACACTGTAGGGAATAAGTGAGATACATAAACTCTTATCAACTCAGCAGACTCTGTGGCTATTCTGTTTTTCAAATTTAATGAAGATTAACCCATACTGTGTGTGATATAGTGTTGGTACAGGCAGTCCCAGCTGTGAATAGATTCCATTGTGGAGTCTGTTTGCAAGTCAATTTGTACCCAAGTTGAAACTCAATACCGACAATGTAAGTACAGGAAACATTCTCAGATCGCATCTTTAAATTTACACCCCATATTGGACCATGTATTCGCATACCTAAATTGGGCATTTGTAAATCAGGGACCCCTCTATAAATATATTTCAAGAACATTTTGATTTGACTGTCACCAGCAAAAACAAACACAATATTGCTACATTCCACATAAATCTTACATTCCACTATGGGAGCTTTAATTTGTCTATTTCACAATCCTATGATTCAGTTGTGATTTTTAAGTAATTCAGACCTTGCCTCTAATAATCTTTGAGGCTCTTGTTTAAGATTAGTATAAGGATTGCATATTTTCTTAGTTAATTCCGTAGTATCACATTTAATTTGCAGTTCAGTCCTTTTGGACACATTAGCTTTACATTTGATGATGATCCAATGCATAATGTATTATTAGGGCCTTGGACATGATTCCAATTTGATCCACCACAATACATTCATGTTTTAATCGAATGGTAATTGTATAAATGACATGTCTTTACACTCATTAACTGAATTTAGAGCCCCCACTGAAAACTCAGGGGTGTTGGGGTGGGTGGGGGTGGGGGGGAGGGGAGGGTGGGGTTATTCCACAAACAATTTGAAATCAACCTCAAATGACTGAGACAGCATATTTCCTGCCTTTGATACAATTGTAAGTAATAACTACTGTTTCAACAGGCCTGTCTTTGAATAGATAGTCATTTATTGTCACTTGTATTTTTTACAAAACAAGCTCACTGAAAAGTGTTTAAGTCGCCGTACCCACCGTGACTGTATTAGTAACAGAAACCATAGATAAGGAAAGGAATTCAGCCAAAGTCCATCTCAGTCCAGTTCATGACTCCTGGGTTCGGGAGAAGATATTGCCACTGCGGAAAGCAGGCAAAGCTGCTGCTGAAGAAGGCGGTAAATCATTAATAATGTTGAAGAATTCTATCAGCAAGTAAAATTACTTTCCCCATGTCCTGAAAATTCACACAAACAAGTGGACACAAAATCCTTCTGATAACTTTGCCTGCGATTGTGGATGTGTATGTCCACAAAATAATTCCCAAACTTTGGGAGTTGAACCCAAAAGTGTAGATAAACTCTTTTTAAAATCTTGGTTACACTGACGTGTGGACTTTGTTATTGCTGTGCATGACTTAAAATAATATTTCACCTTGGAATAGAAATTAATTTGGATCCTATTCCACCGGTACATTACAGAAATTATTTTATTTCTTTTATTTCTTCTGTGGTATTTAAATTGGCTACAGTTTCAGTGTTCTGCTAAAACAAGTGAAACTGAGGATTTCATTTGGAAGCAAGTCAAACAAGGTTAAAATTCGTTCTGCCACATACTCTTGGCATGTGCGCTCAGCTCTTTTCTAGAAAAACCATACATTATCTATATGTCTAGTAGAGGAAGTCGCTGTTCAATGTTATTCTGTTTACTGTTGTCTCACTTCAACATTGATATTGGAGTCTTTCATATTCACTGAGTGTTGCAAGATCTGCGTTAATACCATTTTACAGGACCAGGATAGTTTGGTGCCATTTTCACAAGAAAGTTCCCACTCTCTGATTGAGCCTGCCACCCCACACCCCAATCTCCACCACCAGACTCCAGGGCCATGCCCTCCAACCTGTGATCTCTCTCTGTCCCACATAATCTGCCCAAGGTCTGGGCCAAAGAGCTCTCTCTCATCAGGTCCTACTCTCTTGCGTGTCCCTGATCATGATGTAGCTGTTGACTGATATGTTCGTAAGAACCTGAAGAACCCCCCCCCCCCCACTTGATGACCACCACCGCCTGTAGGATTCACTCAGGTGCAATGGAGTTACTCTTTCCAGCCAGCTGTGGGACCTTGCTGACCACCCCCTCCTCCTCCTTCTTGCTGGGTGTTGGGCATTAGTATTTCCTCCACCTCCTCTCCCCTACCCAAATCTGTCTCTTCTTGAGCTGGGGTCTACAACCAGAGTGGAATTTGTAGAGGTGGGTTCCAGCAGTCAATCATGGCTCACTGATGATGGAATAATGCCGGGGAGGTGCCGAATTTGATCTGGAGTGAAGAGGGGAGTTTGATAGCCACTCCACCATCAAAGACCCAGTGTTGGGAATATCCCTCTCATCTGCCAAGAGGAGCTGGGTGCTTACAGGGTACACAACATGCCCTAGGGAACCTATCTCTAACTTTAGCATTGATCTCTATGGGAATCAATGGTTCACTTAAAGTTGTGATTTTCAGGAACATTGTGACAACTTTAAGTGAGGGCTCCCTGCATATATATATTCAGGAAGTTAAAATGGAATTAAGAGAAGGAGTAATTAAATTGCCAATTCTTAGTGTCTATTTAACCATTACATTATCCAAGATATTCAGTCACAGATTCCTAATGATACAAAATGAGGAATAAAGCTCCTCAGAAGGAAATGTTCTCCTGTTACAGCATTAGGCTATGTTGATAGCCTGCTGCCAATAGTGAACAGTCTCAGATGAGGCACTATTTGGGTTTATGTGTGCTTCATGGAATTATGAGTAATAGGAGTAGTACAAAGCCATTCAGCCCATCAAGCCTGCTCCCCCATTCAATGAGATCATGGTTGATCTGATCATCCTCAACTCAACTTTGCTGCCTTTTCGTCATAGCCCGTGACTCCTTAGTCAATCAAAACACTGTCAAACTCAGCCCTTGAATATATTCACGGACCCAGCATCCACAGCCTTCTGGGAAAAAAGAATTCCACAGACTCACAAATGTCTGAGAGAAGAAATTCCTCAACTCCATCTTAAACACTTTGTGTTTAAACTCTGCCCCCTTGTACTGAGATCTCCAAGAGGAAGCATCCACTTCCCACCTTTCACTTCCTAACCAGGAAAGGAAACTTCAGACAATGTTCCTGCTCTTGGTTACAGTCCAAGATCCCTATTGGAATAACATGTGTTTGTGGGGAGGATCAGATTGAACTGAGGGAGTGACTCACTTTATCATCCATAATGACCAACAAGTCTACAGTGTTGATGCTAACAGAGAGATATCTGCCACCACAGAGCAGTTGGGATTGTGACCTTAAGACTTTGCAACAATCTGCACTTTCATGAAAGGAGACATTAAAAAGGGATAAAATTGGAGGAAAACATAAAACCAACAACAAAGGCATTTTTTGTGAGCAGTGGAATGACTGCATGTAAACCTGGAATTCACATCATTCATTCAGGAAACTTGAAATGTCCATTAGGAAATTTGAGAGGAAATGCAGGACATCAAAGAGAGAAACTGAGTGTGGTGAGTGGAGTGCAGTGGAAGGGATCGCTTTGTTTCTCTTCCTGCATGAATCTCAAACACGGTCTGAGAACACAGTAAACGTCCTGACAGTTTGCAGACTGCAGCCCAGTCCTGTCCTGTCCGAAGAAGGGAGTTGAGTCCTTTTAACCCTCCAAAGATGGGGCTTTCCTTCTCAAACTCTCTGAGCTAGCTCCTTGTTTTAATATTTATGCAACACAACATTGCAAGAAACATTGACGTCACATTGCTAAAGCTGAACTCAAAAGTAACATTAGAACTCTGTGTTCATTCATTGAACAAGGTAAAATGCTATTTCAAATAGACCCTCTACGGCCCTCAATGGAGGTGGGAAGGAAGAAATGAGAAGTGCAATTAATTGAGCAGAATGACCCCTGAGAGATGTTCAACCCCATCCCACCACCTCATCAATTAAGTGCGGAGAGAGAGAAAGTCTATGGGTGACCTTCTTGACTTTTCATCAATTATGGTGCTCAAATGGTCAATTAACAGGGCGGCATGGTGGCTCAGTGGTTAGCACTGCTGCCTCCCTGCACCAGGGACCCAGGTTCAATTCTACCCTCGGACAACTGTCTTTGTGAAGTTTGCACATTCTGTCTTGTCTCTGTTGGGTTTCCTCAAGGTCCTGCAGTTTCCTCCCACAGTGTAAAGATGTATAGGTTAGGTGGATTGGCCATGGGAAATGCAGGGTTACGGGGCTAGGGTAATGGGGTGGGGGGGTGGATCTGTGTGTGGGATGTTCTTCAGAAGGTCAGTGTGAACTGATGGGCCAAATGGCTTGCTTTCACACTGCAGGGATTCTATAATAATGGCCATTGAATTGCTTTGAACTGCCCTTGGCCCAGTTCCCTGCCAAGTGATAGGAGACTGAGGAAAGCTAGAGCAACCCACAGGTAATTGAGCCCATGTGAGGGTGGAGCAAGGGATTGGCCTCTGGGAACCACACCCCCTATCCTTGCCTCCAATTCCAACCCCCATCAATCTTGCCTCACATGAGGTTCATAGGAAAAAGACTTAACATCTTGGTGTTACATCCCCTGAAGAAAAGACCTGGTTTGATCTCTGATCATTTTCAATCAAGTTCCCACCATGTGGCCTTTCACCAGAACTACATCGATGAATCGATGACCATCAGGCTTCCAAGCAAATTGCTCTATCGGTATTAACGCTAGTGTGCACATTGTCCGAAAGAGAAGCTGGATAGGCTGGGGCTATTTACCTCTGGACCACAGGAGGCTAAGAGCCATCTGGATGGGTATATGAATAGGAAGGGTTTGGAGGGATATGGGCCAGGTGGTGACAAGTGGGTCTAGATTGGATTGGGATATCTGGTCAGCATGGACGGGTTGGACTGAAGGGTCTGTTTCCATGGTGTACATCTCTATGACTCTATTATGAAGGTTTATAAAATTATGAGGGGTATAGCTAAGATGAATAGCCAAGGTCTTCTCCCCAAGGGCGGAGGTGTTCAAAACTAGAGGGCACAGGCTTAAGGTGAGAGGGGAAAGATTTAAAACACACCTAAGGGACAATGTTATAAAACAAAGGGTGGTTTGTGTGTGGAATAAACTGCCAGAGGAAGTGGTGATTGTGGGTACAAGCACAACATTTAAAAGATATTTGGACAGGTACGTGGATCAGAAAGGTTTGATGGGATATGGGTCAAATGGAGGAAGATGGGACCAGTTTTTAGTTTGGGAAACCTGGATGGCATGGAGGAATTGGACTTTAAGGTCTGTTTCCGTACTGTAATGACTCTAATTGAGGGCTCCCTGGTGCCCAGATCGTTCACCAATATCGATGGTCTCTATTAATCCTTATCCAAGATGATCCACTTCATATCCATTAGCATCCCTCAGATCACATGGTTTCAGTTCTCAAGACCCGGCAGAATTGAGTCAAACAATTGGAATTGGACCATTCAGCGCCAATCCTCACAGAAGCTAAAAATTGCCCCTAAGATCTTCAGAATTGTGTGTGTGTGTGTGTGTGTGTGTGTGTGTGTGTGTGTGTGTGTGTGTGTGTGTTGGGGGGGGAGGGGTTTAAGGGGTGGGGAGAAGGCAGGAAGTAGGTTTCCCAATCACCATCATTCATCATAGCTGGCCCTGGAGTCTCAGCCTCAGCTGTACGGATTCCCTATTCCTCCAACTCCTCCCCTTCTCCTTGTCCATTTCACTTAGTCCCTGCATTCCCTCCCTGAGGTCTCCTCAACACGATTCCCTCTCCACCTCTCTCCAATTCTCTCATGGAAACGGAAAGGTTTGAAAGACACCTTGGAGTTCATGGTGTCACCACTGGTCAACTCAGCATTCTGCAGTTCAATTCCCAATTCCAGTTCATGACCTATAACCCTGAGGGTTACAGAACCTCACGTTCCCCTCCAATGAGAGAAGACTGGCTCATCCATCCTCTCATTCAGATACGTGAATGGAGAGGCTGAAGACAGGGAAAGATGGGCGGAGATATTTACAACCCCATTAGCGGCAATTGTTTCCAGAATGTTTAGCCTCTGAGGTGCTGAAAATGTGTTGCTGGAAAAGCGCAGCAGGTCAGGCAGCATCCAAGGAGCAGGAGATTCGACGTTTCGGGCATAAGCCCTTCATCAGGAATGAGGAAAGTGTCAATGGGGCCCTGAGTTGTGAGCATTGATTCAGTCAGAATTGTATGCAGGAATGCTAACTAGTAAACTCTGTCCAGAGAGTTGATAAGAGGCTGATTGATACTTCAGTTGATCTGATGGGCTGATTGATGATGCTGTGCTGAGAAGATAGCCCTCTCCTCTCATCGTCTCTCACTGCCACCCACAACCTGCCAGAAACCTCATCAAGCTGAGGATTATAAGCACTGTGTAAAGATACATCACTTTCCATGGTCATGTTCTGTTCGAGGTTTGAAGACGAGAGTGAATCGTTGCGGGAGGTTTTCCGGGACTCCTTGTCAAGAGTTGAATCACACTTCACTTATTTTCCAAACTCCCTGAACTGTTGCCAAAAGTATTATTCCACTTCCGTGTGCACCTTCTCGGAGTCACCAGGTGGGCAGGGGAGTGATTGGTCAACAGTGTCTTGCTCAGGCTCGCCCTCTGCAGGATGAATGGGAGGTGAGGGATTGCTGCCAGGCATAAGAGTTTCAAGCATTTTTTGGTTTGTTTATGGGATGTAGGTATCACCGGCTGGACCAGCATTTATTGCCTTTCCCTAATTGTCTTGGGGAAAGACCTGCCTTCTCAAACCACTGCAGCCCATACATGGTAGGTAGACCCACAATGCCTTTAGGGAGGGAATTCCAGGATTTTGACCCAGTGACACACCTCCAAGACAGAATAGTGAATGGCTTGGAGGGGAACTTGCAGGGGGTGGGGTTCCCATGTATCAGCTACCAATTTCTCCTTCGAATCCTCCCACTTCCCCCAGACCAATGGGGTAGCCATGGGCACCCATCTGGGCCCCAGCTATGCCTGTCTCTTTGTTGGCTCCGTAGAACAGTCGATATTCCATAATTACACCAGCACCACTCCCTACCTCTTCCTCCGCTACATTGATAACTGCATTGGCGCCATCTCATGCTCCCGCGAGGAGGTGGAGCAATTCATCAACTTCACCAACACATTCCACCCTGACTTTAAATTTACCCTAGACCATCTCTGATACCTCCCACCCCTTCATGGACCTCTCCATCTCCATTAATGACGACTGACTTTACACCGACATTTTTTACAAACCCACCAACTCCCATAGCTACCCAGATTCCCACCCTACCTCCTGCAAGAATGCCATCCCATCCCATCTTCCCAATTCCTCCACCTCTGCCGTATCTGCTCCCAGGAGGACCAATTCCACCACCGAACACACCAGATGGCCTCCTTCTTTAGAGACCGCAATTTCCCTTCCCATGTGGTTAAAGATGCCCTTCAACGCATCTCGTCCACATCTCGCATCTCCACCTCAGACCCCACCCCTCCAACCGTAACAAGGACAGAACGCCCCTGGTGCTCACCTCCCACCCTACCAACCTTCGCATAAACCAAATCATCTGCCAACATTTCCGCCACCTCCAAACAGACCCCACCACCAGGGATATATTTCCCTCCCCACCCCTTTCACCGTCCGCAAAGACTGTTCCCTCCGTGACTACCTGGTCAGGTCCACGCCCCCTTACAATCCACCCTCCCATCCTGGCACCTTCCCCTACCACCGCAGGAATTGCAAAACCTGCGCCCACACCTCCCCCCTCACCTCTATCCAAGGCCCTAAAGGAGCCTTCCACATCCATCAAAGTTTTACCTGCACATCCACCAATATCATTTATTGTATCTGTTGCTCCCGATGCAGTCTCCTCTACATTGGGGAGACTGGACGCCTCCTAGCAGAGCGCTTTAGGGAACATCTCTGGGACACCAGCACCAATCAACCACACCACCCTGTGGCCCAACATTTCAACTCCCCCTCCCACTCTACCGAGGACATGGAGGTCCTGGGCCTCCTTCACCACCGCTCCCTCACCACCAGACGCCTGGAGGAAGAACGCCTCATCTTCCGCCTCGGAACACTTCAACCCCAGGGCATCAACGTGGACTTCAACAGTTTCATTTCCCCTTCCCCCACCTCACCCCAGTTCCAAACTTCCAGCTCAGCACTGTCCCCATGACTTGTCCGGACTTGTCCTACCTGCCTATCTCCTTTTCCACCTATCCACTCCACCTTCCCCCCCAACCTATCACCTTCATCCCCTCCCCCACTCACCTATTGTACTCTATGCTACTTTCTTCCCACCCCCATCCTCCTCTCACTTATCTCTCCACCCTTTGGGCTCTCTGCCTTTATTCCTGATGAAGAGCTTTTGCCCGAAACATCGATTTTACTGCTCCTCGGATGCTGCCTGAACTGCTGTGCTCTTCCAGCACCTCTGATTCAGAAGGGCATCTTTCTACCAATTGTCTCAAAGGGTGCGAGGCAATCTCTCTCCTCCCCTAGAGCCTTCAGGACAGAGCTGGAGAACCCCCACACCTGCACCCTTTCCTCCCCAGTCCCTGAGCCAATCAGAGCTGGGTACAGCCAGTCCAGCCTATAATGCAGTTCTCCATTCCCTCCCCTCCAATCACAGCTGGTGTAGCTGCAACAGACAGCTCCAAATTCTTATCATCCATGATCATCACCAAAATCATCTGTTCAGTCTGATCTTCCAAACAGATGACATTCAGTAACACAGCACACATTTAGTCTGTCCCATTCTTCCCCTTTGGGATGGCAAGATGGCTCAGTGGTTAGCACTGCTGCCTCACAGCACCAGGGACCCTGGTTTGATTCCAGTCTGTGTGAAATTTGCACATTCTCCCCGTGTCTGTATGGGTTTCCTCCCACAATCCAAAAGATGTGCCAGTCAGGTGAATTGGCCATGCCAAATTGCCCATAGTGTTAGGTGCATTAGTTGGGGATAAAATGTAGGGGAATGGTTCTTGGTGGGTCCATGTGGAATTGTTGGGCCAAGTGTCCTGTTTCCATGCTGTAGGGAATCTAATCTAATCAAAGTGACAGTCCATCTCTCCAGGATAATCTTAGACACATGTAGCAGTATTAATTGATGGATGTCTGATCCAGCCAGCCAATACGACATACAAACACGTGAATTAGGAGCTACTCAGTTCCGCTGTTCTATTCCTCCATTTAATAAGATCATGGCTGATCTGACTGTGGCCTCAAATCCACATCCTTGCCTATGCCCAGAACGTTGACTCTACTATTTATCAAGAATCGCATTTCCACCAATTACAAAATATTCAGTATCCATGTTCAAAGTGTGAGAGAAGATTTGTAGCTTGGGTGCTTGTTGTTGTGGTTCTGTTCGCCGAGCTGGGAATTTGTGTTGCAGACGTTTCGTCCCCTGTCTAGGGTGACATCCTCAGTGCTTGGGAGCCTCCTGTGAAGCGCTTCTGTGAGCTTTCCTCCGGCATTTGTAGCGGTTTGAATCTGCCACTTCCGGTTGTCAGTTCCAGCTGTCCGCTGCAGTATATTGGATCCAGGTCGATGTGCTTATTGATTGAATCTGTAGATGAGTGCCATGCCTCTAGGAATTCCTGGCTGTTCTCTGTTTGGATTGTCCTATAATAGTAGTGTTGTCCCAATCGAATTCATGTTGCTTGTCATCTGCGTGTGTGGCTACTAAGGATAGCTGGTTGTGTCGTTTCGTGGCTAGTTGGTGTTCGTGGATACGGATTGTTAGCTGTCTTCCTGTTTGTCCTATGTCGTGTTTTGTGCAGTCCTTGCATGGGATTTTGTACACTACATTGGTTTTGCTCATGCTGGGTATCGGGTCCTTCATTCTGGTGAGTTGTTGTCTGAGAGTGGCTGTTGGTTTGTGTGCTGTTATGAGTCCTAGTGGTCGCAGTAGTCGGCTGTCAGTTCAGAAATGTTCCTGATGTATGGGAGTGTGGCTAGTCCTTTGGGTTGCGGCATGTCCTCATTCCGTTATCTTTCCCTTAGGCATCTGTTGATGAAATTGCGGGGGTATCTGTTTTTGGAGAATACATTGTAGAGGTGTTCTTCTTCCTCTTTTTGCAGTTCTGGTGTACTGCAGTGTGCTGTGGCCTTTTTGACTAATGTCTTTTGTGTGTGTTGGGGTGGTTGCTTTCGTAGTTCAGGACTTGGTCTGTGTGTGTGGTTTTCCTGTAAACTTTTGTGGTGAATTCTCCATTAGATGTTCTCTGTACCATCACGTTTAGAAATGGGAGTTGGTTGTCCTTTTCTTCCTCTCTAGTGAATTGGATTCCTGAGAGTGTGGCGTTGATTATGTGTGTATTCTCTATTTCTGTGTTTTTAATGATTACAAAGGTGTCATCCACATATCTGACCCAGAGTTTGGGTTGAATTTGCGTTAAGACTGTTTGTTCTAATCTTTGCATTACCGCTTCTGCTATGAGTCCAGAGATGGGTGAGCCCATGGGTGTTCCATTGATTTGTTCATATATTTGGTTGTTGAATGTGAAGTGTGTTGTGAGGCACAGGTCCAGTAGTTTGAGTATGCCGTCTTTGTTGATAGGTTCAACGTCCTGTTGTCTGTTCTGTACATCCAGCAGGTTGGCTATTGTTTCTCTGGCTAAGGTTTTGTCGATACATGTGAACAGTGCCGTTACATCGAATGAGACCATAGTTTCTTCCTTGTCTATGTGTATATTTCTGATCATGTCCAAGAATTCCTGTGTTGACTGTATAGAGCATCTGGATCCACTTTGTGACCAGAAGTTTCTGGATCCAGAAGTTTGTGACCACTAGGACTCATAACAGCACACAAACCAACAGCCACTCTCAGACAACAACTCACCAGGACAAAGGATCTAATACCCAGCATGAGCAAAACTAATGTAGTGTACAAAATCCCATGCAAGGACTGCACGTGGGCTGCAAGGTGGCACAGTGGTTAGCACTGCTGCCTCACAGCGCCAGAGACCCGGGTTCAATTCCCGCCTCAGGCGACTGACTGTGTGGAGTGCGCACGTTCTCCCCGTGTCTGCATGGGTTTGCTCCGATTTCCTCCCACAGTCCAAAGATGTGCGGGTCAGGTGAATTGCCCATGCTAAATTGCCTGTAATGTTAGGTAAGGGGTATATGTATGGGTGGGTTGCGCTTTGGCGGGTCGGTGTGGACCTGTTGTTTCCATACTGTAAGTAATCTAAAAAAAACACTACATAAGACAAACAGGAAGACAGCTAACCATCCGCATCCATGTACACCAACTAGCCACGAAACAACAAGACCAGCTATCCTTAGTAGCCACACACTCAGATGACAAGCAACATGAATTCGACTGGGACAACACTACTATTATAGGACAATCCAAACAGAGAACAGCCAGGAAATTCCTAGAGGCATGGCACTCATCTACAGATTCAATCAGTAAGCACATCGATTTGGACCCAATATACCGGCCACTGCAGCAGACAGCTGGAACTGACAACCGGAAGTGGCAGATTCAAACCACTACAAATGCCGGAGGAAACATCACAGAAGCGCTTCACAGGAGGCTCCCAAGCACTGAGGATGTCACCTAGACAGGGGACGAAACGTCTGTAACACTAATTCCCAGCTCGGCGAACAGAACCACAACATCAGTGTCCACGTCTCTGTTGCTTTATAGGGTTGAGAGTTCCAAAGACTTATGACCCTCTTTGAAATAATTCTTCTCCATCTTAAATGGGAGATCCCCTCTTTTCACACTGCATTTCCTGGATCTATTCTCTCTCACCAAGGAATCATCCTTTCAGCATCCACCTATCCCATCCCTGCTTCAATAAGATCACCCTCTCATTCTCCTAAATTCCAAAAGATAGAGACTCAAAGTGTATAATATTCCCTTGCAAGGTAGCCCCCTCATCCCAGCTTTCAGTCAAGTGAACCTTCTCTGAACTGCTTGTAGCACATCTACATCCTTTCTTAAATAAAGAAACCAAAATTGTACACAATACTCCAGATGTGGCTTCATTCTATACAATTATGTGTTTGGACAATTTCTAACCCAATGGGAAAACTAAATGAAAAGATGCAACGCATGTGCAAACTAATCAAAAAAAGATGCCCAGGAGCGTTACGTATTGGTTAAGCCTCAATGTCAATGCTTTAATAAAGCTTTTCAAAGTAAAATTACACGCATCCCTCGTATTTTCAGCTTCTGACCCATATACGTCTTCGGTTGCCAAAGCTAACAAGACCAGTTAGTATTCCTGCTCCTGCTGCTGCTGCTGCTGAAGGCAAGAATGCTCTTGGCTCTTCTCAAACTATGTTTCACAGTGAAGCGTGACGGTGTCTGTACGGCTTGGTTAAAGTGTAGGGTTTTACTTTCAGTTTGATGTAGACCGATTGCCCGCCAGCCCTGAAGGCTGTGTGGAACAGATGCTTGATGAAGCTGGCTTTGTGAAGGGAAACTTGGCGCTTCCTCCCAAAGCCCATAGTCACTCCTTGTTGTAGATGGACCTCTCCCATTTTGATCGTGAGATCTGCTTTTCAGTACTGACCTTTTCTGTTTTGGATTTCAGGCTGGCATTCCTTTGTCTGTCAGATCCAGCTCCCTCGTGCCAAGGGTGGAATGCCGGGAGTTGATTCCTTCCCTCCAGTGTGTACCTGAAGGTTGCTTTGCAGAATCTGGTCAAAACCAAAAGAACTACGGATGCTGTAAATCAGAGACAAAAACAGAATGTGCTGCGAAAAGCTCAGCAGGTCTGACAGTGCCTGTGGAGAGAAATCAGAGTTAATGCTTCAGATCGGATTCTGAGGAAGGGTCACCAGACTTGAAACGTTAACTCTGATTTCTCTCCACAGGTGCTGCCAGACCTTCTGAGCTTTTCCAGCAACCTCTGTTTTTGTCACGAAATCTGGTGCTCCGAAAACAGCAGCCCCAGCAGATTTACATATATCCATTAATGGGACATGGGCTTCACTGGCTGGGCCTGTATGTCCCCTTGAGAAGGTGACGGTGAGCTGGCATCTTCAACCTCTGCAGTGTCTGGGAGTAAGGAAGGCCACAATTCCCTTGGGGAGGGAATGCCGGGATTTGACCCAGCAACACTGAAGGAATCCAAAGTATTCACAAGTCAGGATGGTGAGTGGCTTGGAGGGGAATTTCAATGCGCTTATGATGAAAGAGCAGTAGTCGGCCATTTGGCCCATAGAGACTGCCCCACTTATGGTTACGCAGCGCCTCTAATGTTATTAAAAGCCCCAAGGCACTTTTACAGAGGCAATATAAAGGAAACATTTGACTCCAGGCCACATAAGGAGGTATTAGGGTAGATGGTTGGTGGCTATCTGTTTAATTTAAGGGGAGGCTTTAAAGAGGAAAGTGAGATATAGCAGCCGAGAGATTTAGGAAAAGAATTCCAGAGCTTGTGGCTCAGACGCTGAAGGCACGGTCACCAGTAGTGGAGCAACTGCAATCCAGAATGATCGAGAGGCCAGAATTCGAGGATCACATAGATCTAAGAGCTAGACGTGCAGTTGGAGAGGTTACAGAGGTCGCACAGGCTGAGCTCAGGCTGGGATTCGAAAACAAGCAGCCGATGTAGGTCAGAGGGCACCGGAGTAATCAATGAACAAGGGACAGAGCTTTGGAGGAGCTGAAGTTTATGGAGGGGAGCATCCCAGGGCTTTGTTGGAATGTCCAGGTCTAGAGGTAACAAAGGCATGTTCCAACAGCAGATAGGCTGAGGCAAGGGCAACGTTGGCTAATGCTGGGGGAGGCGATCACTCAACCTATTCAACCAAAGACCCCGGTAAAGTTCTGGGGACGCAGGTTCAAATTCTGCCAGGGCAGACAGGAGTGTTTGAATCTAATAAAAGTCTGGAATTAAAAATCTAATGATGACCATAAAACTATTGGTGATTGTTCTCAGAACCCATCTACATCACTAATGTGCTTTTGGGAAGGAAATGAATCATAGAAACTAATGATTCATGGAAACCTTGGAAACAGGCCATTCAGCCCATCACGTCCACATAGACCCTCTGAAGAGCATCCCGCCCAGACCCATCCTATCCCTGTAAAATCCCTAGATATTATGGGCAATTTAGCATGGCCAATCCACCTAACCTGCACATCTTTGGACCGTGAGAGGAAACCCATGCAGACACATGGGGCAAATAGACAAATGCCACACAGTCGCCCAAGGCTGGACTCAAAGCCAAGTCTCTGGTGCTGTGAGGCAGCAGTGCTAACCACTGAGCCGACATGCTGTCTTGTCTCTGTCTTTACTTGTCTGACCTACATGTGAATCCACACTGTCAGCAATGTGGTTAATGTTTAATTGCCCTTTGGGTAATTGAGGGTGGGCAATAAGTGTTGGTCTGGACAGTGTTACCCACATCCTGTGAATGTACAAAAGATTTAAAAAAACATATCAGAGAGGTAAAAATAGAAGGTCAGGCTCAGTGATGGCTCTGAAATGTGGTTAGTTCCCCATCTCACTCAAAACCAGAACAGACCTCACAGTAACCAAAGACAGAATCTGACCATAATCCAATTTAGCATGCTTTGCTGAGATTCTGGCTCTGTACACCAGGCGAGCAGCAACCGTCTGCAACAATGCTTCTATTTAGATCAGCTCCTTCATTCAGACATTTTTTTGGACTCTTCTTACCTATCCCACACTTACCAATCCAACACCAATCATGTGGCCAGTCCCACTTCAGTTAATACCTGGCAAGTGGATAATACTGCTAAATGAATGCTGCCTCAAAGAAATAATCCATCCTGTTTCTGTCCAGCCCATTTGTAGCCATCCTGTTAACGTTCTGCTTGCAAAAGTAAACTTTGTGCTAAGTGAATTCTTCTTTTTTCATTTCTGCCCAGATGACACACTCTGATTTAAACCCTGCCAAAACAAGTTTCACTGTAATTTAAACAAAAATGTCTGACAGTTCTGTGAGACATAACATCATGCTTCTGTGACATTTAAAGCAAGAAGCATCCGTTTGCAAATGTGACAGTCTCCCACCAGGACAATGGGTAGTAAAGTACAGTGATTTTTTTGGCACAGTCACATGGGTAAGATTGATAGGTGATTAAAACATTTCTACACCATTGGATGTGTTTTAATGCAGAGTTATTGCATAAAGCCTGTACTGTGTTCTGAGTGCATAGTTGATGTTATGAATTACAGTAATTGTTTGGTTTAGTCTTCCTTTATGTCCTTGCCAGCTGGCAACACCAGCAACAGTGACACATGACACTACAGCTGTGTCCACATGTTTCTGGGCAGTAGTATCAAGTTATATAATGTACGCCTTTGATCAGCAGTAAGAGTAGTCGATTGCAGTTTGGAGGGGGAAAAGATGTTTTCTGTGTAATCTGAATCATAATGTCTTCTGCTATTTAAAAATAATGGTTTGACTCAGCAGATTGAACATTTCTGACAGCCGCAACACTTTGAAATATCGACTGAAACATTGAAAGATTATTTTTTTTTTAAAAAGCTATTAATCATCCCGTGTTGAAATAAAATTGCAAGCACTCCAACAGAGTTTAGACATTCAAAAGGTGCTATTTCCCTCTATTTTATCATGAGGTGCAGTCTTTACTGATCCTCTCAAAATGTCACAGAGGACCGTTATATTTTCATTTTTGAGGAGCCCCATGGAAGGGCTGGATTTTAAGCTGAGAGCCACAGACACTGCACCCCTAATGTAGGCAGAGATTGTCGTTATAGGATTCTCTGCCCTTCTCAACAGGATTGAGGGGAATTTCCTGCACCCCTGTTCTTGGATGAGCTCACTATAAGGCCAGTGAAAGCAAACCACGCAAACACAAGATCTAGGAGCAGGAGTAGGCCATTCGGCCTATCAAACCTGTTCCACCATTCAATAAGATCATGGCTGAACTTGTCATGGCCTTAGCTCCACTTACCCGCCCTCTCACCATAACCCTTCATTCCTTTAATGTTCAAATATCTGTCTATCTTTGCCTTAAAATCATTCAGTGAAGTCGCCTCAATGCTTCCCTGGACAGGGAATTCCACAGATTCACAACCCTTTCAGAGAAAAAGTTCCTCCTCAACTCAGTCCAAAATTCTGCTTCCCTTTATTTTGAGACAATGTCCCCTAGTTCCAGTTTCACCCTCCAGTGGAAACAACCTCCTTACTTCTATCCAATCTATTCCCTTCACCATCAACATTGAACGTGGATATCCACTGGGGGTTCTGGGGCAGGTTGGGTATGAGGAATGTTAATGGAAGCCAGGACTTTGTGGGTAACATTCCTACCTCTGGATCCAACGCCTGGGGGTGGGGGGGGGAGGTTATCCCCTTTCCAAAGGCTTTACCACAAAATTCTGGGCTCAAAATCCCCAGTCCAGTGCCGAGGGAGTGCTGCACAGTCAGTGCAACCACTGTAAGGATGAGATGCTAAATCATGGTCCCATCCAGTTTCTTGGGCGGAGAGGAAGGATCCATGACTCTGTTTTGATTTCATTTCCTCTAAAATCAATTCACGGGATGTGAGTACTACTGGCTAGGTCAGCAATTAGTGCCCACCTCTAATTGTCCAGAGGGCGGTAAAGAGTGAACCACATTGCTATGGAACTGGAGTCACATGTAGGCCAGACCAAGTAAGGATGGCAGATTTCCTTCCCTGGAGGACATTAGTGGACATGGAGGATTTTCTCAACAATGATCCAGGTGCTTGCCATTAGCCTGGCTTTTTATTAAGTTCAAAGATTACTACAGTTGGTTCTGTCATAATGCGCATCTTCAACACGAATTTTGCTACAAAGTGATTGAAGAATTTATACCATTATTTGTAGAACGCAATCTTTCCTCACCTGGACTGGCTAGAATGTGATTCCAATCCCATTGGTTTAAAATGGCGCTGCTATTATGTGATTTTCTTACAGCGCAGGGTGGCATGGGAGTAGGAACTATCACGTTCCATCAGAATGGACTATACCTACCACGGATGGGATTTGAACTCATGTCCCTGGAACATTGGCATGGGGCTCAGGATTGCTATCCAGTGACATAACCACACCAAGTGCTGATGGACAAGAGGATTCTTCTCAAAGTCCCCATCAATAAAGGTGCCCTATAAACAGATAATTGTTTCTCTGTTTTTGGGAGTTTGTGGTGTGTGGACTAGCAGCTACTGTTGTGGTTCTGTTCGCCGAGCTGGAAGTTTTTGCTGCAAACGTTTCGTTCCCTGGCTAGGGAACATCATCAGTGCTTTCTGTGAACAGAAGCTCGGCGAACAGAACCACAACAACGGACACCCGAGCTACAAATCTTCAACCAGACTTTAAACTAGCAGCTACGTTTCCGACAGTAGTGACTACACCTCCAAAGTTCTTCTTTGGCTATAAGGTGCTTTGTGATGTCCTGACGTGGTAAACAGAGATGTAAATATACCACCACCCTGACCTCCAACAATCACCCTCCCCCCTCAAAGAACCTGGTACATTTTGTTGCCAAAATTAATCCATTATCCTCTGAAACAAGGCTGAAGACGGTACCTAAGAACAGTTCCCTGTCTCCACATAACACCTCCCAAAATCCATTTCCCCCCAAAACAGGGCATTGGATGCCAACAATCTGTGCATTTTAATCCCCCCCCCAGCATTGTACTTGTGGATTCAGCTAACTGGGACTGAGCTGTGGAGTATCCTCCTCCAAATATCCTCCCCTATCTGTCCACCTTATCCCCTTTAAAATTCTCCTTAAAACTAATCTTTCTGGCAAGCTTTTGGTCAACTGGCCTGATGCCTTCTTCCATGGCTTGTTGTCAAATTCAGCCTGGACCGTGAGCACCTCGGGACATTTTGCTATCTTAAAGGTTCTACATGAATGCAGGTTGTTGTTGATTTGTCATTATTGGCGTGAAATCCCTCCACGCCCCCCCCCAATGCATTTTCCCCCTCTTGTTTTACTTTGAACATTAGATTGGAGCAAAAGCCACAAACCTTTCCATCACACCCTTTCACTTGTGGGATCTGGTCATCAGTGATAAAGCCATCAATTGGGGTCCCTAATCACCCTTTTACTAAGTGTCTTTCCTGGTCAATATCATTGCTGTGGGTCTGGAATCACATGTCGGCCAGACTAGGCAAGGGCAGCATATTCCCTTCTTCAAAGGACATGAGTAAAGCAGATGGGTTTTTAAAGCAATTGATGATGGTTTTATGGTCACATTGAGACTAACTTTAGACTCCAGATTTACTAATTAATTTTAAATACCCCAGCTGCCTTGGATGGGATTTGAAGCCATTAGCCTGAGACCTTCGGTTTAATAGTTGTGTAATAATAACCATTGACCCCAATCTGCATCATGCAAAACAGTTGGGAAACTGAATCAAAAGTGTAATATTTTATTGAGAGAAAACTATATTGCTATTACACTCAGCTTTGTCCAACCTGAATAAACATTTCCATCTAGAAAGAATGAATGATTTGAATGCAATTAGAGTGGGAAAATCAATAATATTTTTTCACAGTAAGTTGGATATGAGTCAGCCTCCTCAAACCAAACCTCAGCAACATATTCAGAGCAAAACAGATTTTATTTTCTGGCTGTCTTTTGCTCACCATTGTCAATAGATTACATTTCACAGTCGTCAAAACTCATTGCCAAGAAAATGTTCTTTCAATTCTCACGAAGAAGATGATGCTACAAATGTGGACAAATGGGTTGCGAGTTCCCTGGTATCATCAGCAGATGTCTTTATGGCTGGGTCTGTAAATAATTTGCAGCTTGCTAAGTGAATTATACAGAAAAGGCAGCTTGCTCTTCCACTTAAACAGTGTCCTGGGCTGAGGATGCTGCCTCTTTGGAAATGAACATTTGTTATTTTTATTTCTGCTTCCCTGAACAGTGCTGGCCAGTCACGCCTATTTTCAATCGCACCAAAATTGTGAAGCTGAAGACTAATTTTAAACTGATGTATTTGCAAAACAAAGGGGAAAATTATGGGGAGAACTTCCATGTTCACAAAGAGGGCGGATTGCACTATTTGTGATTTTGAATTATTAATCTGATGCTAATAACCAAAAACATATTGATTGTGAGTTCCTAGCAACAACCATACCTCACTATTACTTTGACCATGAAGGGAAAGCGAATGATTATCCTAATCCTGCAAAACATTATTCATGAATAATGCACAACTTGCACATAATCCTGCACAATGATAGTTACAACATTGGTTTCAAATGAACCATTCTTGCATTTTAAAAGATTGCAATGATGATCATTTCCGTAGTAATCAGCTGACAGAATTGCTGGTAAGTTACTTGAGACATGAATAAAATAGTGACATGTTAATGTCTCCTGTGCTGAGACAAATCACATTGGTGAACTGATTTTGGTTTATTTATTATCTGTTTTGCTTATTCTACACACTAGGCATCAAAAAGTCTCCTCTATTCTGCCAGTGAGCATCACACACACACACCTGGAGAGATTCATGCCAGGATATGTTTTCAAATTGTGTAATTGCTAAACTAAGAAATGATAAGTCAACTGTATCTGCGACCAATAAACTGTACAAATTCCAACAAAACTGACAGTGAAACTGAGCTGAATTTATCGATGCTAAATTAATATTTCACACTTAACCTAAAATAAAACACAGAATGCAGCAGATGAAACCAATGGCTTTTGTGACATAGTTGACTGGATTCAACTGTGAAGCTCTGAGATCAAATCCACTCTTAATTGGTGCTATACATCATGGTGTCAATTTAAAAGTCACAGTTCTGTGCACCAATGCAGCAGTCCCCCTACTCGACATTGTATTATTCACCGTGCCATGCAGCTAGTGTGCTGTCTACCTGTCTCACAAAACACCCACGTTGCTCAAAATACATCCACTCTACTATGTTCCAATTTGCCTAGCCACCCGATCTGAATTTCTTTAACATGTCTCATGGCTACGTGATGGATAGAAGTGTAAGAGGCCTCACTGCAGTTAGTCAGCAGAGTCTGGCATCAACTTTTCCCATTGACTCAGTCTCTAATTAAAAAATGGAATATTTGCAGTTTGTCAAAAGTCGAGTTGACATTCATAGCATTTTCACTGGATGGTACAATTTTTATTTGAATGCCTGAAGATCACCCATCAAATGCATATTCTAGGTTGTGTCTATAAGACTGTAAGGAATAGGAGCATGAGTAGGCCATTCAGCCCCATGAGCTGACTTTGCCATTCAACAGGACCATAGCTGATCCTCAGAAACACAACACTGAAATTGCTCGAGAAGGTCTGGCAACATCTGTGGAGAAACACATGTCCACTTTCCTGACCTTTCCCTATTATCCTTGATTTCCCGACTTATCAGGAATGTATCTATCTCAGCCTTAAATACACACAAGGACTCCACTCCCACAGCTCTCTGCGGCGAGGTGTTCCAAAGACTCACAGCTCTCTGATAGAAGAAGTTCCTCCTCATCTCAGTCTGAAATTTATTCTTTATTCCGAGGCTGTCTCCTCTGGTCCCAGACTCTTCCATGAGGGGAAATCATTCTCTCAGCATTAACCCTGTCATGCCCCATTCGTCTCTCATTCTTATAAACTCCAGTGACTGGACTCCCAACCTGCCTAACGTTTGCTCATAAGACAATCCCTCCATCCCCAGGGATCATCTGAATGAACTTTCTCTGCACTACCTCTAATGAAAGTTTTTTTTCTTAAGAATTTTTTCCTTAAGAATTTTAAAAAAGTGTCTAGGAAAATACTTATTAATTGCATCTGAAATGTTAGAAT